>NW_027206666.1:603167-904751 GCF_032191515.1 Phaenicophaeus curvirostris
AAAGCAACGTAAAGCAACTTAAAGCAAGGCAAGGCAAGGCAAAGCAACGTAAAGCAACGTAAAGCAACGTAAAGCAAGGCAACGTAAAGCAACGTAAAGTAACGTAATCAAGGCAAGGCAAAGCAAGGCAAAGAAAGGCAAAGCAACGTAAAGCAACCTAAAGCAAGGTAAAGCAACGTAAAGCAAGGCAAGGCAAAGCAACGTAAAGCAACGTAAAGCAACGTAAATCAACGTAATCAAGGCAAGGCAAAGCAAGGCAAAGAAAGGCAAAGCAACGTAAAGCAACCTAAAGCAAGGTAAAGCAACGTAAAGGAAGGCAAGGCAAAGCAACGTAAAGCAACATAAAGCAACGTAAAGCAAGGCAACATAAAGCATAGTAAAGCAACGTAAAGCAAGGCAAGGCAAAGCAACAGAAAGAAACGTAAAGCAAGGCAAAGTAAAGCAAGGCAAAGCAAGGCAAAGAACGTAAAGCAACGTAAAGCAACGTAAAGCAAGGCAAGGCAAAGCAACGTAAAGCAACGTAAAGCAACGTAAGTCAAGGCAAGGCAAAGCAACGTAAAGTAACGTAAAGCAACGCAAAGCAACGTAAAGGTAGGCAAAGCAATGTAAAGCAACGTAAAGCATCGTAAAGCAAGGAAAGCAAAATAAAGCAACGTAAAGCAAGGCAAGGCAAGGTAAAGCAACGTAAAGCAATGTAAAGCAATGTAGAGCAAGGCAAGGCAAGGTAAAGCAACGTAAAGCAATGTAAAGCAACGTAAAGGAAGTCAAGGCAAAGCAAGGCAAAGCAAGGCAAAGCAACGTAAAGCAACGTAAAGCAAGGTAAAGCAAGGCAAGTCAAAGCAAGGGAAAGCAAGGCAAAGCAACGTAAAGCAACGTAAAGCAACGTAAAGCAAGGCAAGTCAAAGCAACGTTAAGCAACGTAAAGCAACGTAAAGCAAGGCAACGAAAAGCAACATAAAGCAACGTAAAGCAACGTAATGCAAGGCAAGGCAAGGTAAAGCAACGTAAAGCAACGTAAAGCAACGTAAAGCAAGGCAAGGCAAGGTAAAGCAACGTAAAGCAACACAAAGCAACCTAAAGAAAGGCAAGGCCAGGCAAGGCAAGGTAACGCAACATAAAGCAACATAAAGCAACGTAAAGCAAGGTAAGGGAAGGCAAGGCAAAGCAACGTAAAGCAACGTAAAGCAACATAAAGCAACGTAAAGCAAGGTAACGTAAAGCAACGTAAAGTAACGTAAAACAACGTAAAGCAAGGCAACGTAAAGCAACGTAAATCAAAGTAAAGCAAAGCAACGTAAAGCAACGTAAAGAAACGTAAAGCAAGTCAACGTAAAGCAACGTAAAGCAACGTAAAGCAAGGCAACGTAAAGCAACGTAAAGCAATGCAACGTAAAACAACGTAAAGCAAAGTAAAGCAAGGCAAGGCAACGTAAAGCAAAGTAAAGCAAGGCAAAGTAACGTAAAGCAACGTAAAGCAAGGCAAGGCAACGTAAAGCAACGTAAAGCAAGGCAACGTAATGCAAAGTAAAGCAATGTCAAGCAAGGCAACGTAAAACAACGTAAAGCAAGGCAACGTAAAGCAACGTAAACCAAGGCAACGTAAAGCAACGTAAAGCAAGGCAACGTAAAGCAACGTAAAACAACGTCAAGCAAGGCAACGTAAAGCAACGTAAAGCAAGGCAATGTATAGGAACGTAAACCAAGGCAACGTCAAGCAACGTAAAGCAATGCAACTTAAAGCAAGGCAACGTAAAGCAATGTAAAGCAAGGACACGTAAAGCAAGGCAACGTAAAGCAACGCAAAGCAAGGCAAGGCAACGTAAAGCAAGGCAACGTAAAGCAACGTAAAGCAAGGAAAGGCAACGTAAAGCAAGGCAACGTAAAGCAATGTAAAGCAAGGCAAGGCAACGTAAAGCAAGGAAACGTAAAGCAAGGCAAGGCAACGTAAAGCAAGGCAACGTAAAGCAATGTAAAGCAAGGCAAGGCAACGTAAAAAAAAGCAACGTAAAGCAACGTAAAGAAAGGCAAGGCAATGTAAAGCAAGGCAACGTAAAGCAACGTAAAGCAAGGCAAGGCAGGGCAACATAAAGCAAGGCAAGGCAACGTAAAGCAACATAAAGCAAGGCAAGGCAACGTAAAGCAAGGCAACGTAAAGAACGTAAAGCAAGGCAAGGCAACGTAAAGCAACGTAAAGCAAGGCACAGCAACGTAAAGCAACGTAAAACAACGTAAAGCAAGGCAAGGCAAGGTAAAGCAACGTAGAGCAACGTAAAGAAAGGCAAGGCAAGGCAAAGCAACTTAAAGCAACGTAAAGCAACGTAAAGCAAGACAAGGCAAGGTAAAGCAACGGAAAGCAAGGGAAGGCAAGGGAACGCAACGTAAAGCAAGGGAAGGCAAGGTAAAGCAACGTAAAGCAACGTAAAGCAAGGCAAGGCAAGGTAAAGCAACGTAAAGCAACGTAAAGCAACGTAAAGCAACGTAAAGCAAGGCAAGGCAAGGTAAAGCAACGTAAAGCAACACAAAGCAACGTAAAGAAAGGCAAGGCAAGGTAAAGCAATGTAAAGCAACCTAAAGCAAGGCAAGGCAACGTAAAGCAACGTACAGCAAGGCAAGGCAAGGTAAAGCAACGTAAAGCAACGTAAAGCTACGTAAAGCAAGGCAAGGCCAGGTAAGGCAAGGTAACGCAACTTAAAGCAACGTAAAGCAACGTAAAGCAAGGTAAGGCAAAGCAAGGCAAAGCAACGTAAAGCAACGTAAAGCAACGTAAAGCAACATAAATCAACGTAAAGCAAGGTAACGTAAAGCAACGTAATGTAACGTAAAACAACGTAAAGCAAGGCAACGTAAAGCAATGTAAATCAAAGTAAAAGCAAAGCAATGTAAAGCAACGTAAAGAAATGTAAAGCAAGAAAACGTAAAGCAACGTAAAGCAACGTAAAGCAAGTCAACGTAAAGCAACATAAAGCAATGCAACGTAAAGCAACGTAAAGCAAGGCAAGGCAAGGCAAAGCAACCTAAAGCAACGTAAAGCAACGTAAAGCAATGTAAAGCAAGGCAACGTAAATCAACGTAAATCAACGTAAAACAACGTAAAGCAAGGCAAAGCAAGGCAAAGCAACGTAAAGCAACCTAAAGCAAGGTAAAGCAACGTAAAGCAAGGCAAGGCAAAGCAACGTAAAGCAACGTAAAGCAACGTAAATCAAGGCAACGTAAAGCAAAATAAAGCAACGTAAAGCAACGTAAAGCAACGTAAAGCAAGTCAACGTAAAGCAACGTAAAGCAACGTAAAGCAAGGCAACGTAAAGCAACGTAAAACAATGCAACGTAAAGCAACGTAAAGGAAGGCAAGGCAAGGCAAAGCAACGTAAAGCAACGTAAAGCAACATAAAGCAATGTAAAGCAAGGCAACGTAAAGCAACGTAAATCAACGTAAAGAAACGTAAAGCAAGGCAAAGCAAGGCAAAGCAACGTAAAGCAACCTAAAGCTAGGTAAAGCAACGTAAAGCAAGGCAAGGCAAAGGAACGTAAAGCAACGTAAAGCAACGTAAAGCAAGGCAACGTAAATCAAAGTAAAGCAACATAAAGCAAGGCAAGGCAAAGCCACGTAAAGTAACGTAAAGCAAGGCAAAGCAAGGCAAAGCAAGGCAAAGCAACGTAAAGCAACGTAAAGCAACGTAAAGAAAGGCAAGGCAAGGCAAAGCAACGTAAAGCAACATAATGCAACGTAAAGCAAGGCAACATAAAGCAACGTAAAGTAACGTAAAGCAACTTAAAGCAACGTAAAGCAACGTAAACCAAAGTAATCAAGGCAAGGCAAAGAAAGGCAAAGCAAGGCAAAGCAACGTAAAGCAACCTAAAGCAAGGTAAAGCAACGTAAAGCAAGGCAAGGCAAAGCAACGTAAAGCAACGTAAAGCAATGTAAAGCAAGGCAACGTAAAGCAAAGTAAAGCAACGTAAAGCAAGGCAAGGCAAAGCAACGTAAAGAAACGTAAAGCAAGGCAAGGCAAGGCAACGTAAAGCAAGGCAAAGCAAGGCAAAGCAACGTAAAGCAACGTAAAGCAACGTAAAGCAAGGCAACGTAAATCAAAGTAAAGCAACATAAAGCAAGGCAAGGCAAAGCCACGTAAAGTAACGTAAAGCAAGGCAAAGCAAGGCAAAGCAAGGCAAAGCAACGTAAAGCAACGTAAAGCAACGTAAAGAAAGGCAAGGCAAGGCAAAGCAACGTAAAGCAACATAATGCAACGTAAAGCAAGGCAACATAAAGCAACGTAAAGTAACGTAAAGCAACTTAAAGCAACGTAAAGCAACGTAAACCAAAGTAATCAAGGCAAGGCAAAGAAAGGCAAAGCAAGGCAAAGCAACGTAAAGCAACCTAAAGCAAGGTAAAGCAACGTAAAGCAAGGCAAGGCAAAGCAACGTAAAGCAACGTAAAGCAATGTAAAGCAAGGCAACGTAAAGCAAAGTAAAGCAACGTAAAGCAAGGCAAGGCAAAGCAACGTAAAGAAACGTAAAGCAAGGCAAGGCAAGGCAACGTAAAGCAAGGCAAAGCAAGGCAAAGCAACGTAAAGCAACGTAAAGCAACGTAAAGCAAGGCAAGGCAAGGTAACGCAACATAAAGGAACGTAAAGCAACGTAAATCAAGGCAAGGCAAGGTAAAGCAACGTAAAGCAACTTAAAGCAACGTAAAACAATGCAAGGGAAGGTAAAGCAACGTAAAGCAATGTAAAGCAACGTAGAGCAAGGCAAGGCAAGGTAAAGCAGCGTAAAGCAACGTAAAGCAACGTAAAGCAAGGCAAGGCAAAGCAAGGCAAAGCAAGGCAAAGCAACGTAAAGCAACGTAAAGCAAGGTAAAGCAAGGCAAGACAAAGCAAGGGAAAGCAAGGCAAAGCAACGTAAAGCAACGTAAAGCAAGGCAAGGCAAGGTAAAGAAACGTAAAGCAGCGTAAAGCAGCGTAAAGCAACGTAAAGCAAGGCAAGGCAAAGCAACATAGAGCTACTTAAAGCAACGTAAAGCAAGGACAGGCAAGGTAAAGCAGCGTAAAGCAACGGAGAGAAACGTAAAGCAACGTAAACAAGGCAACGCAACGTAAAGCAACGTAAAACAACGTAAAGCAACGTAAAGCAAGGCTAGGCAACGTAAAACAACGTAACGCAAGGCAAGGAAACGTAAAGCAACGTAAAGCGACGTAAGGCAAGGCAAGGCAACGTAAAGCAACGTAAAGCAAGGCAACGTAAAGCAACGTAAAGCAATGTAAAGCAAGGCAACATAAAGCAACGTAAATCAATGTAAAGCAACGTAAAGCAAGGCAAAGCAAGGCAAAGCAACGTAAAGTCACCTAAAACAAGGTAAAGCAACGTAAAGCAAGGCAAAGCAACGTAAAGCAACGTAAAGCAACGTAAAGCAACGTAAAGCAAGGCAAGCAAAGCAACGTAAAGCAACGTAAATCAAGGCAAGGCAAAGCAACGTAAATTAACGTAAAGCAACGTAAAGCAACGTAAAGCAAGGCAAAGCAACGTAAAGCAACGTAAAGCAACGTAAAGCATCGTAAAGCAAGGAAAGCAAAATAAAGCAACGTAAAGCAAGGCAAGGCAAGGTAAAGCAACGTAAAGCAATGTAAAGCAACGTAAAGCAAGACAAGGCAAGGTAAAGCAACGTAAAGCAGCGTAAAGCAACGTAAAGTAAGGCAAGGCAACGTAAAGCAACATAAAGCAAGGCAAGCCAACGTAAAGCAAGGCAACGTAAAGAACGTAAAGCAAGGCAAGGCAACGTAAAGCAACGTAAAGCAAGGCACAGCAACGTAAAGCAACGTAAAGCAACGTAAAGCAAGGCAAGGCAAGGTCAAGCAACGTAAAGCAACGTAAAGAAATGCAAGGCAAGGCAAAGCAACGTAAAGCAACGTAAAGCAACGTAAAGCAAGGCAAGGCAAGGTAAAGCAACGTAAAGCAAGGGAAGGCAAGGTAAAGCAACGTAAAGCAAGTCAACGTAAAGCAACGTAAAGCAACGTAAAGCAAGGCAACGTAAAGCAACGTAAAACAATGCAACGTAAAGCAACGTAAAGCAACGTAAAGGAAGGCAAGGCAAGGCAAAGCAACGTAAAGCAACGTAAAGCAACATAAAGCAATGTAAAGCAAGGCAACGTAAAGCAACGTAAATCAACGTAAAGCAACGTAAAGCAAGGCAAAGCAAGGCAAAGCAACGTAAAGCAACCTAAGGCTAGATAAAGCAACGTAAAGCAAGGCAAGTCAAAGGAACGTAAAGCAACGTAAAGCAACGTAAAGCAAGGCAACGTAAAGCAACTTAAAGCAACATAAAGAAAGGCAAGGCAAAGCAAAGCAACGTAAAGAAACATAAAGCAACGTAAAGTAACGTAAAGCAACTTAAAGCAACGTAAAGCAACGTAAAGCAACGTAATCAAGGCAAGGCAAAGCAAGGCAAAGCAAGGCAAAGCAACGTAAAGCAACCTAAAGCAAGGTAAAGCAACGTAAAGCAAGGTAAATCAACGTAAAGCAAGGCTAGGCAACGTAAAACAACGTAACGCAAGGCAAGGAAACGTAAAGCAACGTAAAGCGACGTAAGGCAAGGCAAGGCAACGTAAAGCAACGTAAAGCAAGGCAACGTAAAGCAACGTAAAGCAATGTAAAGCAAGGCAACGTAAAGCAAAGTAAAGCAACGTAAAGCAAGGCAAGGCAAAGCAACGTAAAGAAACGTAAAGCAAGGCAAGGCAAGGCAACGTAAAGCAAGGCAAAGCAAGGCAAATCAACGTAAAGCAACGTAAAGCAACGTAAAGCAAGGCAAGGCAAGGTAACGCAACATAAAGGAACGTAAAGCAACGTAAATCAAGGCAAGGCAAGGTAAAGCAACGTAAAGCAACTTAAAGCAACGTAAAACAATGCAAAGCAAAGTAAAGCAACGTAAAGCAACGTAAAGCAAGGCAAGGGAAGGTAAAGCAACGTAAAGCAACGTAAAGCAAGGAAAGGCAAGGTAAAGCAACGTAAAGCAAGGTAAAGCAAGGCAAGGCAAGGTAAAGCAGCGTAAAGCAACGTAAAGCAACGTAAAGCAAGGCAAGGCAAAGCAAGGCAAAGCAACGTAAAGCAACGTAAAGCAAGGTAAAGCAAGGCAAGTCAAAGCAAGGGAAAGCAAGGCAAAGCAACGTAAAGCAACGTAAAGCAAAGCAAGTCAAAGCAACGTTAAGCAACGTAAAGCAACGTAAAGCAAGGCAAGGCAAAGCAACATAAAGCAACGTAAAGCAACGTAAAGCAACGTAAAGCAAGGCAAGGCAAGGTAAAGCAACGTAAAGCAGCGTAAAGCAGCGTAAAGCAACATAAAGCAAGGCAAGGCAAAGCAACATAAAGCTACTTAAAGCAACGTAAAGTAAGGCAAGGCAAGGTAAAGCAGCGTAAAGCAACGTAAAGCAACGTAAAGCAACGTAAACAAGGCAACGCAACGTAAAGCAACGTAAAACAACGTAAAGCAACGTAAGGCAAGGCAAGGCAACGTAAAGCAACGTAAAGCAAGGCAACGTAAAGCAAGGCAACGTAAAGCAAGTCAACGTAAAGCAACGTAAAGCAACGTAAACAAGGCAACGTAAAGCAAGGCAACGTAAAGCAACATAAAGCAACGTAAAGTAAGGCAAAGTAAAGCAACGTAAAGCAAGGCAACGTAAAGCAAGGCAACGTAAAGCAACGTAAACCAAGGCAACGTAAAGCAACGTCAAGCAAGGCAACGTAAAGCAACGTAAAGCAACGTAAAACAATGCAACGTAAAGCAACGTAAAGCAACGTAAAGGAAGGCAAGGCAAGTCAAAGCAACGTAAAGCAACGTAAAGCAACGTAAAGCAATGTAAAGCAAGGCAACGTAAAGCAACGTAAATCAACGTAAAGCAACGTAAAGCAAGGCAAAGCAAGGCAAAGCAACGTAAAGCAACCTAAAGCTAGGTAAAGCAACGTAAAGCAAGGCAAGTCAAAGGAACGTAAAGCAACGTAAAGCAACGTAAAGCAAGGCAACGTAAATCAAAATAAAGCAACGTAAATCAAGGCAAGGCAAAGCAACGTAAAGAAACATAAAGCAAGGCAAAGTAAGGCAAAGCAAGCCAAAGCAACGTAAAGCAACGTAAAGCAACGTAAAGAAAGGCAAGGCAAGGCAAAGCAACGTAAAGAAACATAAAGCAACGTAAAGCAAGGCAACGTAAAGCAACGTAAAGTAACGTAAAGCAACTTAAAGCAACGTAAAGCAACGTAATCAAGGCAAGGCAAAGCAAGGCAAAGCAACGTAAAGCAACCTAAAGCAAGGTAAAGCAACGTAAAGCAAGGCAAGGCAAAGCAACGTAAAGCAACGTAAAGCAACGTAAAGCAAGGTAAAGCAAGGCAAGTCAAAGCAACGTAAAGCAAGGCAAGGCAAAGCAACGTAAATAAACGTAAAGCAAGGCAAGGCAAGGCAACGTAAAGCAAGGCAAAGCAAGGCAAAGCAACGTAAAGCAACGTAAAGCAATGTAAAGCAAGGCAAGGCAAGGTAACGCAACATAAAGGAACGTAAAGCAACGTAAATCAAGGCAAGGCAAGGTAAAGCAACGTAAAGCAATGTAAAGCAACGTAGAGCAAGGCAAGGGAAGGTAAAGCAACGTAAAGCAACGTAAAGCAACGTGAAGCAACGTAAAGCAAGGAAAGGAAAGGTAAAGCAATGTAAAGCAAGGCAAGGCAAAGCAAGGCAAAGCAAGGCAAAGCAACATAAAGCAACGTAAAGAAAGGTAAAGCAAGGCAAGTCAAAGCAAGGGAAAGCAAGGCAAAGCAACGTAAAGCAACGTAAAGCAAAGCAAGTCAAAGCAACGTTAAGCAACGTAAAGCAACGTAAAGCAAGGCAAGGTAAAGCAACGTAAAGCAGCGTAAAGCAGCATAAAGCAACGTAAAGCAAGGCAAGGCAAAGCAACATAAAGCTACTTAAAGCAACGTAAAGCAAGGCAAGGCAAGGTAAAGCAGCGTAAAGCAACGTAAAGCAACGTAAAGCAACGTAAACAAGGCAACGCAACGTAAAGCAACGTAAAGCAACGTAAAGCAACGTAAAACAACGTAAAGCAACGTAAAGCAAGGCAAGGCAACGTAAAGCAACGTAACGCAAGGCAAGGAAACGTAAAGCAACGTAAAGCAACGTAAATCAAGGCAAGGCAAGGTAAAGCAACGTAAAGCAATGTAAAGCAACGTAGAGCAAGGCAAGGGAAGGTAAAGCAACGTAAAGCAACGTAAAGCAACGTAAAGCAACGTAAAGCAAGGAAAGGCAAGGTAAAGCAACGTAAAGCAAGGTAAAGCAACGTAAAGCAAGGTAAAGCAACGTAAAGCAAGGCAAGGCAAAGCAAGGCAAAGCAAGGCAAAGCAACGTAAAGCAACGTAAAGCAAGGTAAAGCAAGGCAAGTCAAAGCAAGGGAAAGCAAGGCAAAGCAACGTAAAGCAACGTAAAGCAAAGCAAGTCAAAGCAACGTTAAGCAACGTAAAGCAACGTAAAGCAAGGCAAGGTAAAGCAACGTAAAGCAGCGTAAAGCAACGTAAAGCAAGGCAAGGCAAAGCAACATAAAGCTACTTAAAGCAACGTAAAGCAAGGCAAGGCAAGGTAAAGCAGCGTAAAGCAACGTAAAGCAACGTAAAGCAACGTAAACAAGGCAACGCAACGTAAAGCAACGTAAAACAACGTAAAGCAACGTAAAGCAAGGCAAGGCAACGTAAAGCAACGTAACGCAACGCAAGGAAACGTAAAGCAACGTAAAGCAACGTAAATCAAGGCAAAGCAAGGTAAAGCAACGTAAAGCAATGTAAAGCAACGTAGAGCAAGGCAAGGGAAGGTAAAGCAACGTAAAGAAACGTAAAGCAACGTAAAGCAACGTAAAGCAAGGAAAGGCAAGGTAAAGCAACGTAAAGCAAGGTAAAGCAACGTAAAGCAAGGCAAGGCTAAGCAAGGCAAAGCAAGGCAAAGCAACGTAAAGCAACGTAAAGCAAGGTAAAGCAAGGCAAGTCAAAGCAAGGGAAAGCAAGGCAAAGCAACGTAAAGCAACGTAAAGCAAAGCAAGTCAAAGCAACGTTAAGCAACGTAAAGCAACGTAAAGCAAGGCAAGGTAAAGCAACGTAAAGCAGCGTAAAGCAGCGTAAAGCAACGTAAAGCAAGGCAAGGCAAAGCAACATAAAGCTACTTAAAGCAACGTAAAGCAAGGCAAGGCAAGGTAAAGCAGCGTAAAGCAACGTAAAGCAACGTAAAGCAACGTAAACAAGGCAACGCAACGTAAAGCAACGTAAAACAACGTAAAGCAACGTAAAGCAAGGCAAGGCAACGTAAAGCAACGTAACGCAAGGCAAGGAAACGTAAAGCAACGTAAAGCAACGTAAGGCAAGGCAAGGCAACGTAAAGCAATGTAAAGCAAGGCAACGTAAAGCAAGGCAACGTAAAGCAATGCAACGTAAAGCAACGTAAAGCAAGGCAACGTAAAGCAAGGCAACGTAAAGCAACGCAACGTAAAGCAACGTAAAGCAACGTAAACAAGGAAACGTAAAGCAACGTAAAGCAAGGCAACGTAAAGCAAGGCAACGTAAAGCAACGTAAAGCAATGCAACGTAAAGCAAGGCAATGTAAAGCAACGTAAAGCAACGTAAAGCAACGTCAAGCAAGGCAACGTAAAACAACGTAAAGCAAGGCAACGTAAAGCAACGTAAACCAAGGCAACGTAAAGCAACGTAAAGCAAGGCAACGTAAAGCAACGTAAAGCAACGTCAAGCAAGGAAAGGCAAGGTAAAGCAACGTTAAGCAACGTAAAGCAAGGCAAGGCAAGGTAAAGCAACATAAAGCAATGTAAAGCAACGTAAAGCAAGGAAAGGAAAGGTAAAGCAACATAAAGTAACGTAAAGCAACGTAAAGCAAGGCAAGGCAACGTCAAGCAACGTAAAGCAAGGGAAGCAAGGTAAAGCAACGTAAATCAACGTAAAGCAAGGCATGGCAAAGTAAAGCAAGGTAAAGCAACGTAAAGCAAGGCAAGGCAAGGTAAAGCAACGTAAAGCAACGTAAAGCAACGTGAAGAAAGTCAAGGCAAGTTAAAGCAACGTAAAGCAACGTAAAGCTTCGTAAAGCAAGGCAAGGCAAGGTAACGCAAAGTAAAGCAACGTAAAGCAACGTAAAGCAAGGCAAGGCAAGGTAAAGCAACGTAAAACAACGTAAAGCAAGGCAAGGCAACGTAAAGCAACGTAACGCAAGGCAAGGCAAAGTAAAGCAACGTAAAGCAAGGCAACGTAAAGCAAGGCAACGTAAAGCAACGCAACGTAAAGCAACGTAAAGCAACGTAAACAAGGAAACGTAAAGCAAGGCAACGTAAAGCAACATAAAGCAACGTAAAGCAAGGCAACGTAAAGCAACATAAAGCAACGTAAAGCAAGGCAATGTAAAGCAACGTAAAGCAACGTAAAGCAACGTCAAGCAAGGCAACGTAAAACAACGTAAAGCAAGGCAACGTAAAGCAACGTAAACCAAGGCAACGTAAAGCAACGTAAAGCAAGGCAACGTAAAGCAACGTAAAGCAACGTCAAGCAAGGCAACGTAAAGCAACGTAAAACAATGCAACGTAAAGCAACGTAAAGCAGCGTAAAGGAAGGCAAGGCAAGGCAAAGCAACGTAAAGCAACGTAAAGCAACGTAAAGCAATGTAAAGCATGGCAACGTAAAGCAACGTAAATCAACGTAAAGCAACGTAAAGCAAGGCAAAGCAAGGCAAAGCAACGTAAAGCAACCTAAAGCTAGGTAAAGCAACGTAAAGCAAGGCAAGTCAAAGGAACGTAAAGCAACGTAAAGCAACGTAAAGCAAGGCAACGTAAATCAAATAAAGCAACGTAAAGCAAGGCAAGGCAAAGCAACGTAAAGAAACGTAAAGCAAGGCAAAGCAAGGCAAAGCAAGGCAAAGCAAGGCAAAGCAACGTAAAGCAACGTAAAGCAACGAAAAGAAAGGCAAGGCAAGGCAAAGCAACGTAAAGCAACATAAAGCAACGTAAAGCAAGGCAACGTAAAGCAACGTAAATTAACGTAAAGCAACTTAAAGCAACGTAAAGCAACGTAAAGCAACGTAATCAAGGCAAGGCAAAGCAAGGCAAAGCAAGGCAAAGCAACGTAAAGCAACCTAAAGCAAGGTAAAGCAACGTAAAGCAAGGCAAGGCAAAGCAACGTAAAGCAACGTAAAGCAACGTAAAGCAAGGCAACGTAAAGCAAAGTAAAGCAACGTAAAGCAAGGCAAGGCAAAGCAACGTAAAGAAACGTAAAGCAAGGCAAGGCAAGGCAACGTAAAGCAAGGCAAAGCAAGGCAAAGCAACGTAAAGCAACGTAAAGCAACGTAAAGCAAGGCAAGGCAAGGTAACGCAACATAAAGGAACGTAAAGCAACGTAAATCAAGGCAAGGCAAGGTAAAGCAACGTAAAGCAACTTAAAGCAACGTAAAAAAATGCAGGGCAAGGTAAAGCAACGTAAAGCAATGTAAAGCAACGTAGAGCAAGGCAAGGGAAGGTAAAGTAACGTAAAACAACGTAAATCAAAGTAAAGCAAGGAAAGGCACGGTAAAACAACGTAAAGCAAGGTAAAGCAAGGCAAGGCAAGGTAAAGCAGCGTAAAGCAACGTAAAGCAACGTCAAGCAAGGCAAGGCAAAGCAAGGCAAAGCAAGGCAAAGCAACGTCAAGCAACGTAAAGCAAGGTAAAGCAAGGCAAGTCAAAGCAAGGGAAAGCAAGGCAAAGCAACGTAAAGCAACGTAAAGCAAAGCAAGTCAAAGCAACGTTAAGCAACGTAAAGCAACGTAAAGCAAGGCAAGGCAAAGCAACATAAAGCAACGTAAAGCAACGTAAAGCAACGTAAAGCAAGGCAAGGCAAGGTAAAGCAACGTAAAGCAGCGTAAAGCAGCGTAAAGCAACGTAAAGCAAGGCAAGGCAAAGCAACATAAAGCTACTTAAAGCAACGTAAAGCAAGGCAAGGCAAGGTAAATCAGCGTAAAGCAACGTAAAGCAACGTAAAGCAACGTAAACAAGGCAACTCAACGTAAAGCAACGTAAAGCAACGTAAAGCAAGGCAAGGCAACGTAAAGCAACGTAACGCAAGGCAAGGAAATGTAAAGCAACGTAAAGCAACGTAAGGCAAGGCAAGGCAACGTAAAGCAACGTAAAGCAAGGCAACGTAAAGCAAGGCAACGTAAAGCAAGGCAACGTAAAGCAACATAAAGCAACGTAAAGCAAGGCAACGTAAAGCAACGTAAAGCAAGGAAACGTAAAGCAAGGCAACGTAAAGCAACGTAAAGCAATGCAAAGTAAAGCAAGGCAATGTAAAGCAACGTAAAGCAACGTAAAGCAACGTCAAGCAAGGCAACGTAAAACAACGTAAAGCAAGGCAACGTAAAGCAACGTAAACCTAGGCAACGTAAAGCAACGTAAAGCAAGGCAACGTAAAGCAACGTAAAGCAAAGTCAAGCAAGGCAAGGCAAGGTAAAGCAACGTAAAGCAACGTAAAGCAAGGCAAGGCAAGGTAAAGCAACGTAAAGCAACGTAAAGCAACGTGAAGAAAGGCAAGGCAAGTTAAAGCAACGTAAAGCAACGTAAAGAAAGGAAAGGAAAGGTAAAGCAACGTAAAGTAACGTAAAGCAACATAAAGCAAGACAAGGCAACGTAAATCAACGTAAAGCAAGGGAAGCAAGGTAAAGCAACGTAAATCAACGTAAAGCAAGGCAAGGCAAAGTAAAGCAACGTAAAGAAACGTAAAGCAACGTAAAGCAAGGCAAGGCAAGGTAAAGCAACGTAAAGCAACGTAAAGAAACGTAAAGCAAGGCAAGGCAAGGTAAAGCAACGTAAAGCAACGTAAAGCAACGTAAAGCAAGGTTAGGCGAGGCAAGGCAAAGGAACGTAAAGCAACGTAAAGCAATATAAAGCAACGTAAAGTAAGGCAACGTAAAGCAACGTAAAGTAACGTAAAACAACGTAAAGCAAGGCAACGTAAAGCAACGTAAATCAACGTAAAGCAAAGCAACGTAAAGAAAAGTAAAGCAATGTAAAGCAAGTCAACGTAAAGCAACGTAAAGCAACGTAAAGCAAGGCAACGTAAAGCAACGTAAAGCAATGCAACGTAAAGCAACGTAAAGCAACGTAAAGCAAGGCAAGGCAAGGCAAAGCAACGTAAAGCAACGTAAAGGAACGTAAAGCAATGCAACGCAAGGCAACATAAAGCAACGTAAATCAACGTAAAGCAACGTAAAGCAAGGCAAAGCAAGGCAAAGCAACGTAAAGCAACCTAAAGCAAGGTAAAGCAACGTAAAGCAAGGCAAGGCAAAGCAACGTAAAGCAACGTAAAGCAACGTAAAGCAACGTAAAGCAAGGCAACGTAAAGCAAAGTAAAGCAACGTAAAGCAACGCAAGGCAAAGCAACGTAAAGAAACGTAAAGCAAGGCAAGGCAAGGCAAAGCAAGGTAAAGCAAGGCAAAGCAACGTAAAGCAACGTAAAGCAAGGTAAGGCAAAGCAACGTAAATCAACGTAAAGCAACGTAAATCAAGGCAAGGCAAAGCAACGTAAAGTAACTTAAAGCAACGTAAAGCAACGTAAAGCAAGGCAAAGCAACGTAAAGCAACGTAAAGCAAGGCAAGGCAAGGTAAAGCAACGTAAAGCAAAGTAAAACAACATAAGCAAGGCAAGGCAATGTAAAGCAACGTAAAGCAACTTAAAGCAACGTAAAACAATGCAAGACAAGGTAAAGCAACGTAAAGCAATATAAAGCAACGTAGAGCAAGGCAAGGCAAGGTAAAGCAATGTAAAGCAACGTAAAGCAACGTAGAGCAAGGCAAGGCAAGGTAAAGCAACGTAAAGCAACGTAAAGCAACGTAAAGCAAGGCAAGGCAACGTAAAGCAACGTAACGCAAGGCAAGGAAACGTAAAGCAACGTAAAGCAACGTAAGGCAAGGCAAGGCAACGTAAAGCAACGTAAAGCAAGGCAACGTAAAGCAAGGCAACGTAAAGCAAGGCAACGTAAAGCAACGTAAAGCAACGTAAACAAGGCAACCTAAAGCAAGGCAACGTAAAGCAACATAAAGCAACGTAAAGCAAGGCAACGTAAAGCAACGTAAAGCAAGGCAACGTAAATCAAGGCAACGTAAAGCAACGTAAAGCAATGCAACGTAAAGCAAGGCAATGTAAAGCAACGTAAAGCAACGTAAAGCAACGTCAAGCAAGGCAACGTAAAACAACGTCAAGCAAGGCAACGTAAAGCAACGTAAAACAATGCAACGTAAAGCAACATAAAGCAACGTAAAGGAAGGCAAGGCTAGGCAAAGCAACGTAAAGCAACGTAAAGCAACGTAAAGCAATGTAAAGCAAGGCAACGTAAACCAACGTAAAGCAAGGCAAAGCAAGGCAAAGCAACGTAAAGCAACCTAAAGCTAGGTAAAGGAACGTAAAGCAAGGCAAGTCAAAGGAACGTAAAGCAACGTAAAGCAACGTAAAGCAAGGCAACGTAAATCAAAGTAAAGCAACGTAAAGCAAGGCAAGGCAAAGCAACGTAAAGAAACGTAAAGCAAGGCAAAGCAAGGCAAAGCAAGGCAAAGCTACGTAAAGCAACGTAAAGCAACGTAAAGAAAGGCAAGGCAAGGCAAAGCAACGTAAAGTAACATAAAGCAACGTAAAGCAAGGCAACGTAAAGCAACGTTAAGTAACGTAAAGCAACTTAAAGCAACGTAAAGCAACGTAAAGCAACGTAAAGCAACGTAATCAAGGCAAGTCAAAGCAAGGCAAAGGAAGGCAAAGCAACGTAAAGCAACCTAAAGCAAGGTAAAGCAACGTAAAGCAAGGCAAGGCAAAGCAACGTAAAGCAACGTAAAGCAACGTAAAGCAAGGCAACGTAAAGCAAAGTAAAGCAACGTAAAGCAAGGCAAGGCAAAGCAACGTAAAGAAACGTAAAGCAAGGCAAGGCAAGGCAACGTAAAGCAAGGCAAAGCAAGGCAAAGCAACGTAAAGCAACGTAAAGCAAGGCAAGGCAAGGTAAAGGAACGTAAAGCAACTTAAAGCAACGTAAAACAATGCAAGGCAAGGTAAAGCAACATAAAGCAATGTAAAGCAACGTAGAGCAAGGCAAGGGAAGGTAAAGCAACGTAAAGCAACGTAAAACAACGTAAAGCAAGGAAAGGCAAGGTAAAGCAACGTAAAGCAAGGTTAAGCAAGGCAAGGCAAAGTAAAGCAGCGTAAAGCAACGTAAAGCAACGTAAAGCAAAGCAAGTCAAAGCAACTTTAAGCAACGTAAAGCAACGTAAAGCAAGGCAAGGCAAGGTAAAGCAACGTAAAGCAACGTAAAGCAACGTAAAGCAAAGCAAGGCAAGGTAAAGCAATGTAAAGCAGCGTAAAGCAGCGTAAAGCAACGTAAAGCAAGGCAAGGCAAAGCAACATAAAGCTACTTAAAACAACGTAAATCAAGGCAAGGCAAGGTAAAGCAGCGTAAAGCAACGAAAAGCAACGTAAAGCAACGTAAACAAGGCAACGGAACGTAAAGCAACGTAAAACAACGTAAAGCAACGTAAAGCAAGGCAAGGCAACGTAAAGCAACGTAACGCAAGGCAAGGAAACGTAAAGCAACATAAAGCAACGTAAGGAAAGGCAAGGCAACGTAAAGCAACGTAAAGCAAGGCAACGTAAAGCAACGCAACGTAAAGCAACGTAAAGCAACGTAAACAAGGCAACGTAAAGCAAGTCAACGTAAAGCAACATAAAGCAACGTCAAGCAAGGCAACGTAAAGCAACGTAAAGCAAGGCAACGTAAAGCAAGGCAACGTAAAGCAACGTAAAGCAACGTCAAGCAAGGCAACGTAAAACAACGTAAAGCAAGGCAACTTAAAGAAAGGCAACGTAAAGCAACGTAAACCAAGGAAACGTAAAGCAACGTAAAGCAAGGCAACGTAAAGCAACGTAAAGCAACGTCAAGCAAGGCAAGGCAAGGTAAAGCAACGTAAAGCAAAGTAAAGCAAGGCAAGGCAAGGTAAAGCAACGTAAAGCAACGTAAAGCAACGTAAAGCAACGTGAAGAAAGGCAAGGCAAGTTAAAGCAACGTAAAGCAACGTAAAGCAAGGAAAGGAAAGGTAAAGCAACGTAAAGTAACGTAAAGCAACGTAAAGCAAGGCAAGGCAACGTAAAGCAACGTAAAGCAAGGCAAGGCAAAGTAAAGCAACGTAAAGCAACGTAAAGCAAGGCAAGGCAAGGTAAAGCAACGTAAAGCAACGTAAAGCAACGTGAAGAAAGGCAAGGCAAGTTAAAGCAACGTAAAGCAACGTAAAGCTTCGTAAAGGAAGGCAAGGCAAGGTAACGCAACGTAAAGCAACGTAAAGCAACGTAAAGCAAGGCAAGGCAAGGTAAAGCAACGTAAAGCAACGTAAAGAAACGTAAAGCAAGGCAAGGCAAGGTAAAGCAACGTAAAGCAACATAAAGCAACGTAAAGTAAGGCAACGTAAAGCAACGTAAAGTAACGTAAAACAACGTAAAGCAAGGCAACGTAAAGCAAAGTAAATCAACGTAAAGCAAAGCAACGTAAAGAAAAGTAAAGCAATGTAAAGCAAGTCAACGTAAAGCAACGTAAAGCAACGTAAAGCAAGGCAACGTAAAGCAACGTAAAGCAATGCAACGTAAAGCAACGTAAAGCAAGGCAAGGCAAGGCAAAGCAACGTAAAGCAACGTAAAGCAACGTAAAGCAATGCAACCCAAGGCAACATAAAGCAATGTAAATCAACGTAAAGCAACGTAAAGCAAGGCAAAGCAAGGCAAAGCAACGTAAAGCAACCTAAAGCAAGGTAAAGCAACGTAAAGCAAGGCAAGGCAAATCAACGTAAAGCAACGTAAAGCAACGTAAAGCAAGGCAACGTAAAGCAAAGTAAAGCAACGTAAAGCAACGCAAGGTAAAGCAACGTAAAGAAACGTAAAGCAAGGCAAGGCAAGGCAAAGCAAGGTAAAGCAAGGCAAAGCAACGTAAAGCAACGTAAAGCAAGGCAAGGCAAAGCAACATAAATCAACGTAAAGCAACGTAAAGCAACGTAAAGCAAGGCAAGGCAAAGCAACGTAAAGTAACTTAAAGCAACGTAAAGCAACGTAAAGCAAGGCAAAGCAACGTAAAGCAACGTAAAGCAAGGCAAGGCAAGGTAAAGCAACGTAAAGCAAAGTAAAACAACATAAGCAAGGCAAGGCAAGGTAAAGAAACGTAAAGCAACGTAAAGCAACGTAAAGCAAGGCAACGTAAAGAAACGTAAAGCAACGTAAAGCAAGGCAAGGCAAGGCAAAGCAACGTAAAGCAACGTAAAGCAACGTAAAGCAATGCAACGCAAGGCAACATAAAGCAATGTAAATCAACGTAAAGCAACGTAAAGCAAGGCAAAGCAAGGCAAAGCAACGTAAAGCAACCTAAAGCAAGGTAAAGCAACGTAAAGCAAGGCAAGGCAAAGCAACGTAAAGCAACGTAAAGCAACGTAAAGCAAAGTAAAGCAACGTAAAGCAACGCAAGGTAAAGCAACGTAAAGAAATGTAAAGCAAGGCAAGACAAGGCAAAGCAAAGTAAAGCAAGGCAAAGCAACGTAAAGCAACGTAAAGCAAGGCAAGGCAAAGCAACATAAATCAACGTAAAGCAACGTAAAGCAAGGCAAGGCAAAGCAACGTAAAGTAACTTAAAGCAACGTAAAGCAACGTAAAGCAAGGCAAAGCAACGTAAAGCAACGTAAAGCAAGGCAAGGCAAGGTAAAGCAACGTAAAGCAAAGTAAAACAACATAAGCAAGGCAAGGCAAGGTAAAGAAACGTAAAGCAACGTAAAGCAACGTAAAGCAAGGCAAGGCAATGTAAAGCAACGTAAAGCAACGTAAAGCAAGGCAAAGCAAGGCAAAGCAACGTAAAGCAACCTAAAGCAAGGCAAGGCAAGGTAAAGCAAATAAAGCAACGTAAAGCAACGTAAATCAAGGCAAGGCAAAGCAACGTAAAGTAACGTAAAGCAACGTAAAGCCAGGCAAAGCAACGTAAAGCAACGTAAAGCAAGGCAAGGCAAGGTAAAGCAACGTAAAGCAATGTAAAGCAACCTATAGCAAGGCAAGGCAAGGTAAAGCAACGTAAAGCCACGTAAAGCAACGTAATGCAAGGCAGGGCAAGGTAAAGCAACGTAAAGAAACGTAAAGCAACGTAAAGCAAGGCAAGGAAAGGTAAAGCAACTCAAATCAAAGTAAAGCAACGTAAAGCAACGTAAAGCAAGGCAAGGCAAGGCAAAGCAACGTAAAGCAACGTAAAGAAAGGCAAGGCAAGGCAACTTAAAGCAACGTAAAGCAACGTAAATAAAGGCAACGTAAAGCAACGTAAAACAACGTAAAGCAAGGCAACGTAAAGCTACGTAAAGCAACGTAAAGCAACGTAAAGCAAGGCAAACTAAAGGAACTTAAAGCAACGTAAAGTAAGGCAAGGCAACGTAAAGAAACGTATAGCAACGTAAAGCAACTTAAAGCAAGCCAAGGCAAGGTAAAGCAACGTAAAGGAACGTAAATCAACGTAAAGCAAGGGAAGGCAACGTAAAGCAACCTAAAGCAACGTAAAGCAAGGCAAGGCAAGGTAAAGCAACGTAAAGCAACGTAAAGCAAGGCAAGGCAAGGTAAAGGAATGTAAAGCACCGTAAAGCAAGCCAAGGCAAGGTAAAGCAACGTAAAGGAACGTAAATCAACGTAAAGCAAGGGAAGGCAACGTAAAGCAACCTAAAGCAACGTAAAGCAAGGGAAGGCAACGTAAAGCAACCTAAAGCAACGTAAAGCAAGGCAAGGCAAGGTAAAGCAACGTAAAGCAACGTAAAGCAAGGCAAGGCAAGGTAAAGGAATGTAAAGCACCGTAAAGCAAGGCAAGGCAAGGTAAAAAAACCTAAAGCAACGTAAAGAAACGTAAAGGAAGGAAAGGCAAAACAAGGCAAAGCAAATTAAAGCAACGTAAAGCAAGGCAAGGCAAAGCAACGTAAAGCAACTTAAAGCAACGTAAAGCAAGGCAAGGCAAAGCAACATAAAGCAACGCAAAGCAACGTAAATAAAGGCAACGTAAAGCAATGTAAAGCAACGTAAAGCAACGTAAAGCAAGGCAACGTAAATCAAGGCAACGTAAAGCAACGTAAAGCAACGTAAAGCCACATAAAGCAACGTAAAGCAAGGCAACGTAAAGCAAGGCAACGTAAAGCAAGGTACAGCAACGTAAAGAAAGGCAACGTCAAGCAACGTAAAGCAAGGTAAAGCAAGGCAACGTAAAGCAACGTAAAGCAACGTAGAGCAAGCCAACGTAAAGCAACGTAGAGCAAGGGAAAGTAAAGCAATGTAAACCAACGTAAAGCAAGTTAAAGCAAGGCAACGTAAAGCAAGGCAACTTAAAGCAACGTAAATCAACGTAAAGCAAGGGAAAGAAAGGACACGTAAAGCAAGGTAAAGCATGGCAACGTAAACCAACGAAAGCAACGTAAAGCAAGGTAAAGCAAGGCAACGTAAAGCAACGTAAGGCAACGTAAAGCAAGGCAACGTAAAGCAAGGTAAAGGAAGGCAAATCAACGTAAGGCAAGGTAAAGCAAGGCAACGTAAAGCAACGTAAAGCAAGGAAAAGCAAGTCAAAGTAAAGCAACGTAAAGCAAGGTAAAGGAAGGCAGGGCAAAGCAAGGTAAAGCAACGTAAAGCAAGGCAACGTAAATCAACGTAAAGCAACGTAAAGCAATGCAAGGTAAAGCAAGGTAAAGCAAGGTAAAGCAAGGCAACGTAAAGTAACGTAAAGCAAGGCAAGGCAATGCAAGGCAAAGCAAGTTGAAGGAAGGCAACGTAAAGCAACGTAAAGCAAGGCAACGTAAAGCAACGTAAAGCAAGGCAAGGCAACGTAAAGCAATGCAACGTAAAGAAACGTAAAGCAAGGCAACGTAAAGCAACGTAAAGCAAGGCAACGTAAAGCAACGTAAAGCAAGACAACTTTAAGCAAGGCAAGGAAAGGGAACGTAAAGCAAGGCAAGGCAAGGCAACGTAAAGCAAGGCAACGTAATTCAACGCAAAGCAAGGCAACGTAAATCAACGTAAAGCAAGGCAACGTAAAGCAACGTAAAGCAACGTAAACAAGGGAAAGCAAGGCAAAGCAACATAAGGCAAGGTAATGCAACGCAACGTAAAGCGAGGTAAAGCAACGTAAAGTAACGTAAAGCAAGGTAAGGCAAGGTAAAGCAAGGTAAAGCAAGGCATCGTAGAGCAAGGTAAAACAAGACAACATAAAGCAACGTAAAGCAATGTAAAGCAAGGTAAAGCAAGGCAACGTAAAGCAACGTAAAGCAAAGTAAAGCAACGTAAAGCAAATTAAAGCAACGTAAAGCAAGGCAAAGCAACGTAAGGCAAGGTAAAGCAAGGCCACGTAAAGTAAGGCACTGCAAGGCAAAAAAACGTAAGGCAAGGTAAAGCAAGGCAAGGTTAAGCAAGGCAAAGCAACGTAAAGCACGGTAAAGCAATGCAAGGTAAAGCAAGGTAAATCAAAGTAAAGCAAGGCAACGTAAAGCAAGGTAATGCAAGGCAAGGCAAAACAAGGTAAAGCAACGTAAAGGAAGGCAACGTAAAGTAAGTAAAGCAACGTAAAGCAACGTAAAGCAACGCAACGTAAAGCAACGTAAAGCAACGTAAAGCAAGGCAACGTAAAGCAACGTAAAGCAAGGTAAAGCAACGTAAAGCAACCTAAAGCAAGGCAACGTAAAGCAACGTAAAGCAAGGCAACTTAAAGCAACGTAAAGCAACGTAAAGCAACGCAACGTAAAGCAACGTAAAGCTACGTAAAGCAGGGCAAAGTAAAGCAACGTAAAGCAAGGTAAAGCAAGGTAAAGCAACGTAAAAAACGTAAAGCAAGGCAATGTAAAGCAACGTAAAGCAAGGTAACGTAAAGCAAGGTGAAGCCACGTAAAGCAAGGTAAAGCAAGGCAAAGTAAAGCAAGGCGACGTAAAGGAACGTAAAGCAACATAAAGTAAGGTAAAGAAAGGCAACGTAAAAGAAGGTAAAGCAAGGCAGCGTAATGCAACGTAAAGCAACGTAAAGCAAGGCAAATCAAGGCAACGTAAAGAAACGTAAAGCAAGGCAACGTAAAGCAATGTAAAGCAAGGCAAAGCAACGTAAAGCAAGGTAAAGCAAGGCAAGGTAAAACAAGGCAAAGCAACGTAAAGCAAGGTAACTCAAGGCAACGTAAAAAAAGGTAAAGCAACGTAAAGCAAGGCAAAATAAAGCAACGTAAATCAAGGTAAAGCAAGGCAAGGCGAAGCAAGGTAAAGCAACGTAAAGCAAGGCAACGTAAAGCAACGTAAAGCAAGGCAAGGCAAAACAACGTAAAGCAAAGCAAGGCAAGGCAACATAAAGCAATGCAACGTAAAGCAACGTAAATCAAGGCAACGTAAACCAAGGTACAGCAAGGCAAGGCAAGGCAATGTAAAGCAAGGCAACGTAAAGCAACGTAAAGCAAGGCAATGTAAAGCAACGTAAAGGAAGACAACGTAAAGCAACGTAAAGCAAAGTAAAGCAAGGTAAAGCAACGTAAAGCAACTTAATGCAAGGAAACGTAAAGCAACGTAAAGCAAGGCAACGTAAAGCAAGCTAAAGCAAGGTAAACCAAGGTAAAGCAACGTAAAGCAACGTAAAGCAAGGCAACGTAAATCAAGGTAAAGAAAGGTAAAGTAAGGTAAAGCAACGTGAAGCAACGTATAGCAAGGACCGTAAAGCAACGTAAAGCAAGGCAACGAAAAGCAACGTAAAGCAAGGCAACGTAAAGCAACGAAAAGCAAGGCAACGTAAGGCAACGTAAAGCAAGGCAACGTAAAGCAAGGCAACGTAAAGCAACATAAAGCAAGGCAACATAAAGCAAGGCAACGTAAGGCAACGTAAAGCAACATAAAGCAAGGCAACTTAAAGCAACGTAAGGTAACGTAAAGCAAGGCAACGTAAAGCAAGGCATCGTAAAGCAACGTAAAGATTGGGAACGTAAAGGAAGGAAACGTAAAGCAAGGCAACATAAAGCAAGGTAAAGCAAGGTAAAGCAACGTATAGCAAGGACCGTAAAGCAACGTAAAGCAAGGCATCGTAAAGCAACGTAAAGAAATGCAACGTAAAGCAAGGTAAAGCAAGGTAAAGCATCCTAAATCAACGTAAAGCAAGGCAACGTAAAGCAAGGTAAGGCAAGGCAAGGCAACGTAAATCGACGTAAAGCAAGGCAACGTAAAGCAAAGTAAATCAACGTAAAGTAAATCAACGTAAAGAAAAGTAAAGCAATGTAAAGCAAGTCAACGTAAAGCAACGTAAAGCAACGTAAAGCAAGGCAACGTAAAGCAACGTAAAGCAATGCAACGTAAAGCAACGTAAAGCAAGGCAAGGCAAGGCAAACCAACGTAAAGCAACGTAAAGCAACGTAAAGCAATGCAACGCAAGGCAACATAAAGCAATGTAAATCAACGTAAAGCAACGTAAAGCAAGGCAAAGCAAGGCAAAGCAACGTAAAGCAACCTAAAGCAAGGTAAAGCAACGTAAAGCAAGGCAAGGCAAATCAACGTAAAGCAACGTAAAGCAACGTAAAGCAAGGCAACGTAAAGCAAAGTAAAGCAACGTAAAGCAACGCAAGGTAAAGCAACGTAAAGAAACGTAAAGCAAGGCAAGGCAAGGCAAAGCAAGGTAAAGCAAGGCAAAGCAACGTAAAGCAACGTAAAGCAAGGCAAGGCAAAGCAACATAAATCAACGTAAAGCAACGTAAAGCAAGGCAAGGCAAGGTAAAGCAAATAAAGCAACGTAAAGCAACGTAAATCAAGGCAAGGCAAAGCAACGTAAAGTAACGTAAAGCAACGTAAAGCAACGTAAAGCAAGGCAAAGCAACGTAAAGCAACGTAAAGCAAGGCAAGGCAAGGTAAAGCAACGTAAAGCAATGTAAAGCAACCTATAGCAAGGCAAGGCAAGGTAAAGCAACGTAAAGCCACGTAAAGCAACGTAATGCAAGGCAGGGCAAGGTAAAGCAACGTAAAGAAACGTAAAGCAACGTAAAGCAAGGCAAGGAAAGGTAAAGCAACTCAAATCAAAGTAAAGCAACGTAAAGCAACGTAAAGCAAGGCAAGGCAAGGCAAAGCAACGTAAAGCAACGTAAAGCAAGGCAAGGCAAGGCAACTTAAAGCAACGTAAAGCAACGTAAATAAAGGCAACGTAAAGCAACGTAAAACAACGTAAAGCAAGGCAACGTAAAGCTACGTAAAGCAACGTAAAACAACGTAAAGCAAGGCAAACTAAAGGAACTTAAAGCAACGTAAAGTAAGGCAAGGCAACGTAAAGAAACGTATAGCAACGTAAAGCAACTTAAAGCAAGCCAAGGCAAGGTAAAGCAACGTAAAGGAACGTAAATCAACGTAAAGCAAGGGAAGGCAACGTAAAGCAACCTAAAGCAACGTAAAGCAAGGCAAGGCAAGGTAAAGCAACGTAAAGCAACGTAAAGCAAGGCAAGGCAAGGTAAAGGAATGTAAAGCACCGTAAAGCAAGCCAAGGCAAGGTAAAGCAACGTAAAGGAACGTAAATCAACGTAAAGCAAGGGAAGGCAACGTAAAGCAACCTAAAGCAACGTAAAGCAAGGGAAGGCAACGTAAAGCAACCTAAAGCAACGTAAAGCAAGGCAAGGCAAGGTAAAGCAACGTAAAGCAACGTAAAGCAAGGCAAGGCAAGGTAAAGGAATGTAAAGCACCGTAAAGCAAGGCAAGGCAAGGTAAAAAAACCTAAAGCAACGTAAAGAAACGTAAAGGAAGGAAAGGCAAAACAAGGCAAAGCAAATTAAAGCAACGTAAAGCAAGGCAAGGCAAAGCAACGTAAAGCAACGTAAAGCAACGTAAAGCAAGGCAAGGCAAAGCAACATAAAGCAACGCAAAGCAACGTAAATAAAGGCAACGTAAAGCAATGTAAAGCAACGTAAAGCAACGTAAAGCAAGGCAACGTAAATCAAGGCAACGTAAAGCAACGTAAAGCAACGTAAAGCCACATAAAGCAACGTAAAGCAAGGCAACGTAAAGCAAGGCAACGTAAAGCAAGGTACAGCAACGTAAAGAAAGGCAACGTCAAGCAACGTAAAGCAAGGTAAAGCAAGGCAACGTAAAGCAACGTAAAGCAACGTAGAGCAAGCCAACGTAAAGCAACGTAGAGCAAGGGAACGTAAAGCAATGTAAACCAACGTAAAGCAAGTTAAAGCAAGGCAACGTAAAGCAAGGCAACTTAAAGCAACGTAAATCAACGTAAAGCAAGGGAAAGAAAGGACACGTAAAGCAAGGTAAAGCATGGCAACGTAAACCAACGAAAGCAACGTAAAGCAAGGTAAAGCAAGGCAACGTAAAGCAACGTAAGGCAACGTAAAGCAAGGCAACGTAAAGCAAGGTAAAGGAAGGCAAATCAACGTAAGGCAAGGTAAAGCAAGGCAACGTAAAGCAACGTGAAGCAAGGAAAAGCAAGTCAAAGTAAAGCAACGTAAAGCAAGGTAAAGGAAGGCAGGGCAAAGCAAGGTAAAGCAACGTAAAGCAAGGCAACGTAAATCAACGTAAAGCAACGTAAAGCAATGCAAGGTAAAGCAAGGTAAAGCAAGGTAAAGCAAGGCAACGTAAAGTAACGTAAAGCAAGGCAATGCAATGCAAGGCAAAGCAAGTTGAAGGAAGGCAACGTAAAGCAACGTAAAGCAAGGCAACGTAAAGCTACGTAAAGCAAGGCAAGGCAACGTAAAGCAATGCAACGTAAAGAAACGTAAAGCAAGGCAACGTAAAGCAACGTAAAGCAAGGCAACGTAAACCTACGTAAAGCAATTCAAGGCAAGGCAACGTAAAGCAAGGCAACGTAAAGAAACGTAAAGCAAGGCAACGTAAAGCAACGTAAAGCAAGACAACTTTAAGCAAGGCAAGGCAAGGGAACGTAAAGCAATTCAAGGCAAGGCAACGTAAAGCAAGGCAACGTAAAGAAACGTAAAGCAAGGCAACGTAAAGCAACGTAAAGCAAGACAACTTTAAGCAAGGCAAGGCAAGGCAACGTAAAGCAACGTAAAGCAAGGCAACGTAAAGCAACGTAAAGCAACGTAAAGCAAGGTAAGGCAAGGTAAAGCGAGGTAAAGCAAGGCATCCTAGAGCAAGGTAAAAGAAGACAATGTAAAGCAACGTAAAGCAATGTAAAGCAAGGTAAAGCAAGGCAACGTAAAGCAACGTAAAGCAAAGTAAAGCAACGTAAAGCAAATTAAAGCAACGTAAAGCAAGGCAAAGCAACGTAAGGCAAGGTAAAGCAAGGCCACGTAAAGTAAGGCAGTGCAAGGCAAAAAAACGTAAGGCAAGGTAAAGCAAGGCAAGGTTAATCTTGGCAAAGCAACGTAAAGCAAGATAAAGCAAGGCAAGATTAAGCAAGGCAAAGCAACGTAAAGCACGGTAAAGCAATGCAAGGTAAAGCAAGGTAAATCAAAGTAAAGCAAGGCAACGTAAAGCAAGGTAATGCAAGGCAAGGCAAAACAAGGTAAAGCAACGTAAAGGAAGGCAACGTAAAGAAAGTAAAGCAACGTAAAGCAACGTAAAGCAACGCAACGTAAAGCAACGTAAAGCAACGTAAAGCAAGGCAACGTAAAGCAACGTAAAGCAAGGTAAAGCAACGTAAAGCAACCTAAAGCAAGGCAACGTAAAGCAACGTAAAGCAAGGCAACTTAAAGCAACGTAAAGCAACGTAAAGCAACGCAACGTAAAGCAACGTAAAGCTACGTAAAGCAGGGCAAAGTAAAGCAACGTAAAGCAAGGTAAAGCAAGGTAAAGCAACGTAAAAAACGTAAAGCAAGGCAATGTAAAGCAACGTAAAGCAAGGTAACGTAAAGCAAGGTGAAGCCACGTAAAGCAAGGTAAAGCAAGGCAAAGTAAAGCAAGGCGACGTAAAGGAACGTAAAGCAACATAAAGTAAGGTAAAGAAAGGCAACGTAAAAGAAGGTAAAGCAAGGCAGCGTAATGCAACGTAAAGCAACGTAAAGCAAGGCAAATCAAGGCAACGTAAAGAAACGTAAAGCAAGGCAACGTAAAGCAATGTAAAGCAAGGCAAAGCAACGTAAAGCAAGGTAAAGCAAGGCAAGGTAAAACAAGGCAAAGCAACGTAAAGCAAGGTAACTCAAGGCAACGTAAAAAAAGGTAAAGCAACGTAAAGCAAGGCAAAATAAAGCAACGTAAATCAAGGTAAAGCAAGGCAAGGCGAAGCAAGGTAAAGCAACGTAAAGCAAGGCAACGTAAAGCAACGTAAAGCAAGGCAAGGCAAAACAACGTAAAGCAAAGCAAGGCAAGGCAACATAAAGCAATGCAACGTAAAGCAACGTAAATCAAGGCAACGTAAACCAAGGTAAAGCAAGGCAAGGCAAGGCAATGTAAAGCAAGGCAACGTAAAGCAACGTAAAGCAAGGCAATGTAAAGCAACGTAAAGGAAGACAACGTAAAGCAACGTAAAGCAAAGTAAAGCAAGGTAAAGCAACGTAAAGCAACTTAATGCAAGGAAACGTAAAGCAACGTAAAGCAAGGCAACGTAAAGCAAGCTAAAGCAAGGTAAACCAAGGTAAAGCAACGTAAAGCAACGTAAAGCAAGGCAACGTAAATCAAGGTAAAGAAAGGTAAAGCAAGGTAAAGCAACGTGAAGCAACGTATAGCAAGGACCGTAAAGCAACGTAAAGCAAGGCAACGAAAAGCAACGTAAAGCAAGGCAACGTAAAGCAACGAAAAGCAAGGCAACGTAAGGCAACGTAAAGCAAGGCAACGTAAAGCAAGGCAACGTAAAGCAACATAAAGCAAGGCAACATAAAGCAAGGCAACGTAAGGCAACGTAAAGCAACATAAAGCAAGGCAACTTAAAGCAACGTAAGGTAACGTAAAGCAAGGCAACGTAAAGCAAGGCATCGTAAAGCAACGTAAAGATTGGGAACGTAAAGGAAGGAAACGTAAAGCAAGGCAACATAAAGCAAGGTAAAGCAAGGTAAAGCAACGTATAGCAAGGACCGTAAAGCAACGTAAAGCAAGGCAACGTAATGCAAGGCCACGAAAAGCAACGTAAAGCAAGGCATCGTAAAGCAACGTAAAGAAATGCAACGTAAAGCAAGGTAAAGCAAGGTAAAGCATCCTAAATCAACGTAAAGCAAGGCAACGTAAAGCAAGGTAAGGCAAGGCAAGGCAACGTAAATCGACGTAAAGCAAGGCAACGTAAAGCAAGGCAACGTAAAGCAACGCAACGTAAAGCAACATAAAGCAACGTAAAGCAAGGCAACGTAAAGCAAGGCAACGTAAAGCAACGTAAAGCAATGCAACGTAAAGCAAGGCAATGTAAAGCAACGTAAAGCAACGTAAAGCAACGTCAAGCAAGGCAACGTAAAACAACGTAAAGCAAGGCAACGTAAAGCAACGTAAACCAAGGCAACGTAAAGCAACGTAAAGCAAGGCAACGTAAAGCAACGTAAAGCAACGTCAAGCAAGGCAAGGCAAGGTAAAGCAACGTAAAGCAATGTAAAGCAACGTAGAGCAAGGCAAGGGAAGGTAAAGCAACGTAAAGCAACGTAAAGCAACGTAAAGCAAGGAAAGGCAAGGTAAAGCAACGTAAAGCAAGGTAAAGCAAGGCAAGGCAAGGTAAAGCAGCGTAAAGCAACGTAAAGCAACGTAAAGCAAGGCAAGGCAAAGCAAGGCTAAGCAAGGCAAATCAACGTAAAGCAACGTAAAGCAAGGTAAAGCAAGGCACGTCAAAGCAAGGGAAAGCAAGGCAAAGCAACGTAAAGCAACGTAAAGCAAAGCAAGTCAAAGCAACGTTAAGCAACGTAAAGCAACGTAAAGCAAGGCAAGGCAAGGTAAAGCAACGTAAAGCAACGTAAAGCAAGGCAAGGCAAGGTAAAGCAACGTAAAGCAGCGTAAAGCAGCGTAAAGCAACGTAAAGCAAGGCAAGGCAAAGCAACATAAAGCTACTTAAAGCAACGTAAAGCAAGGCAAGGCAAGGTAAAGCAGCGTAAAGCAACGTAAAGCAATGTAAAGCAACGTAGAGCAAGGCAAGGGAAGGTAAAGCAACGTAAAGCAACGTAAAGCAACGTAAAGCAAGGAAAGGCAAGGTAAAGCAACGTAAAGCAAGGTAAAGCAAGGCAAGGCAAGGTAAAGCAGCGTAAAGCAACGTAAAGCAACGTAAAGCAAGGCAAGGCAAAGCAAGGCTAAGCAAGGCAAATCAACGTAAAGCAACGTAAAGCAAGGTAAAGCAAGGCACGTCAAAGCAAGGGAAAGCAAGGCAAAGCAACGTAAAGCAACGTAAAGCAAAGCAAGTCAAAGCAACGTTAAGCAACGTAAAGCAACGTAAAGCAAGGCAAGGCAAGGTAAAGCAACGTAAAGCAACGTAAAGCAAGGCAAGGCAAGGTAAAGCAACGTAAAGCAGCGTAAAGCAGCGTAAAGCAACGTAAAGCAAGGCAAGGCAAAGCAACATAAAGCTACTTAAAGCAACGTAAAGCAAGGCAAGGCAAGGTAAAGCAGCGTAAAGCAACGTAAAGCAATGTAAAGCAACGTAGAGCAAGGCAAGGGAAGGTAAAGCAACGTAAAGCAACGTAAAGCAACGTAAAGCAAGGAAAGGCAAGGTAAAGCAACGTAAAGCAAGGTAAAGCAAGGCAAGGCAAGGTAAAGCAGCGTAAAGCAACGTAAAGCAAGGTAAAGCAAGGCAAGGCAAAGCAAGGCTAAGCAAGGCAAATCAACGTAAAGCAACGTAAAGCAACGTAAAGCAAGGCAAGGCAAAGCAAGGCTAAGCAAGGCAAATCAACGTAAAGCAACGTAAAGCAAGGTAAAGCAAGGCACGTCAAAGCAAGGGAAAGCAAGGCAAAGCAACGTAAAGCAACGTAAAGCAAAGCAAGTCAAAGCAACGTTAAGCAACGTAAAGCAACGTAAAGCAAGGCAAGGCAAGGTAAAGCAACGTAAAGCAACGTAAAGCAAGGCAAGGCAAGGTAAAGCAACGTAAAGCAGCGTAAAGCAGCGTAAAGCAACGTAAAGCAAGGCAAGGCAAAGCAACATAAAGCTACTTAAAGCAACGTAAAGCAAGGCAAGGCAAGGTAAAGCAGCGTAAAGCAACGTAAAGCAATGTAAAGCAACGTAGAGCAAGGCAAGGGAAGGTAAAGCAACGTAAAGCAACGTAAAGCAACGTAAAGCAAGGAAAGGCAAGGTAAAGCAACGTAAAGCAAGGTAAAGCAAGGCAAGGCAAGGTAAAGCAGCGTAAAGCAACGTAAAGCAACGTCAAGCAAGGCAAGGCAAAGCAAGGCTAAGCAAGGCAAATCAACGTAAAGCAACGTAAAGCAAGGTAAAGCAAGGCAAGTCAAAGCAAGGGAAAGCAAGGCAAAGCAATGTAAAGCAACGTAAAGCAAAGCAAGTCAAAGCAACGTTAAGCAACGTAAAGCAACGTAAAGCAAGGCAAGGCAAGGTAAAGCAAAGTAAAGCAACGTAAAGCAAGGCAAGGCAAGGTAAACCAACGTAAAGCAGCGTAAAGCAGCGTAAAGCAACGTAAAGCAAGGCAAGGCAAAGCAACATAAAGCTACTTAAAGCAACGTAAAGCAAGGCAAGGCAAGGTAAAGCAGCGTAAAGCAACGTAAAGCAACGTAAAGCAACGTAAACAAGGCAACGCAACGTAAAGCAACGTAAAACAACGTAAAGCAACGTAAAGCAAGGCAAGGCAACGTAAAGCAACGTAACGCAAGGCAAGGAAACGTAAAGCAACGTAAAGCAAAGTAAGGCAAGGCAAGGCAAAGTAAAGCAACGTAAAGCAAGGCAACGTAAAGAAAGGCAACGTAAAGCAACGTAAAGCAACGTAAACAAGGCAACGTAAAGCAAGGCAACGTAAAGCAACGTAAAGCAACGTAAATCAACGTAAACAAGGCAACGTAAAGCAAGGCAACGTAAAGCAACATAAAGCAACGTAAAGCAAGGCAACGTAAAGCAACGTAAAGCAAGGCAACGTACAGCAAGGCAACGTAAAGCAACGTAAAGCAATGCAACGTAAAGCAAGGCAAAGTAAAGCAACGTAAAGCAACGTAAAGCAAGGCAAGGCAAGGTAAAGCAACGTAAAGCAACGTAAAGCAACGTGAAGAAATGCAAGGCAAGTTAAAGCAACGTAAAGCAACGTAAAGCTTCGTAAAGCAAGGCAAGGCAAGGTAACGCAACGTAAAGCAACGTAAAGCAAGGCAAGGCAAGGTAAAGCAACGTAAAGCAACGTAAAGAAACGTAAAGCAAGGCAAGGCAAGGTAAAGCAACGTAAAGCAACTTAAAGCAACGTAAAGCAAGGTTAGGCAAGGCAAGGCAAAGCAACGTAAAGCAACGTAAAGCAACATAAAGCAACGTGAAGTAAGGCAACGTAAAGCAACGTAAAGTAACGTAAAACAACGTAAAGCAAGGCAACGGAAAGCAACGTAAATCAACGTAAAGCAAAGCAACGTAAAGAAAAGTAAAGCAATGTAAAGCAAGTCTACGTAAAGCAACGTAAAGCAACGTAAAGCAAGGCAACGTAAAGCAACGTAAACAATGCAACGTAAAGCAACGTAAAGCAACGTAAAGCAAGGCAAGGCAAGGCAAAGCAACGTAAAGCAACGTAAAGCAACGTAAAGCAATGCAACGCAAGGCAACATAAAGCAACGTAAATCAACGTAAAGCAACGTAAAACAAGGTAAAGCAAGGGAAACAACGTAAAGCAACCTAAAGCAAGGTAAAGCAACGTAAAGCAAGGCAAGGCAAAGCAACGTAAAGCAACGTAAAGCAACGTAAAGCAACGTAATGCAAGGCAACGTAAAGCAAAGTAAAGCAACGTAAAGCAACGCAAGGCAAAGCAACGTAAAGAAACGTAAGGCAAGCCAAGGCAAGGCAATGCAAGGTAAAGCAAGGCAAAGCAACGTAAAGCAACGTAAAGCAAGGCAAGGCAAAGCAACGTAAATCAACGTAAAGCAACGTAAATCAAGGCAAGGCAAAGCAACGTAAAGTAACTTAAAGCAACGTAAAGCAACGTAAAGCAAGGCAAAGCAACGTAAAGCAACGTAAAGCAAGGCAAGGCAAGGTAAAGCAACGTAAAGCAAAGTAAAACAACATAAGCAAGGCAAGGCAAGGTAAAGAAACGTAAAGCAACGTAAAGCAACGTAAAGCAAGGCAAGGCAATGTAAAGCAACGTAAAGCAATATAAAGCAACGTAGAGCAAGGCAAGGCAAGTTAATGCAACGTAAAGTAACGTAAAGCAACGTAAAGCACGGCAAAGCAACGTAAAGCAATGCAAGGTAAAGCAAGGTAAAGCAAGGTAAAGCAAGGCAACGTAAAGTAACGTAAAGCAAGGCAAGGCAATGCAAGGCAAAGCAAGTTGAAGGAAGGCAACGTAAAGCAACGTAAAGCAAGGCAACGTAAAGCAACGTAAAGCAAGGCAAGGCAACGTAAAGCAATGCAACGTAAAGCAACGTAAAGCAAGGCAACGTAAACCTACGTAAAGCAAGGCAAGGCAAGGCAACGTAAAGCAAGGCAACGTAAAGCAACGTAAAGCAAGGCAACGTAAAGCAACGTAAAGCAAGACAACTTTAAGCAAGGCAAGGCAAGAGAACGTAAAGCAAGGCAAGGCAAGGCAACGTAAAGCAAGGCAACGTAATTCAACGCAAAGCAAGGCAATGTAAAGCAACGTAAAGCAACGTAAACAAGGGAAAGCAAGGCAAAGCAACATAAGGCAAGGTAATGCAACGCAACGTAAAGCGACGTAAAGCAACGTAAAGTAACATAAAGCAAGGTAAGGCAAGGTAAAGCAAGGTAAAGCAAGGCATCCTAGAGCAAGGTAAAGCAAGACAACGTAAAGCAACGTAAAGCAATGAAGAGCAATGTAAAGCAAGGCAACGTAAAGCAACGTAAAGCAAAGTAAAGCAAGGTAAACAAGTTAAAGCAAGGTAAAGCAACGTAAAGCAAGGCAAAGCAACGTAAGGCAAGGTAAAGCAAGGCAACGTAAAGTAAGGCACAGAAAGGCAAAAAAACGTAAGGCAAGGTAAAGCAAGGCAAGTTAAATCTTGGCAAAGCAACGTAAAGCAAGATAAAGCAAGGCAAGATTAAGCAAGGCAAAGCAACGTAAAGCAACATAAAGAAAGGCAAGGCAAGGTAAAGCAACGTAAAGCAACGTAAAGCAACGTAAAGCAAGGCAAGGATAGGTAAAGCAACGTAAAGCAACGTAAAGCAAGGCAAGGCAAGGTAAAGCAACGCAAAGCAACGTAAAGCAAGGCAAGGCAACGTAAAGCAACGTAAAACAACGTAAAGCAAGGCAAGGCAAGGTAAATCGCGTAAAGCAACGTAAAGGAAGGCAAGGCAAGGTAAAGCAACGTAAAGCAACGTAAAGCAACGTAAAGCAAGGTAAAGCAAGGCAAGCCAAGGCAACGTAAAGCAAGGCAACGTAAAGAAACGTAAAGCAAGGCAACGTAAACCAACGTAAAGCAAGGAAACGTAAAGCAACGTAAAGAAAGGCAACGTAAAGCAGCGTAAAGAAAGGCAACGTAAAGCAACGTAAAGCAAGGCAACGTAAAGAAAGGTAAAGCAAGGTAAACATCGTAAAGCAAGGTAAAACAAGGCAAAGTAAAGCAACGTAAAGCAACGTAAAGCAAGGTAAACAAGTTAAAGCAAGGTAAAGCAACGTAAAGCAAGGCAACGTAAAGCAAGGTAAAGCAAGGTAAAGCAAGGCAACCAAAAGCAAGGTAAAGCAAGACAACGTAAAGCAACGTAAAGCAAGGTAAAGCAACGTAAAGCAACGTAAAGCAAGGTAAAGCAAGGCAACGTAAAGCAAGGTAAAGCAAGGCAACGTAAAGCAACGTAAAGCAACGTAAAGCAAGGTAAAGCAAGGCAACGTAAAGCAAGGCAACGTAAAGCAACATAAAGCAACATAAAGCAAGGTAAAGAAAGGCAATGTAAAGCAAGGTAAAGCATGGCAACGTAAAGCAACGTAAAGGAACGTAAAGCAACGTAAAGCAAGGAAAAGCAAGGCAACGTAACACAACTTAAAGCAACGTAAAGCAACGTAAAGCAAGGCAAATCAAGGCAACGTAAAGCAATGTAAAGCAAGGCGACGTAATGCAAGGTAAAGCAAGGCAAAGCAACGTAAGGCAACGTAAAGCAAGGCAATGTAAAGTAACGGCAAAGCAAGGCAAAGCAACGTAAAGCAAGGTAAAGCAAGGCAACGTAAATCTTGGCAAAGCAACGTAAAGCAAGATAAAGGAAGGCAAGGTTAAGCAAGGCAAAGCAACGTAAAGCACGGTAAAGCAATGCAAGGTAAAGCAAGGTAAATCAAAGTAAAACAAGGCAACGTAAAGCAAGGTAATGCAGGCAAGGCAAAACAAGGTAAAGCAACGTAAAGGAAGGCAACGTAAAGTAAGTAAAGCAACGTAAAGCAACGTAAAGCAACGCAACGTAAAGCAACGTAAAGCAACGTAAAGCAAGGCAACGTAAAGCAAGGTAAAGCAAGGTAAAGCAAGGTAAAGCAACGTAAAGCAACGTAAAGCAACCTAAAGCAAGGCAACGTAAAGCAAGGCAACTTAAAGCAACGTAAAGCAACGTAAAGCAACGCAACGTAAAGCAACGTAAAGCAACGTAAAGCAACGTAAAGCAAGGCAAAGCAAGGTAAAGCAACGTAAAAAACTTAAAGCAAGGCAATGTAAATCAACTTAAAGCAAGATAACGTAAAGCAAGGTAAAGCCACGTAAAGCAAGGTAAAGCAAGGCAAAGTAAAGCAAGGCAACGTAAAGCAACGTAAAGCAACATAAAGTAAGGTAAAGAAAGGCAACGTAAAACAAGGTAAAGCAAGGCAGCGTAATGCAACGTAAAGCAACGTAAAGCAAGGCAAATCAAGGCAACGTAAAGAAACGTAAAACAAGGAAACGTAAAGCAATGTAAAGCAAGGCAAAACAACGTAAAGCAAGGCAAAGCAAGGCAAGGTAAAACAAGGCAAAGCAACGTAAAGCAAGGTAACTCAAGGCAACGTAAAGCAAGGTAAAGCAACGTAAAGCAAGGCAAAATAAAGCAACGTAAATCAAGGTAAAGCAAGGCAAGGCAAAGCAAGGTAAGGCAACGTAAAGCAACGTAAAGCAAGGTAAAGCAAGGCAAGGTGAAGCAAGGTAAAGCAAGGCAATGTAAAGTAACGTAAAGCAAGGCAAGGCAATGCAAGGCAAAGGAAGGTAAAGGAAGGCAACGTAAAGCAACGTAAAGCAAGGCAACGTAAAGCAACGTAAAGCAAGGCAAGGCAAAACAACGTAAAGCAAAGCAAGGCAAGGCAACATAAAGCAATGCAACGTAAAGCAACGTAAAGCAAGGCAACGTAAACCAAGGTAAAGCAAGGCAAGGCAAGGCAATGTAAAGCAAGGCAACGTAAAGCAACGTAAAGCAAGGCAATGTAAAGCAACGTAAAGGAAGACAACGTAAAGCAACGTAAAGCAAGGTAAAGCAAGGTAAAGCAACGTAAAGCAACTTAATGCAAGGAAACGTAAAGCAACGTAAAGCAAGGCAACGTAAAGCAAGCTAAAGCAAGGAAAACCAAGGTAAAGCAACGTAAAGCAACGTAAAGCAAGGCAACGTAAATCAAGGTAAAGAAAGGTAAAGCAAGGTAAAGCAACGTGAAGCAACGTATAGCAAGGACCGTAAAGCAAGGCAACGAAAAGCAACGTAAAGCAAGGCAACGTAAAGCAACGAAAAGCAAGGCAACGTAAGGCAACGTAAAGCAAGGCAAAGTAAAGCAAGGCAACGTAAAGCAACATAAAGCAAGGCAACATAAAGCAAGGCAACGTAAGGCAAGGTAAAGCAACATAAAGCAAGGCAACTTAAAGCAACGTAAGGTAACGTAAAGCAAGGCAACGTAAAGCAATGCATCGTAAAGCAACGTAAAGCATGGGAACGTAAAGGAAGGAAACGTAAAGCAAGGCAACATAAAGCAAGGTAAAGCAAGGTAAAGCAACGTATAGCAAGGACCGTAAAGCAATGTAAAGCAAGGCAACGTAAAGCAAGGCCACGAAAAGCAACGTAAAGCAAGGCATCGTAAAGCAACGTAAAGAAATGCAACGTAAAGAAAGGTAAAGCAAGGTAAAACATCCTAAAGCAACGTAAAGCAAGGCAACTTAAAGCAAGGTAAAGCTAGGTAAAGCAAGGTAAAGCGACGTAAAGCAAGGCAACGAAAAGCAACGTAAAGCAAGGCAATGTAAAGCAAGGTAAACCAAGGTAAAGCAACGTAAAGGAACGTAAAGCAACGTAAAGTAAGGCAACGTAAAACAACGTAAAGCAAGGCAATGTAAAGCAAGGTAAAGCAAGGTAAAGCAACGTAAAGCAAGGTAAAGCAAGGCAACGTGAACCAAGGCAACCGAAAAGCAACGTAAAGCAAGGCAACGTAAAGCAACGTAAAGCAAGGCGACGTAAATCAACGTAAAGCAAGGCAACGTAAAGCAAGGTAAAGAAAGGTAAAGCAATGCAAAGCAACGTAAAGGAACGTAAAGCAAGGCAACATGAAGCACCGTAAAGCTAGGCAACGTAAAGCAAGGTAAAGCAAGGTAAAGCAACCTAAATCAACGTAAAGCAAGTCAACGTAAAGCAACGTAAATGAAGGTAAAGCAAGCTAAAGCAAGGTATAGCAAGGCATAGCAACGTAAAGCAAGGAAACGTAAAGCAACGTAAAGCAAGGTAAAGCAAGGTAAAGCAAGGTAAAGCAACGTAAAGCAAGGCAACGTAAAGCAACGTTAAGCAAGGTAAAGCAAGGTAAAGCAAGGTAAACCAACGTAAATCAAGGCAACGTAAATCAACGTAAAGCAAGGTAAAGCAAGGTAAAGGAAGGTAAAGTAAGGTAAATCAAGGCAACGTAAAGCAAGGTAAAGCAAGACAACGTAAAGCAACGTAAAGCAAGGTAAAGCAACGTAAAGCAACGTAAAGCAAGGTAATGCAAGGCAACGTAAAGCAAGGTAAAGCAAGGCAACGTAAAGCAACATAAAGCAACGTAAAGCAAGGCAACGAAAAGCAACGTAAAGCAAGGCAACGTAAAGCAAAGTAAGGCAACGTAAACAAGGTAAAGCAAGGCAAAGCAACGTAAGGCAAGGTAAAGCAAGTCATCGTAAAACAAGGTAAAGCAAGGCAAAGCAACGTAAAGCAAGGTAAAGCAACGTAAAGCAACGCAACGTAAAACAAGGTAAAGCAATGTAAAGCAAGGCAACGTAAAGCAACGTAAATCAAGGCAACGTAAAGCAACGTAAAGCAACGTAAAGCAACGTAAAGCAAGGTAAAGCAAGCAACGTAAAGCAAGGTAAAGCAAGGTAAAGCAATGTAAAGCAACGTAAAGCAATGTAAAGCAAGGTAAAGCAAGGTAAAGCAACGTAAAGCAACGTATTGCAAGGAACGTAAAGCAACGTAAGCAAGGCAACGTAAAGCAAGGCAACGAAAAGCAAGGTAAAGCAAGGTAAAGCAAGGTAAAGCAAGCTAAATCAACGTAAAGAACGTAAAGCAAGGCAACGTAAATCAACATAAAGCAAGGCAACCTAAAGCAAGGCAACCTAAAGCAAGGCAACGTAAAGCAAGGCAACGTAAAACAAGGCAACGTAAAGCAACGTAAAGCAAGGCAAGGTAAAGGAACGTAAAGCAAGGCAACCTAAAACAAGGCATATCAAGGCAACGTAAAGCAACGTAAAGCAAGGAAAGGCAATGCAACGTAAAGCAAGGCAAGACAAGGCAACGTAAAGCAAGGCAACGTAAAGCAACGTAAAGCAAGGCAAGGCAATGTAATGCAAGGCAACGTAAAGCAACTTAAAGCAAGGCAACGAAAAGCAACGTAAAGCAAGGCAACGTAAAGCAATATAAAGTAACGTAAAGCAAGGAAACGTAAAGCAAGGCAACTTAAAGCAAGGCAACGTAAAGCAACGTAAAGCAAGGTAAAGCAAGGTAAAGCAAGGTAAGGCAACGTAAAGCAAGGCAACGTAAAGCAACGTAAAGCAAGGCAACGTAAAGCAACGTAATGCAACGTAAAGCAAGGTAAAGCAAGGTAAAGCAACGTAAAGCAACGTAAAGCAAGGCAACATAAAGCAACGTAAAGCAAGGCAACGTAAAGCAAGTTAAAACAAGGTAAAGCTACGTAAAGCAACGTAAAGCAAGGCAACGAAAAGCAAGGTAAAGGAAGCTAAAGCAAGGTAAAGCAACGTAACGTAACGTAAAGCAAGGACACATAAATCAACGTAAAGCAAGGCAACGTAAAACAACGTGAAGCAAGGTAAAGCAAGGTAAAGCAAGTTAAAGCAACGTAAAGCAACGTATAGCAAGGCAACGTAAATCAAGGTAAAGCAAGGCAACGTAAAGCAAGGCAACGTAAAGCAAGGTAAAGCAAGGTAAAGCAAGGTAAAGCAACATAAAGCAACGTAAAGCAAGGCAACGTAAAGAAAGGCAACATAAAGATTATAGAGCAAGGCAACGTAAAGCAACGTAAAGCAAGGCAACGTAAAGCAAGGTAAAGCAAGGTAAAGCAACGTAAAGGAACGTAAAGCAAGGCATCGTAAAGCAACGTAAACAAGGCAACGTAAAGCAAGTTAAAGCAAGGTAAAGCAACGTAAACCAACGTAAAGCAAGGCAACGTAAAGCAACGTAAAGCAAGGCAAGGTAAAGCATGGTAAAGAATGGTAAAGCAAGGTAAAGCAAGGCAAAGTAAAGCAACATAAAGGAAGGTAAAGTAAGGTAAAGCAAAGTACAGCAAGGTAAAGCAACGCAAAGCATTGCAACATAAAGCAACGTAAAGGAAGGTAAAGCAAGGTAAAGTAAGGTAAAGCAAGGTAAAGCAAGGCAACGTAAAGCATCGTAAAGCATCGTAAAGCAAGGCAACGTAAAGCAACGTAAAGCAAGGTAAAGCAACGTAAAGCAACGTAAAGCAAGGTAATGCAAGGCAACTTAAAGCAAGGTAAAGCAAGCCAACGTAAAGCAACATAAAGCAACGTAAAGCAAGGCAACGTAAAGCAACGTAAGGCAAGGCAACGTAAAGCAACGTAAAGCAACGTAAACAAGGTAAAGCAAGGCAAAGCAACGTAAGGCAAGGTAATGCAAGTCAACGTAAAACAAGGTAAAGCAAGGCAAAGCAACGTAAAGCAAGGTAAAGTAACGTAAAGCAACGCAACGTAAAGCAAGGTAAAGCAACGTAAAGCAAGGCAACGTAAAGCAACGTAAATCAAGGCAACGTAAAGCAACGTAAAGCAAGGTAAAGCAACGTAAAGCAAGGTAAAGCAAGGCAACGTAAAGCAAGGTAAAGCAAGGTAAAGCAAGGTAAAGCAACGTAAAGCAAGGCAAAGCAACGTAAAGCAACGTATTGCAAGGAACGTAAAGCAACGTAAAGCAAGGCAACGTAAAGCAAGGCAACGAAAAGCAACGTAAAGCAAGGTAAAGCAAGGTAAAGCAAGGTAAATCAACGGAAAGAACGTAAAGCAAGGCAACGTAAAGCAACATAAAGCAAGGCAACCTAAAGCAAGGCAACGTAAAGCAAGGCAACCTAAATCAAGGCAACGTAAAACATGGCAACCTAAAGCAACGTAAAGCAAGGCAAGGTAAAGGAACGTAAAGCAAGACAACCTAAAACAAGGCATATCAATGCAACGTAAAGCAAGGCAAAGTAAAGCAACATAAAGCAACGAAAACAAGGTAAAGCAAGTGAAATCAACGTAAGGCAAGGTAAAGCAAGGCAACGTAAAGCAAGGCAAAGCAAGGCAAAGTAACGTAAAGCAAGGTAAAGCAAGGCAAGGTAAAGCAAGGCAAAGCAACGTAAAGCAAGGTAAAGCAAGGCAAGGTAAAGCAAGGCAAAGCAACGTAAAGCAACGTAAAGCAAGGCAAGGTAAAGCAAGGCAAAGCAACGTAAAGCAAGGTAAAGCAACGTAAAGCAAGGCAACGTAAATCAACGCAAAGCAAGGTAAATCAAGGCAAGGCAAAGCAACGTAAAGCAAGGCAAGGCAAAGCAAGGTAAAGCAAGGCAACGTAAAGCAACGTAAAGCAAGGCAAGGCAAAGCAACGTAAAGCAAGGCAACGTAAAGTAACGTAAAGCAAGGCAAGGCAAAGAAACATAAAGCAAGGCAAGGTAAAGGAAGGTAAATCAAGGCAACGTAAAGCAAGGCAACGTAAAACAAGGCAAGGCAAAGTAAGGTAAAGCAAGGCAATGTAAAGCAACGTAAAGCAAGGCAAGGCAAAGCAACGTAAATCAAGGCAACGTAAAGTAAGGCAACGTAAAGCAAGGCAACGTAAAGCAAAATAAATCAACGTAAATCAAGGCAACGTAAAGCAACGTAAAGCAACGTAAAGCAAGGCAATGTAAAGCAACGTAAAGCAACGTAAAGCAAGGCAACGTAAAGCAACGTAAAGCAACGTAAAGCAAGGCAATGTAAAGCAACGTAAAGCAACGTAAAGCAACGTAAAGCTAGGACACATAAAGCAACGTAAAGCAACGTAAAGCAACGTAAAGCAAGGCAACGTAAAGCAATGTAAAGCAACGTAAAGCAATGTAAATCAAGGCAACGTTAAGCAACGTATAGCAACCTAAAGCAACGTAAAGCAAGGCAACGTAAAGCAACATAAAGCAACGTAAAGCAATGCAACGTAAAGCAAAGTAAAGCAAGGTAAAGCAACGTAAAGCAACGTAAAGTAACGTAAAGCAAGGCAACGTAAAGCAACGTAAAGCAAGGCAACGTAAAGCAAGGTAAAGAAAGGTAAAGCTAGGTAAAGCAACGTAAAGCAACGTAAAGCAAGGCAACGTAAAGCAAGGCAACGTAAAGCAACATAAAGCAAGGCAACGTAAAGCAACGTAAAGCATCGTAAAGCAAGGCAACGTAAAGCAAGGTAAAGCAAGATAAAGCAAGGTAAACAAACGTGAAGCAAGGAAACATAAAGCAACATAAAGGAAGGTAAAGCAAGGTAAAGCAAGGTAGATTAAGGAAAAGAAACTTAAAGCAAGGCAACGGAACGTAAAGCAAGGCAAAGTAAAGCAACGTAAAGCGACGTAAATCAAGGTGAAGCCAGGTAAACCAACGTAAAGCAAGGCAACGTAAAGCAACATAAAGCAAGGTTAAGCAAGGTAAAACAAGGTAAAGTAACGTAAAGCAAGGCAACGTAAAGCAGCGTAAAGAAAGGTAAAGCAAGGTAAAGCAATGTAAAGCAAGGTAAATCAAGGCAACGTAAATCAAGGTAAAGCAAGGCAACGTAAAGCAAGGTAAAGCAAGGCAACTTAAAGCAACGTAAAGCAATGTAAACAAGGCAACGTAAAGCAAGGTAATGCAAGGCAACGTAAATCAATGTAAAGCAACGTAAAGCAACGTAAAGCAACGTAAAGCAAGGCAACGTAAAGCAACGTAAACAACGTAAACCAAGGCAACGTAAAGCAACGTAAAGCAAGGCAACGAAAAGCAACGTAAAGCAACGTAAAGCAAGGCAACGTAAAGCAACGTAACGCAACGTAAAGCAAGGCAACTTAAAGCAACGTAAAGCAAGGCAAGGCAAAGCAAAGTAAAGCAAGGCAACGTAAAGCAAGGCAACGTAAAGCAACGTAAAGCAACGTAAAGAAAGGCAACGAAAAGCAACGTAAAGCAACGTAAAGCAAGGCAACGTCAAGCAAGGTAAAGCAAGGTAAAGCAAGGTAAACAAACGTAAAGCAAGGCAACGTAAAGCAACGTAAAGGAAGGTAAAGCAAGGTAAAGCAAGGTACAGCAAGGTAAAGCAACGTAAAGCAAGGCAAAGTAAAGCAACATAAAGCAAGGTTAAGCAATGTAAAGCAAGGTAAAGCAACGTAAAGCAATGCAACGTAAAGCAGCGTACAGCAAGGTAAAGCAAGGTAAAGCAAGGTAAATCAAGGCAACATAAAGCAAGGTAAAGCAAGGCAACGTAAAGTAACGTAAAGCAAGGCAACGTAAATCAATGTAAAGCAACGTAAAGCAAGGCAACGTAAAGCAACATAAAGCAAGGCAACGTAAAGCAACGTAAAGCAACGTAAAGCAAGGCAACGTAAAGCAACGTAAAGCAACGTAATGCAAGGCAACGTAAAGCAACGAAAGAAACGTAAAGCAAGGCAACGTAAAGCAACGTAAAGCAATGTAAAGCAAGGCAACGTAAAGCAATGTAAAGCAACGTAAAGGAAGGCAACGTAAAGCAACGCAAGGCAACGTAAAGGAAGGGAACGTAAAGCATCGTAAAGCAACGTAAAGCAACGTAAAGCAACTTAAAGCAAGGCAAAGTAAAGCAACTTAAAGCATGGCAACGTAAAGCAACGTAAAGCAAAGAAAGGCAAAGCAACGTAAAGCAAGGCAACGTAAAGCAAGGCAATGTAAAGCAACGTAAAGCAATGTAAAGCAAGGCAACGTAAACCAACGTAAAGCAAGGCAACGTAAAGCAACGTAAAGCAACGTAAACCAAGTCAACGTAAATCAACGTAAAGCAATGTAAAGCAAGGCAACATAAAGCAACGTAAAGCAAGGCAACGTAAAGCAACGTAAAGCAAGGCAAAGCAAGGCAACGTAAAGCAACGTAAAGCAAGGCAAGGCAAAGCAACGTAAAGCAAGGCAACGTAAAGAAAGGTCAAGCAGCGTAAAGCAAGGCAACGTAAAGCAACGTAAAGCAAGGTAAAGCATGGTAAAGCAAGGTAAACAAACGTAAAGCAAGACAACGTAAAGCAACGTAAGGCAAGGTAAAGCAAGGTACAGCAATGTAAAGAAACATAAAGCAAGGCAACGTAAAGCAACGTAAAGCAACGTAAAGCAAGGTTAAGCAAGGTAAAGCAACGGAAAGCAAGGCAACGTAAAGCAAAATAAAGCAAGGTTAAGCAAGGTGAAGCAAGGTAAAGCAACGTAAAGCAATGCAACTTAAAGCAGCGTAAAGCAAGGTAAAGCAAGGCAACGTAAAACAAGGTAAAGCAACATAAAACAACGTAAAGCAAGGCAACGTAATGCAACGTAAAGCAAGGCAACGTAAAGCAATGTAAAGCAACGTAAACCAACGTAAAGCAAGGCAACGTAAAGCAACATAAAGCAAGGCAACGTAAATCAACGTAAAGCAACATAAAGCAAGGCAACGTAAAGCAACGTAAAGCAACGTAATGCAAGGCAACGTAAAGCAACGTAAAGCAAGGCAACATAAAGCAACGTAAAGCAAGGCAAAGCAAGGGAACGTAAAGCAACGTAAAGTAACGCAAAGCAACGTAAAGCAAGGAAACGTAAAGCAACGTAAAGCAAGGCAACCTAAAGCAACGTAAAGCAAGGCAAGGCAAAGCAAGGTAAAGCAAGGCAACGTAAAGAAACGTAAAGCAAGGCAAGGAAAAGCAACGTAAAGCAAGGCAACGTAAAATAAGGCAACGTAAAGCAAGGCAACGTAATGCAACGTAAAGCAGGGCAACGTAAAGTAACGTAAAGGAAGGCAAGGCAAGGCAACGTAAAGCAAGGCAACGTAAAGCAACGTAAACAAGGAAACGTAAAGTAAGGTAAAGCAACATAAAGCAAGGCAACGTAAAACAACGTAAAGCAAGGTAAAGAAACGTAAAGCAAGGCAACGTAAAGCAACGTAAATCAAAGTAAAGCAAGGCAATGTAAAGGAACGTCAAGCAACGTAAAGCAACGTAAATAAGGCAACGTAAAGGAACATAAAGCAACGTAAAGCAAGGCAACGTAAAGCAACGTAAAGCAACGTAAAGCAACTTAAAGCAAGGCAACGTAAAGCAACGTAAAGCAACGTAAAGCAAGGCAAGGCAACGTAATGCAACTTAAAGCAACGTAAAGCAAGGCAACGTAAAGCAACGTAAAGCAAGACAACGTAAAGCAACGTAAAGCAAGGCAACGTAAAGCAATGTAAAGCAAGGCAACGTAAAGCAATGTAAAGCAACGTAAAGGAAAGTAAAGCAAGGCAATGTAAAGCAACGTCAAGCAACGTAAAGCAACGTAAAACAACGTAAATAAGGCAACGTAAAGCAACATAAAGCAACGTAAAGCAACGTAAAGCAAGGCAAATCAACGTAAAGCAAATTAAAGCAACATAAAGCAAGGCAACGTAAGGCAATGTATTGCAACGTAAAGCAAGGCAACGTAAAGCAACATAAAGCAAGGCAACGTAAAGCAACGTAAAGCAACGTAAAGCAAGGCAACGTAAAGCAACGTAAAGGAACGTAAAGCAACGTAAAGAAATGCAACGTAAAGCAACTTAAAGCAACGTATAAGCAAGGCAACGTAATACAACGTCAAGCAACGTAAAGCAGCTTAAAGCAACGTAAAGCAAGGTAACATAAAGCAAGGCAACGTAAAGCAAGGCAACGTAAAGCAACGTAAAGCAAGGCAATGTAAAGCAAGGCAACGTAAAGCAATGAAACGTAAAGCAACCTAAAGCAACGTAAAGCAAGGCAAATTAAAGCAAGGCAACGTAAAGCAAAGTAAAGCAACGTAAAGCAAGGAAACGTAAAGCAACGTCAAGCAACGTAAATCAACGTAAAGTAACGTAAAGCAAGGCAAGGTAAAGCAACTTAGAGCAACGTAAAGCAACGTAAAGCAAGGCAACATAAAGCAACGTAAAACAAGGCAACATAAAGCAAGGCGACGTAAAGCAAGGTAAAGCAACGTAAAGCAAGGCAACGTAAAGCAACGTAAAGCAAGGCAACGTAAAGCAACGTAAAGCAACGTAAAGCAACGTAAAGTAAGGCAAAGTAAAGCAACGTAAAGCAAGGCAAATCAAGGCAACTTAAAGCAACGTAAAGCAAGGTAAAGCAAGGCAACGTAAAGCAACGTAAAGCAACGTAAAGCAAGGCAACCTAAAGCAACGTAAAGCAACGTAAAGCAAGGCAACGTAAAGCAACGTAAAGCAAGGCAATGTAAAGCAACGTAAAGCAACGTAAACAAGGAAACGTAAAGCAAATTAAAGCAACGTAAAGCAAGGAAACGTAAAGCAACGTAACGCAAGGTAAAGAAACGTAAAGAAAGGCAACGTAAAGCTACGTAAAGCAAAGTAAAGCAAGGCAACGTAAAGCAACGTAAAGCAATGTAAAGCAAGGCAACGTAAAGCAAGGCAACGTAATGCAACGTAGAGCAACGTAAAGCAAGGCAACGTAAAGCAACGTAAAGCAACGTAAAGCAACATAAGGCAAGGCAAAGTAAAGCAACTTAAAGCAACGTAAAGCAAGGCAACGGAAAGCAACGTAAAGCAAGGCAAGGCAAAGCAAGGTAAAGCAAAGCAACGTAAAGCAACGTAAAGCAAGGAAACGTAAAGCAACATAAAGCAATGTAAAGCAAGGCAACGTAAAGCAACGTAAAGCAACGTAAAGCAAGGCAACGTAAAACAACGTACAGCAAGGCAACGTAAAGCAACGTAAAGCAAGGCAACGTAAAGCAACGTAAAGCAACGTAAAGCAACGTAAAGCAAGGCAACGTAAATCAACGTAAAGCAACGTAAAGCAAGGCAATGTAAAGGAACGTAAAGCAACGTAAAGCAAGGTAAAGCGAGGCAACGTAAAGCAACGTAAAGCAACACAACGTAAAGCAATGTAAAGCAACGTAAAGCAACGTAAAAGCAAGGCAACTTAAAACAACGTCAAGCAACGTAAAACAACGTAAAGCAACGTAAAGCAAGGCAACGTAAAGCAAGGCAAAGTTAACTAAGGCAACGTAAAGCAACGTAAAGGAAGGCAACGTAAAGTAAGGCAACGTAAAGCAACGTAAGGCAACGTAAAGTAAGGCAACGTAAAGCAACGTAAATCAAGGCAACGTAAAGCAGCGTAAAGCAACGTAAAGCAAGGCAACGTAAAGCAACGTAATGCAAGGCAACGTAAAGCAACGTAAAGCAACGTAAAGCAAGGCAACGTATAGCAACGTAAAGCAACGTCAAGCAACGTAAAGCAACGTAAATCAACGTAAAGCACGGCAACGTAAAGCAACGTAAAGCAACGTAAAGCAACGTAAAGCAAGGTCACGTAAAGCAAGGCAACGTAAAGCAAGGCAACGTAAAGCAACGTATAGCAACGTAAAGCAAGGCAACGTAAAGCAACGTAAAGCAACGTAAAGCAAGGCAACGTAAAGCAACGTAAAGCAACGTAAAGCAACGTAAAGCAACATAAGGTAAGGAAACTTAAAGCAACGTAAAGGAAGGCAACGTAAAGCAACGTAAAGCAAAGAAAGGCAAAGCAACGTAAAGCAAGGCAACGTAAAGCAACGTAAAGCAACGTAAAGCAACGTAAAGAAAGGCAACGTAAAGCAACACAACGTAAAGCAAGGCAACGTAAAGCAACGTAAAGCAACGTAAAGCAAGGCAACGTAAATCTACTTAAAGCAACGTAAAGCAAGGCAACGTAAAGCAACGTAAAGAAAGGCAACGTAAAGCAACGTAAAGCAAGGCAACGTAAAGCAACGTAAAGCAAGGCAACGTAAAGCAAGGCAAAGCAAAGCAACGTAAAGCAACGTAAAGGAAGGCAACGTAAAGCAACGTAAAGAAGGCAAGGCAAAGCAAGGTAAAGCAAGGCAAAGCAAGGTAAAGCAAGGCAACGTAAAGCAACGTAAAGCAAGGCAACGTAAAGCAACGTAAAGCAACGTAAAGCATGGCAACGTAAAGCAACGTAAAGCAAGGCAACGTAAATCAACGTAAAGCTACGTAAAGCAAGGCAACGTAAAGCAACATAAAGCAACGTAAAGCAAGGCAACGTAAAGCAACGTAAAGCAACGTAAAGCAAGGCAACGTAAAGCAACGTAAAGCAACATAAATCAACGTAAAGCAAGGCAATGTAAAGCAACGTAAAGCAAAGTAAAGGAAGGCAACGTAAAGCAACGTAAAGCAAAGTAAAGCAAGGCAAAGTAAAGCAACGCAACGTAAAGCAACGTAAAGCAAGGAAACGTAAAGCAACTTAAAGCAACGTAAAGCAAGGCAACGTAAAGCAACGTAAAGCAACGTAGAGAAACGTAAAGCAAGGCAACGTAAAGCAACGTAAAGCAAGGCAAAGCAAGGCAACGTAAAGCAACATAAAGCAACGTAAAGCAACGTAAAGCAAGGCAACGTAAAACAACGTAAAGCAAGGTAAAGAAACGTAAAGCAAGGCAACGTAAAGCAACGTAAATCAAAGTAAAGCAAGGCAATGTAAAGGAACGTCAAGCAACGTAAAGTAACGCAAAGCAACGTAAAGCAAGGAAACGTAAAGCAACGTAAAGCAAGGCAACCTAAAGCAACGTAAAGCAAGGCAAGGCAAAGCAAGGTAAAGCAAGGCAACGTAAAGAAACGTAAAGCAAGGCAAGGAAAAGCAACGTAAAGCAAGGCAACGTAAAATAAGGCAACGTAAAGCAAGGCAACGTAATGCAACGTAAAGCAGGGCAACGTAAAGTAACGTAAAGGAAGGCAAGGCAAGGCAACGTAAAGCAAGGCAACGTAAAGCAACCTAAAGCAACGTAAACAAGGAAACGTAAAGTAAGGTAAAGCAACATAAAGCAAGGCAACGTAAAACAACGTAAAGCAAGGTAAAGAAACGTAAAGCAAGGCAACGTAAAGCAACGTAAATCAAAGTAAAGCAAGGCAATGTAAAGGAACGTCAAGCAACGTAAAGCAACGTAAATAAGGCAACGTAAAGGAACATAAAGCAACGTAAAGCAAGGCAACGTAAAGCAACGTAAAGCAACGTAAAGCAACTTAAAGCAAGGCAACGTAAAGCAACGTAAAGCAACGTAAAGCAAGGCAAGGCAACGTAATGCAACTTAAAGCAACGTAAAGCAAGGCAACGTAAAGCAACGTAAAGCAAGACAACGTAAAGCAACGTAAAGCAAGGCAACGTAAAGCAATGTAAAGCAAGGCAACGTAAAGCAATGTAAAGCAACGTAAAGGAAAGTAAAGCGAGGCAATGTAAAGCAACGTCAAGCAACGTAAAGCAACGTAAAGCAACGTAAATAAGGCAACGTAAAGCAACATAAAGCAACGTAAAGCAACGTAAAGCAAGGCAAATCAACGTAAAGCAAATTAAAGCAACATAAAGCAAGGCAACGTAAGGCAATGTATTGCAACGTAAAGCAAGGCAACGTAAAGCAACATAAAGCAAGGCAACGTAAAGCAACGTAAAGCAACGTAAAGCAAGGCAACGTAAAGCAACGTAAAGGAACGTAAAGCAACGTAAAGAAATGCAACGTAAAGCAACTTAAAGCAACGTATAAGCAAGGCAACGTAATACAACGTCAAGCAACGTAAAGCAGCTTAAAGCAACGTAAAGCAAGGTAACATAAAGCAAGGCAACGTAAAGCAAGGCAACGTAAAGCAACGTAAAGCAAGGCAATGTAAAGCAAGGCAACGTAAAGCAATGAAACGTAAAGCAACCTAAAGCAACGTAAAGCAAGGCAAATTAAAGCAAGGCAACGTAAAGCAAAGTAAAGCAACGTAAAGCAAGGAAACGTAAAGCAACGTCAAGCAACGTAAATCAACGTAAAGTAACGTAAAGCAAGGCAAGGTAAAGCAACTTAGAGCAACGTAAAGCAACGTAAAGCAAGGCAACATAAAGCAACGTAAAACAAGGCAACATAAAGCAAGGCGACGTAAAGCAAGGTAAAGCAACGTAAAGCAAGGCAACGTAAAGCAACGTAAAGCAAGGCAACGTAAAGCAACGTAAAGCAACGTAAAGCAACGTAAAGTAAGGCAAAGTAAAGCAACGTAAAGCAAGGCAAATCAAGGCAACTTAAAGCAACGTAAAGCAAGGTAAAGCAAGGCAACGTAAAGCAACGTAAAGCAACGTAAAGCAAGGCAACCTAAAGCAACGTAAAGCAACGTAAAGCAAGTCAACGTAAAGCAACGTAAAGCAACGTAAAGCAAGGCAACGTAAAGCAACGTAAAGCAAGGCAATGTAAAGCAACGTAAAGCAACGTAAACAAGGAAACGTAAAGCAAATTAAAGCAACGTAAAGCAAGGAAACGTAAAGCAACGTAACGCAAGGTAAAGAAACGTAAAGAAAGGCAACGTAAAGCTACGTAAAGCAAAGTAAAGCAAGGCAACGTAAAGCAACGTAAAGCAATGTAAAGCAAGGCAACGTAAAGCAAGGCAACGTAATGCAACGTAGAGCAACGTAAAGCAAGGCAACGTAAAGCAACGTAAAGCAACGTAAAGCAACATAAGGCAAGGCAAAGTAAAGCAACTTAAAGCAACGTAAAGCAAGGCAACGGAAAGCAACGTAAAGCAAGGCAAGGCAAAGCAAGGTAAAGCAAAGCAACGTAAAGCAACGTAAAGCAAGGAAACGTAAAGCAACATAAAGCAATGTAAAGCAAGGCAACGTAAAGCAACGTAAAGCAACGTAAAGCAAGGCAACGTAAAACAACGTACAGCAAGGCAACGTAAAGCAACGTAAAGCAAGGCAACGTAAAGCAACGTAAAGCAACGTAAAGCAACGTAAAGCAAGGCAACGTAAATCAACGTAAAGCAACGTAAAGCAAGGCAATGTAAAGGAACGTAAAGCAACGTAAAGCAAGGTAAAGCGAGGCAACGTAAAGCAACGTAAAGCAACGCAACGTAAAGCAATGTAAAGCAACGTAAAGCAACGTAAAAGCAAGGCAACTTAAAACAACGTCAAGCAACGTAAAACAACGTAAAGCAACGTAAAGCAAGGCAACGTAAAGCAAGGCAAAGTTAACTAAGGCAACGTAAAGCAACGTAAAGGAAGGCAACGTAAAGTAAGGCAACGTAAAGCAACGTAAGGCAACGTAAAGTAAGGCAACGTAAAGCAACGTAAATCAAGGCAACGTAAAGCAGCGTAAAGCAACGTAAAGCAAGGCAACGTAAAGCAACGTAATGCAAGGCAACGTAAAGCAACGTAAAGCAACGTAAAGCAAGGCAACGTATAGCAACGTAAAGCAACGTCAAGCAACGTAAAGCAACGTAAATCAACGTAAAGCACGGCAACGTAAAGCAACGTAAAGCAACGTAAAGCAACGTAAAGCAAGGTCACGTAAAGCAAGGCAACGTAAAGCAAGGCAACGTAAAGCAACGTATAGCAACGTAAAGCAAGGCAACGTAAAGCAACGTAAAGCAACGTAAAGCAAGGCAACGTAAAGCAACGTAAAGCAACGTAAAGCAACGTAAAGCAACATAAGGTAAGGAAACTTAAAGCAACGTAAAGGAAGGCAACGTAAAGCAACGTAAAGCAAAGAAAGGCAAAGCAACGTAAAGCAAGGCAACGTAAAGCAACGTAAAGCAACGTAAAGCAACGTAAAGAAAGGCAACGTAAAGCAACACAACGTAAAGCAAGGCAACGTAAAGCAACGTAAAGCAACGTAAAGCAAGGCAACGTAAATCTACTTAAAGCAACGTAAAGCAAGGCAACGTAAAGCAACGTAAAGAAAGGCAACGTAAAGCAACGTAAAGCAAGGCAACGTAAAGCAACGTAAAGCAAGGCAACGTAAAGCAAGGCAAAGCAAAGCAACGTAAAGCAACGTAAAGGAAGGCAACGTAAAGCAACGTAAAGAAGGCAAGGCAAAGCAAGGTAAAGCAAGGCAAAGCAAGGTAAAGCAAGGCAACGTAAAGCAACGTAAAGCAAGGCAACGTAAAGCAACGTAAAGCAACGTAAAGCATGGCAACGTAAAGCAACGTAAAGCAAGGCAACGTAAATCAACGTAAAGCTACGTAAAGCAAGGCAACGTAAAGCAACATAAAGCAACGTAAAGCAAGGCAACGTAAAGCAACGTAAAGCAACGTAAAGCAAGGCAACGTAAAGCAACGTAAAGCAACATAAATCAACGTAAAGCAAGGCAATGTAAAGCAACGTAAAGCAAAGTAAAGGAAGGCAACGTAAAGCAACGTAAAGCAAAGTAAAGCAAGGCAAAGTAAAGCAACGCAACGTAAAGCAACGTAAAGCAAGGAAACGTAAAGCAACTTAAAGCAACGTAAAGCAAGGCAACGTAAAGCAACGTAAAGCAACGTAGAGAAACGTAAAGCAAGGCAACGTAAAGCAACGTAAAGCAAGGCAAAGCAAGGCAACGTAAAGCAACATAAAGCAACGTAAAGCAACGTAAAGCAAGGCAACGTAAAACAACGTAAAGCAAGGTAAAGAAACGTAAAGCAAGGCAACGTAAAGCAACGTAAATCAAAGTAAAGCAAGGCAATGTAAAGGAACGTCAAGCAACGTAAAGCAACGTAAAGCAACGTAAAGCAACTTAAAGCAAGGCAACGTTAAAGCAACGTAAAGCAACGTAAAGCAAGGCAAGGCAACGTAATGCAACTTAAAGCAACGCATAGCAAGGCAACGTAAAGCAACGTAAAGCAAGGCAACGTAAAGCAACGTAATGCAAGGCAACGATAAGCAAAGTAAAGCAAGGCAATGTAAAGCAACGTCAAGCAACGTAAAGCAACGTAAAGCAACATAAAAAAGGCAACGTATAGCAACATAAAGCAACGTAAAGCAACGTAAAGCAAGGCAAGGCAACGTAAAGCAACTTAAAGCAACATAAAGCAAGGCAACGTAAGGCAATGTATTGCAACGTAAAGGAAGGCAACGTAAAGCAACATAAAGCAAGGCAACGTAAAGCAACGTAAAGCAACGTAAAGCAAGGCAACGTAAAGCAACGTAAAGGAACGTAAAGCAACGTAAAGAAATGCAACGTAAAGCAACTTAAAGCAACGTATAAGCAAGGCAACGTAATACAACGTAAAGCAACGTAAAGCAGCTTAAAGCAACGTAAAGCAAGGTAACATAAAGCAAGGCAACGTAAAGCAAGGCAACGTAAAGCAACGTAAAGCAAGGCAATGTAAAGCAAGGCAACGTAAAGCAATGAAACGTAAAGCAACGTAAAGCAACGTAAAGCAAGGCAACATAAAGCAAGGCAACGTAAAGCAAAGTAAAGCAACGTAAAGCAAGGAAACGTAAAGCAACGTCAAGCAACGTAAATCAACGTAAAGCAACGTAAAGCAAGGCAAGGTAAAGCAACTTAGAGCAACGTAAAGCAACGTAAAGCAAGGCAACATAAAGCAACGTAAAACAAGGCAACATAAAGCAAGGCGACGTAAAGCAAGGTAAAGCAACATAAAGCAAGGCAACGTAAAGCAACGTAAAGCAAGGCAACGTAAAGCAACGTAAAGCAACGTAAAGCAACGTAAAGCAAGGCAACGTAAAGCAATGTAAAGCAAGGCAAATCAAGGCAACTTAAAGCAACGTAAAGCAAGGTAAAGCAAGGCAACGTAAAGCAACGTAAAGCAACGTAAAGCAAGGCAACCTAAAGCAACGTAAAGCAACGTAAAGCAAGTCAACGTAAAGCAACGTAAAGCAACGTAAAGCAAGGCAACGTAAAGCAACGTAAAGCAAGGCAACGTAAAGCAACGTAAAGCAATGTAAACAAGGAAACGTAAAGCAACTTAAAGCAACGTAAAGCAAGGAAACGTAAAGCAAAGTAACGCAAGGTAAAGAAACGTAAAGCAAGGCAACGTAAAGCTACGTAAAGCAAAGTAAAGCAAGTCAACGTAAAGCAACGTAAAGCAATGTAAAGCAAGGCAACGTAAAGCAACGTAAAGCAACGTAAAGCAAGGCAACGTAATGCAACGTAAAGCAAAGTAAAGCAAGGCAACGTAAAGCAACGTAAAGCAACGTAAAGCATCATAAAGCAAGGCAAAGTAAAGCAACTTAAAGCAACGTAAAGCAAAGCAACGTAAAGCAACGTAAAGCAAGGCAAGGCAAAGCAAGGTAAAGCAAAGCAACATAAAGCAACGTAAAGCAACGTAAAGCAACATAAAGCAAGGCAAAGTAAAGCAACTTAAAGCAACGTAAAGCAAGGCAACGTAAAGCAACGTAAAGCAAAGCAAGGCAAAGCAAGGTAAAGCAAAGCAACGTAAAGCAAGGTAAAGCAAGGCAAGGCAAAGCAACGTAAAGCAAGGAAACGTAAAGCAACATAAAGCAATGTAAAGCAAGGCAACGTAAAGCAACGTAAAGCAACGTAAAGAAAGGCAACGTAAAGCAACACAACGTAAAGCAAGGCAACGTTAAGCAACGTAAAGCAACGTAAAGCAAGGCAACGTAAATCAACTTAAAGCAACGTAAAGCAAGGCAACGTAAAGCAACGTAAAGAAAGGCAACGTAAAGCAACGTAAAGCAACGTAAAGGAAGGCAACGTAAAGCAACGTAAAGCAAGGCAAGGCAAAGCAACGTAAAGCAAGGCAACGTAAAGCAACGTAAAGCAATGTAAAGCAACGTAAATCAAGGCAACATAAAGCAACCTAAAGCAACGTAAATCAAGGCAACGTATAGCAACGTAAAGCAAGGCAACGTAAAGCAAAGTAAAGCAACGTAAAGCATGGCAAGGTAAAGCAACGTAAAGCAAGGCAACGTAAATCAACGTAAAGCAACGTAAAGCAAGGCAACGTAAAGCAACGTAAAGCAACGTAAAGCAAGGCAACGTAAAGCAACGTAAAGCAACGTAAAGCAACGTAAAGCAACATAAGGTAGGGAAATTTAAAGCAACGTAAAGCAAGGCAACGTAAAGCAACGTAAAGCAAAGAAAGGCAAAGCAACGTAAAGCAAGGCAACGTAAAGCAAGGCAACGTAAAGCAACGTAAAGCAACGTAAAGAAAGGCAACATAAAGCAACACAACGTAAAGCAAGGCAACGTAAAGCAACGTAAAGCAACGTAAAGCAAGGCAACGTAAATCAACTTAAAGCAACGTAAAGCAAGGCAACGTAAAGCAACGTAAAGAAAGGCAAGGCAAAGCAACGTAAAGCAAGGCAACGTAAAGCAATGTAAAGCAACGTAAATCAAGGCAACATAAAGCAACCTAAAGCAACGTAAAGCAAGGCAACGTAAAGCAATGTAAAGCAAGGCAACGTAAAGCAAAGTAAAGCAACGTAAAGCATGGCAAGGTAAAGCAACGTAAAGCAAGGCAACGTAAATCAACGTAAAGCAACGTAAAGCAAGGCAACGTAAAGCAACGTAAAGCAACGTAAAGCAAGGCAACGTAAAGCAACGTAAAGCAACGTAAAGCAAGGCAACGTAAAGCAACGTAAAGCAACATAAATCAACGTAAAGCAAGGCAATGTAAAGCAACGTAAAGCAAAGTAAAGCACGGCAACGTAAAGCAACGTAAAGCATCGTAAAGCAACGTAAAGCAAGGTAACGTAAAGCAAGGCAACTTAAAGCAAGGCAACGTAAAGCAACGTAAAGCAAGGCAACATAAAGCAACGTAAAGCAACGTAAAGCAAGCAACGTAAAGCAACGTAAAGCAAGGCAACGTAAAGCAACGTAAAGCAACGTAAAGCATGGCAACGTAAAGCAACGTAAAGCAAGGTAACGTAAATCAACGTAAAGCAACGTAAAGCAAGGTAACGTAAAGCAAGGCAACTTAAAGCAAGGCAACGTAAAGCAACGTAAAGCAAGGCAACATAAAGCAACATAAAGCAAGGCAACGTAAAGCAACGTAAAGCAAGGCAACGTAAAGCATCGTAAAGCAACGTAAAGCAAGGTAACGTAAAGCAAGGCAACTTAAAGCAAGGCAACGTAAAGCAACGTAAAGCAAGGCAACATAAAGCAACGTAAAGACACGTAAAGCAAGGCAACGTAAAGCAACGTAAAGCAAGGCAATGTAAAGCAACGTAAAGCAACGTAAAGCATGGCACCGTAAAGCAACGTAAAGCAAGGCAACGTAAAGCAACGTAAAGCAAGGCAACGTAAAGCAACGTAAAGCAAGGCAACGTAAAGCAACGTAAAGCATGGCACCGTAAAGCAACGTAAAGCAAGGCAACGTATAGCAACGTAAAGCAACGTCAAGCAATGTAAAGCAACGTAAATCAACGTAAAGCACGGCAACGTAAAGCAACGTAAAGCAACGTAAAGCAACGTAAAGCAAGGTAACGTAAAGCAAGGCAACGTAAAGCAAGGCAACGTAAAGCAACGTATAGCAACGTAAAGCAAGGCAACGTAAAGCAACGTAAAGCAACGTAAAGCAAGGCAACGTAAAGCAACGTAAAGAAACGTAAAGCAACATAAGGTAAGGAAAATTAAAGCAACGTAAAGCAAGGCAACGTAAAGCAACGTAACGGAAAGAAAGGCAAAGCAACATAAAGCAAGGCAACATAAAGCAACGTAAAGCAACGTAAAGAAAGGCAACGTAAAGCAACACAACGTAAAGCAAGGCAACGTTAAGCAACGTAAAGCAACGTAAAGCAAGGCAACGTAAATCAACTTAAAGCAACGTAAAGCAAGGCAACGTAAAGCAACGTTAAGAAAGGCAACGTAAAGCAACGTAAAGCAACGTAAAGCAAGGCAACGTAAAGCAACGTAAAGCAAGGCAAAGCAAAGCAACGTAAAGCAACGTAAAGGAAGGCAACGTAAAGCAACGTAAAGCAAGGCAAGGCAAAGCAACGTAAAGCAAGGCAACGTAAAGCAAGGTAAAGCAATGTAAAGCAACGTAAATCAAGGCAACATAAAGCAACCTAAAGCAACGTAAAGCAAGGCAACGTAAAGCAACGTAAAGCAAGGCAACGTAAAGCAAAGTAAAGCAACGTAAAGCATGGCAAGGTAAAGCAACGTAAAGCAAGGCAACGTAAATCAACGTAAAGCAACGTAAAGCAAGGCAACGTAAAGCAACGTAAAGCAACGTAAAGCAAGGCAACGTAAAGCAACGTAAAGCAACGTAAAGCAAGGCAACGTAAAGCAACGTAAATCAAGGCAACGTAAAGCAACGTAAAGCAACGTAAATCAACGTAAAGCAAGGCAATGTAAAGCAACGTAAAACAAAGTAAAGCACGGCAACGTAAAGCAACGTAAAGCATCGTAAAGCAACGTAAAGCAAGGTAACGTAAAGCAAGGCAACTTAAAGCAAGGCAACGTAAAGCAACGTAAAGCAACGTAAAGGAAGGCAACGTAAAGCAACGTAAAGCAACGTAAAGCAACGTAAAGCAAAATAAGGTAGGGAAACTTAAAGCAACGTAAAGCAAGGCAACGTAAAGCAACGTAAAGCAAAGAAAGGCAAAGCAACGTAAAGCAAGGCAACGTAAAGCAAGGCAACGTAAAGCAACGTAAAGCAACGTAAAGAAATGCAACGTAAAGCAACACAACGTAAAGCAAGGCAACGTAAAGCAACGTAAAGCAACGTAAAGCAAGGCAACGTAAATCAACTTAAAGCAACGTAAAGCAATGCAACGTAAAGCAACGTAAAGAAAGGCAAGGCAAAGCAACGTAAAGAAAGGCAAGGCAAAGCAACGTAAAGCAAGGCAACGTAAAGCAATGTAAAGCAACGTAAATCAAGGCAACATAAAGCAACCTAAAGCAACGTAAAGCAAGGCAACGTAAAGCAATGTAAATCAAGGCAACGTAAAGCAAAGTAAAGCAACGTAAAGCATGGCAAGGTAAAGCAACGTAAAGCAAGGCAACGTAAATCAACGTAAAGCAACGTAAAGCAAGGCAACGTAAAGCAACGTAAAGCAACGTAAAGCAAGGCAACGTAAAGCAAAGTAAAGCAACATAAATCAACGTAAAGCAAGGCAATGTAAAGTAACGTAAAGCAAAGTAAAGCACGGCAACGTAAAGCAACGTAAAGCATCGTAAAGCAACGTAAAGCAAGGTAACGTAAAGCAAGGCAACTTAAAGCAAGGCAACGTAAAGCAACGTAAAGCAAGGCAACATAAAGCAACGTAAAGCAACGTAAAGCAAGCAACGTAAAGCAACGTAAAGCAAGGCAACGTAAAGCAACGTAAAGCAACGTAAAGCATGGCAACGTAAAGCAACGTAAAGCAAGGCAACGTAAATCAACGTAAAGCAACGTAAAGCAAGGCAACGTAAAGCAAGGCAACTTAAAGCAAGGCAACGTAAAGCAACGTAAAGCAAGGCAACATAAAGCAACGTAAAGCAAGGCAACGTAAAGCAACGTAAAGCAAGGCAACGTAAAGCATCGTAAAGCAACGTAAAGCAAGGTAACGTAAAGCAAGGCAACTTAAAGCAAGGCAACGTAAAGCAACGTAAAGCAAGGCAACATAAAGCAACATAAAGCAACGTAAAGCAAGGCAACGTAAAGCAACGTAAAGCAAGGCAACGTAAAGCAACGTAAAGCAACGTAAAGCATGGCAACGTAAAGCAACGTAAAGCAAGGCAACGTAAATCAACATAAAGCAATGTAAAGCATCGTAAAGCAACGTAAAGCAAGGTAACGTAAAGCAAGGCAACTTAAAGCAAGGCAACGTAAAGCAACGTAAAGCAAGGAAACATAAAGCAACGTAAAGCAACGTAAAGCAAGGCAACTTAAAGCAACGTAAAGCAAGGCAACGTAAAGCAACGTAAAGCAACGTAAAGCATGGCACCGTAAAGCAACGTAAAGCAAGGCAACGTAAAGCAACGTAAAGCAAGGCAACGTAAAGCAACGTAAAGCAACGTAAAGCAACGTAAAGCAAGGCAACGTAAAGCAACGTAAAGCAACATAAATCAACGTAAAGCAAGGCAATGTAAAGCAACGTAAAGCAAAGTAAAGGAAGGCCACGTAAAGCAACGTAAAGCAAAGTAAAGCAAGGCAACGTAAAGCAACGCAACGTAAAGCAACGTAAAGCAAGGAAACGTAAAGCAACGTAAAGCAACGTAAAGCAAGGCAACGTAAAGCAACGTAGAGAAACGTAAAGCAAGGCAACGTAAAGCAACGTAAAGCAAGGCAAAGCAAGGCAACGTAAAGCAACATAAAGCAACGTAAAGCAACGTAAAGCAAGGCAACGTAAAACAACGTAAAGCAAGGTAAAGAAACGTAAAGCAAGGCAACGTAAAGCAACGTAAATCAAAGTAAAGCAAGGCAATGTAAAGGAACGTCAAGCAACGTAAAGCAACGTAAAGCAACGTAAAGCAACTTAAAGCAAGGCAACGTTAAAGCAACGTAAAGCAACGTAAAGCAAGGCAAGGCAACGTAATGCAACTTAAAGCAACGCATAGCAAGGCAACGTAAAGCAACGTAAAGCAAGGAAACGTAAAGCAAAGTAAAGCAAGGCAATGTAAAGCAACGTCAAGAAACGTAAAGCAACGTAAAGCAACGTAAATAAGGCAACGTAAAGCAACATAAAGCAACGTAAAGCAACGTAAAGCAAGGCAAGGCAACGTAAAGCAACTTAAAGCAACATAAAGCAAGGCAACGTAAGGCAATGTATTGCAACGTAAAGCAAGGCAACGTAAAGCAACATAAAGCAAGCCAACGTAAAGCAACGTAAAGCAACGTAAAGCAACGTAAAGGAACGTAAAGCAACGTAAAGAAATGCAACGTAAAGCAACTTAAAGCAACGTATAAGCAAGGCAACGTAATACAACGTCAAGCAACGTAAAGCAGCTTAAAGCAACGTAAAGCAAGGTAACATAAAGCAAGGCAACGTAAAGCAAGGCAACGTAAAGCAACGTAAAGCAAGGCAATGTAAAGCAAGGCAACGTAAAGCAATGAAACGTAAAGCAACCTAAAGCAACGTAAAGCAAGGCAAATTAAAGCAAGGAAACGTAAAGCAAAGTAAAGCAACGTAAAGCAACGTAAAGCAACGTAAAGCAAGGCAAGGTAAAGCAACTTAGAGCAACGTAAAGCAACGTAAAGCAAGGCAACATAAAGCAACGTAAAACAAGGCAACATAAAGCAAGGCGACGTAAAGCAAGGTAAAGCAACGTAAAGCAAGGCAACGTAAAGCAACGTAAAGCAACGTAAATCAAGGCAACGTAAAGCAACGTAAAGCAACGTAAAGCAACGTAAAGCAAGGCAACGTAAAGCAACGTAAAGCAAGGCAAATCAAGGCAACTTAAAGCAACGTAAAGCAAGGTAAAGCAAGGCAACGTAAAGCAACGTAAAGCAACGTAAAGCAAGGCAACCTAAAGCAACGTAAAGCAACGTAAAGCAAGTCAACGTAAAGCAACGTAAAGCAACGTAAAGCAAGGCAACGTAAAGCAACGTAAAGCAAGGCAACGTAAAGCAACGTAAAGCAACGTAAACAAGGAAACGTAAAGCAACTTAAAGCAACGTAAAGCAAGGAAACGTAAAGCAACGTAACGCAAGGTAAAGAAACGTAAAGCAAGGCAACGTAAAGCTACGTAAAGCAAAGTAAAGCAAGGCAACGTAAAGCAACGTAAAGCAATGTAAAGGAAGGCAACGTAAAGCAACGTAAAGCAACGTAAAGCAAGGCAACGTAATGCAACGTAAAGCAAAGTAAAGCAAGGCAACGTAAAGCAACGTAAAGCAACGTAAAGCAACATAAAGCAAGGCAAAGTAAAGCAACTTAAATCAACGTAAAGCAAGGCAACGTAAAGCAACGTAAAGCAAGGCAAGGCAAAGCAAGGTAAAGCAAAGCAACGTAAAGCAACGTAAAGCAAGGCAAGGCAAAGCAACGTAAATCAAGGAAACGTAAAGCAACATAAAGCAATGTAAAGCAAGGCAACGTAAAGCAACGTAAAGCAACGTAAAGCAAGGCAACGTAAAGCAACGTAAAGCAAGGCAACGTAAAGCAACGTAAAGCAAGGCAACGTAAAGCAACGTAAAGCAACGTAAAGCAAGGCAACGTAAATCAACGTAAAGCAACGTAAAGCAAGGCAACGTAAAGCAACGTAAAGCAACGTAAAGCAAGGCAACGTAAAGCAACGTAAGCAAGGCAACGTAAAGCAAAGTAAAGCAACGTAAAGCAAAGTAAAGCAAGGCAACGTAAAGCAACGTAAAGCAACGCAACGTAAAGCAACGTAAAGCAACGTAAAGCAACGTAAAAGCAAGGCAACGTAAAACAACGTCAAGCAACGTAAAACAACGTAAAGCAACGTAAAGCAAGGCAACGTAAAGCAAGGCAAAGTTAACTAAGGCAACGTAAAGCAACGTAAAGCAAGGCAACGTAAAGTAAGGCAACGTAAAGCAACGTAAGGCAACGTAAAGTAAGGCAACGTAAAGCAACGTAAATCAAGGCAACGTAAAGCAGCGTAAAGCAACGTAAAGCAAGGCAACGTAAAGCAACGTAATGCAAGGCAACGTAAAGCAACGAAAAGCAACGTAAAGCAAGGCAACGTATAGCAACGTAAAGCAACGTCAAGCAATGTAAAGCAACGTAAATCAACGTAAAGCACGGCAACGTAAAGCAACGTAAAGCAACGTAAAGCAACGTAAAGCAAGGTAACGTAAAGCAAGGCAACGTAAAGCAAGGCAACGTAAAGCAACGTATAGCAACGTAAAGCAAGGCAACGTAAAGCAACGTAAAGCAACGTAAAGCAAGGCAACGTAAAGCAACGTAAAGCAACGTAAAGCAACATAAGGTAAGGAAAATTAAAGCAACGTAAAGCAAGGCAACGTAAAGCAACGTAAAGGAAAGAAAGGCAAAGCAACTTAAAGCAAGGCAACGTAAAGCAACGTAAAGCAACGTAAAGCAAGGCAACGTAAAGCAACGTAAAGCAACGTAAAGCAACGTAAAGCAAGGCAACGTAAATCAACGTAAAGCAACGTAAAACAACGTAAAGCAACGTAAAGCAAGGCAACGTAAAGCAAGGAAAATTTAACTAAAGCAACGTAAAGCAACTTAAAGCAAGGCAACGTTAAAGCAACGTAAAGCAACGTAAAGCAAGGCAAGGCAACGTAATGCAACTTAAAGCAACGCATAGCAAGGCAACGTAAAGCAACGTAAAGCAACGTAAAGCAAAGTAAAGCAAGGCAACGTAAAGCAACGTAAAGCAACGCAACGTAAAGCAACGTAAAGCAACGTAAAGCAACGTAAAAGCAAGGCAACGTAAAACAACGTCAAGCAACGTAAAACAACGTAAAGCAACGTAAAGCAAGGCAACGTAAAGCAAGGAAAATTTAACTAAAGCAACGTAAAGCAACTTAAAGCAAGGCAACGTTAAAGCAACGTAAAGCAACGTAAAGCAAGGCAAGGCAACGTAATGCAACTTAAAGCAACGCATAGCAAGGCAACGTAAAGCAACGTAAAGCAACGTAAAGCAACGTAAAGCAAGGCAACGTAAAGCAACGTAAAGCAACATAAATCAACGTAAAGCAAGGCAATGTAAAGCAACGTAAAGCAAAGTAAAGGAAGGCAACGTAAAGCAACGTAAAGCAAAGTAAAGCAAGGCAACGTAAAGCAACGCAACGTAAAGCAACGTAAAGCAAGGAAACGTAAAGCAACGTAAAGCAACGTAAAGCAAGGCAACGTAAAGCAACGTAGAGAAACGTAAAGCAAGGCAACGTAAAGCAACATAAAGCAAGGCAAAGCAAGGCAACGTAAAGCAACATAAAGCAACGTAAAGCAACGTAAAGCAAGGCAACATAAAACAACGTAAAGCAAGGTAAAGAAACGTAAAGCAAGGCAACGTAAAGCAACGTAAATCAAAGTAAAGCAAGGCAATGTAAAGGAACGTCAAGCAACGTAAAGCAACGTAAAGCAACGTAAAGCAACTTAAAGCAAGGCAACGTTAAAGCAACGTAAAGCAACGTAAAGCAAGGCAAGGCAACGTAATGCAACTTAAAGCAACGCATAGCAAGGCAACGTAAAGCAACGTAAAGCAAGGCAACGTAAAGCAAAGTAAAGCAAGGCAATGTAAAGCAACGTCAAGAAACGTAAAGCAACGTAAAGCAACGTAAATAAGGCAACGTAAAGCAACATAAAGCAACGTAAAGCAACGTAAAGCAAGGCAAGGCAACGTAAAGCAACTTAAAGCAACATAAAGCAAGGCAACGTAAGGCAATGTATTGCAACGTAAAGCAAGGCAACGTAAAGCAACATAAAGCAAGCCAACGTAAAGCAACGTAAAGCAACGTAAAGCAACGTAAAGGAACGTAAAGCAACGTAAAGAAATGCAACGTAAAGCAACTTAAAGCAACGTATAAGCAAGGCAACGTAATACAACGTCAAGCAACGTAAAGCAGCTTAAAGCAACGTAAAGCAAGGTAACATAAAGCAAGGCAACGTAAAGCAAGGCAACGTAAAGCAACGTAAAGCAAGGCAATGTAAAGCAAGGCAACGTAAAGCAATGAAACGTAAAGCAACCTAAAGCAACGTAAAGCAAGGCAAATTAAAGCAAGGAAACGTAAAGCAAAGTAAAGCAACGTAAAGCAACGTAAAGCAACGTAAAGCAAGGCAAGGTAAAGCAACTTAGAGCAACGTAAAGCAACGTAAAGCAAGGCAACATAAAGCAACGTAAAACAAGGCAACATAAAGCAAGGCGACGTAAAGCAAGGTAAAGCAACGTAAAGCAAGGCAACGTAAAGCAACGTAAAGCAACGTAAATCAAGGCAACGTAAAGCAACGTAAAGCAACGTAAAGCAACGTAAAGCAAGGCAACGTAAAGCAACGTAAAGCAAGGCAAATCAAGGCAACTTAAAGCAACGTAAAGCAAGGTAAAGCAAGGCAACGTAAAGCAACGTAAAGCAACGTAAAGCAAGGCAACCTAAAGCAACGTAAAGCAACGTAAAGCAAGTCAACGTAAAGCAACGTAAAGCAACGTAAAGCAAGGCAACGTAAAGCAACGTAAAGCAAGGCAACGTAAAGCAACGTAAAGCAACGTAAACAAGGAAACGTAAAGCAACTTAAAGCAACGTAAAGCAAGGAAACGTAAAGCAACGTAACGCAAGGTAAAGAAACGTAAAGCAAGGCAACGTAAAGCTACGTAAAGCAAAGTAAAGCAAGGCAACGTAAAGCAACGTAAAGAAATGTAAAGCAAGGCAACGTAAAGCAACGTAAAGCAACGTAAAGCAAGGCAACGTAATGCAACGTAAAGCAAAGTAAAGCAAGGCAACGTAAAGCAACGTAAAGCAACGTAAAGCAACATAAAGCAAGGCAAAGTAAAGCAACTTAAAGCAACGTAAAGCAAGGCAACGTAAAGCAACGTAAAGCAAGGCAAGGCAAAGCAAGGTAAAGCAAAGCAACGTAAAGCAACGTAAAGCAAGGCAAGGCAAAGCAACGTAAATCAAGGAAACGTAAAGCAACATAAAGCAATGTAAAGCAAGGCAACGTAAAGCAACGTAAAGCAACGTAAAGCAAGGCAACGTAAAGCAACGTAAAGCAAGGCAACGTAAAGCAACGTAAAGCAAGGCAACGTAAAGCAACGTAAAGCAACGTAAAGCAAGGCAACGTAAATCAACGTAAAGCAACGTAAAGCAAGGCAACGTAAAGCAACGTAAAGCAACGTAAAGCAAGGCAACGTAAAGCAACGTAAGCAAGGCAACGTAAAGCAAAGTAAAGCAACGTAAAGCAAAGTAAAGCAAGGCAACGTAAAGCAACGTAAAGCAACGCAACGTAAAGCAACGTAAAGCAACGTAAAGCAACGTAAAAGCAAGGCAACGTAAAACAACGTCAAGCAACGTAAAACAACGTAAAGCAACGTAAAGCAAGGCAACGTAAAGCAAGGCAAAGTTAACTAAGGCAACGTAAAGCAACGTAAAGCAAGGCAACGTAAAGTAAGGCAACGTAAAGCAACGTAAGGCAACGTAAAGTAAGGCAACGTAAAGCAACGTAAATCAAGGCAACGTAAAGCAGCGTAAAGCAACGTAAAGCAAGGCAACGTAAAGCAACGTAATGCAAGGCAACGTAAAGCAACGAAAAGCAACGTAAAGCAAGGCAACGTATAGCAACGTAAAGCAACGTCAAGCAATGTAAAGCAACGTAAATCAACGTAAAGCACGGCAACGTAAAGCAACGTAAAGCAACGTAAAGCAACGTAAAGCAAGGTAACGTAAAGCAAGGCAACGTAAAGCAAGGCAACGTAAAGCAACGTATAGCAACGTAAAGCAAGGCAACGTAAAGCAACGTAAAGCAACGTAAAGCAAGGCAACGTAAAGCAACGTAAAGCAACGTAAAGCAACATAAGGTAAGGAAAATTAAAGCAACGTAAAGCAAGGCAACGTAAAGCAACGTAAAGGAAAGAAAGGCAAAGCAACTTAAAGCAAGGCAACGTAAAGCAACGTAAAGCAACGTAAAGCAAGGCAACGTAAAGCAACGTAAAGCAACGTAAAGCAACGTAAAGCAAGGCAACGTAAATCAACGTAAAGCAACGTAAAACAACGTAAAGCAACGTAAAGCAAGGCAACGTAAAGCAAGGAAAATTTAACTAAAGCAACGTAAAGCAACTTAAAGCAAGGCAACGTTAAAGCAACGTAAAGCAACGTAAAGCAAGGCAAGGCAACGTAATGCAACTTAAAGCAACGCATAGCAAGGCAACGTAAAGCAACGTAAAGCAACGTAAAGCAACGTAAAGCAAGGCAACGTAAAGCAACGTAAAGCAACATAAATCAACGTAAAGCAAGGCAATGTAAAGCAACGTAAAGCAAAGTAAAGGAAGGCAACGTAAAGCAACGTAAAGCAAAGTAAAGCAAGGCAACGTAAAGCAACGCAACGTAAAGCAACGTAAAGCAAGGAAACGTAAAGCAACGTAAAGCAACGTAAAGCAAGGCAACGTAAAGCAACGTAGAGAAACGTAAAGCAAGGCAACGTAAAGCAACATAAAGCAAGGCAAAGCAAGGCAACGTAAAGCAACATAAAGCAACGTAAAGCAACGTAAAGCAAGGCAACATAAAACAACGTAAAGCAAGGTAAAGAAACGTAAAGCAAGGCAACGTAAAGCAACGTAAATCAAAGTAAAGCAAGGCAATGTAAAGGAACGTCAAGCAACGTAAAGCAACGTAAAGCAACGTAAAGCAACTTAAAGCAAGGCAACGTTAAAGCAACGTAAAGCAACGTAAAGCAAGGCAAGGCAACGTAATGCAACTTAAAGCAACGCATAGCAAGGCAACGTAAAGCAACGTAAAGCAAGGCAACGTAAAGCAAAGTAAAGCAAGGCAATGTAAAGCAACGTCAAGAAACGTAAAGCAACGTAAAGCAACGTAAATAAGGCAACGTAAAGCAACATAAAGCAACGTAAAGCAACGTAAAGCAAGGCAAGGCAACGTAAAGCAACTTAAAGCAACATAAAGCAAGGCAACGTAAGGCAATGTATTGCAACGTAAAGCAAGGCAACGTAAAGCAACATAAAGCAAGGCAACGTAAAGCAACGTAAAGCAACGTAAAGCAACGTAAAGGAACGTAAAGCAACGTAAAGAAATGCAACGTAAAGCAACTTAAAGCAACGTATAAGCAAGGCAACGTAATACAACGTCAAGCAACGTAAAGCAGCTTAAAGCAACGTAAAGCAAGGTAACATAAAGCAAGGCAACGTAAAGCAAGGTACGTAAAGCAACGTAAAGCAAGGCAATGTAAAGCAAGGCAACGTAAAGCAATGAAACGTAAAGCAACCTAAAGCAACGTAAAGCAAGGCAAATTAAAGCAAGGCAACGTAAAGCAAAGTAAAGCAACGTAAAGCAACGTAAAGCAACGTAAAGCAAGGCAAGGTAAAGCAACTTAGAGCAACGTAAAGCAACGTAAAGCAAGGCAACATAAAGCAACGTAAAACAAGGCAACATAAAGCAAGGCGACGTAAAGCAAGGTAAAGCAACGTAAAGCAAGGCAACGTAAAGCAACGTAAAGCAACGTAAAGCAAGGCAACGTAAAGCAACGTAAAGCAACGTAAAGCAACGTAAAGCAAGGCAACGTAAAGCAACGTAAAGCAAGGCAAATCAAGGCAACTTAAAGCAACGTAAAGCAAGGTAAAGCAAGGCAACGTAAAGCAACGTAAAGCAACGTAAAGCAAGGCAACCTAAAGCAACGTAAAGCAACGTAAAGCAAGTCAACGTAAAGCAACGTAAAGCAACGTAAAGCAAGGCAACGTAAAGCAACGTAAAGCAAGGCAACGTAAAGCAACGTAAAGCAACGTAAACAAGGAAACGTAAAGCAACTTAAAGCAACGTAAAGCAAGGAAACGTAAAGCAACGTAACGCAAGGTAAAGAAACGTAAAGCAAGGCAACGTAAAGCTACGTAAAGCAAAGTAAAGCAAGGCAACGTAAAGCAACGTAAAGCAATGTAAAGCAAGGCAACGTAAAGCAACGTAAAGCAAGGCAACGTAATGCAACGTAAAGCAAAGTAAAGCAAGGCAACGTAAAGCAACGTAAAGCAACGTAAAGCAACATAAAGCAAGGCAAAGTAAAGCAACTTAAAGCAACGTAAAGCAACGTAAAGCAAGGCAAGGCAAAGCAAGGTAAAGCAAAGCAACGTAAAGCAACGTAAAGCAAGGCAAGGCAAAGCAACGTAAATCAAGGAAACGTAAAGGAACATAAAGCAATGTAAAGCAAGGCAACGTAAAGCAACGTAAAGCAACGTAAAGCAACGTAAAGCAAGGCAACGTAAAACAACGTACAGCAAGGCAACGTAAAGCAACGTAAAGCAAGGCAACGTAAAGCAACGTAAAGCAAGGCAACGTAAAGCAACGTAAAGCAACGTAAAGCAACGTAAAGCAAGGCAACGTAAATCAACGTAAAGCAACGTAAAGCAAGGCAACGTAAAGCAACGTAAAGCAACGTAAAGCAAGGCAACGTAAAGCAACGTAAGCAAGGCAACGTAAAGCAAAGTAAAGCAACGTAAAGCAAAGTAAAGCAAGGCAACGTAAAGCAACGTAAAGCAACGCAACGTAAAGCAACGTAAAGCAACGCAACGTAAAGCAACGTAAAGCAACGTAAAGCAACGTAAAGCAAGGCAACGTAAAACAACGTCAAGCAACGTAAAACAACGTAAAGCAACGTAAAGCAAGGCAACGTAAAGCAAGGCAAAGTTAACTAAGGCAACGTAAAGCAACGTAAAGCAAGGCAACGTAAAGTAAGGCAACGTAAAGCAACGTAAGGCAACGTAAAGTAAGGCAACGTAAAGCAGCGTAAATCAAGGCAACGTAAAGCAGCGTAAAGCAACGTAAAGCAAGGCAACGTAAAGCAACGTAATGCAAGGCAACGTAAAGCAACGAAAAGTAACGTAAAGCAAGGCAACGTATAGCAACCTAAAGCAACGTCAAGCAATGTAAAGCAACGTAAATCAACGTAAAGCACGGCAACGTAAAGCAACGTAAAGCAACGTAAAGCAACGTAAAGCAAGGTAACGTAAAGCAAGGCAACGTAAAGCAAGGCAACGTAAAGCAACGTATAGCAACGTAAAGCAAGGCAACGTAAAGCAACGTAAAGCAACGTAAAGCAAGGCAACGTAAAGCAACGTAAAGCAACGTAAAGCAACATAAGGTAAGGAAAATTAAAGCAACGTAAAGCAAGGCAACGTAAAGCAACGTAAAGGAAAGAAAGGCAAAGCAACTTAAAGCAAGGCAACGTAAAGCAACGTAAAGCAACGTAAAGCAAGGCAACGTAAAGCAACGTAAAGCAACGTAAAGCAACGTAAAGCAAGGCAACGTAAATCAACGTAAAGCAACGTAAAGCAAGGCAACGTAAAGCAACGTAAAGCAACGTAAAGCAAGGCAACGTAAAGCAACGTAAGCAAGGCAACGTAAAGCAAAGAAAAGCAACGTAAAGCAAAGTAAAGCAAGGCAACGTAAAGCAACGTAAAGCAACGCAACGTAAAGCAACGTAAAGCAACATAAAGCAACGTAAAAGCAAGGCAACGTAAAACAACGTCAAGCAACGTAAAACAACGTAAAGCAACGTAAAGCAAGGCAACGTAAAGCAAGGAAAATTTAACTAAAGCAACGTAAAGCAACTTAAAGCAAGGCAACGTTAAAGCAACGTAAAGCAACGTAAAGCAAGGCAAGGCAACGTAATGCAACTTAAAGCAACGCATAGCAAGGCAACGTAAAGCAACGTAAAGCAAGGCAACGTAAAGCAAAGTAAAGCAAGGCAATGTAAAGCAACGTCAAGAAACGTAAAGCAACGTAAAGCAACGTAAATAAGGCAACGTAAAGCAACATAAAGCAACGTAAAGCAACGTAAAGCAAGGCAAGGCAACGTAAAGCAACTTAAAGCAACATAAAGCAAGGCAACGTAAGGCAATGTATTGCAACGTAAAGCAAGGCAACGTAAAGCAACATAAAGCAAGGCAACGTAAAGCAACGTAAAGCAACGTAAAGCAACGTAAAGGAACGTAAAGCAACGTAAAGAAATGCAACGTAAAGCAACTTAAAGCAACGTATAAGCAAGGCAACGTAATACAACGTCAAGCAACGTAAAGCAGCTTAAAGCAACGTAAAGCAAGGTAACATAAAGCAAGGCAACGTAAAGCAAGGCAACGTAAAGCAACGTAAAGCAAGGCAATGTAAAGCAAGGCAACGTAAAGCAATGAAACGTAAAGCAACCTAAAGCAACGTAAAGCAAGGCAAATTAAAGCAAGGCAACGTAAAGCAAAGTAAAGCAACGTAAAGCAACGTAAAGCAACGTAAAGCAAGGCAAGGTAAAGCAACTTAGAGCAACGTAAAGCAACGTAAAGCAAGGCAACATAAAGCAACGTAAAACAAGGCAACATAAAGCAAGGCGACGTAAAGCAAGGTAAAGCAACGTAAAGCAAGGCAACGTAAAGCAACGTAAAGCAACGTAAAGCAAGGCAACGTAAAGCAACGTAAAGCAACGTAAAGCAACGTAAAGCAAGGCAACGTAAAGCAACGTAAAGCAAGGCAAATCAAGGCAACTTAAAGCAACGTAAAGCAAGGTAAAGCAAGGCAACGTAAAGCAACGTAAAGCAACGTAAAGCAAGGCAACCTAAAGCAACGTAAAGCAACGTAAAGCAAGTCAACGTAAAGCAACGTAAAGCAAGGCAACGTAAAGCAACGTAAAGCAAGGCAACGTAAAGCAACGTAAAGCAACGTAAACAAGGAAACGTAAAGCAACTTAAAGCAACGTAAAGCAAGGAAACGTAAAGCAACGTAACGCAAGGTAAAGAAACGTAAAGCAAGGCAACGTAAAGCTACGTAAAGCAAAGTAAAGCAAGGCAACGTAAAGCAACGTAAAGCAATGTAAAGCAAGGCAACGTAAAGCAACGTAAAGCAACGTAAAGCAAGGCAACGTAATGCAACGTAAAGCAAAGTAAAGCAAGGCAACGTAAAGCAACGTAAAGCAACGTAAAGCAAGGCAAAGTAAAGCAACTTAAAGCAACGTAAAGCAAGGCAACGTAAAGCAACGTAAAGCAAGGCAAGGCAAAGCAAGGTAAAGCAAAGCAACGTAAAGCAACGTAAAGCAAGGCAAGGCAAAGCAACGTAAATCAAGGAAACGTAAAGCAACATAAAGCAATGTAAAGCAAGGCAACGTAAAGCAACGTAAAGCAACGTAAAGCAACGTAAAGCAAGGCAACGTAAAACAACGTACAGCAAGGCAACGTAAAGCAACGTAAAGCAAGGCAACGTAAAGCAACGTAAAGCAAGGCAACGTAAAGCAACGTAAAGCAACGTAAAGCAACGTAAAGCAAGGCAACGTAAATCAACGTAAAGCAACGTAAAGCAAGGCAACGTAAAGCAACGTAAAGCAACGTAAAGCAAGGCAACGTAAAGCAACGTAAGCAAGGCAACGTAAAGCAAAGTAAAGCAACGTAAAGGAAAGTAAAGCAAGGCAACGTAAAGCAACGTAAAGCAACGCAACGTAAAGCAACGTAAAGCAACGTAAAGCAACGTAAAAGCAAGGCAACGTAAAACAACGTCAAGCAACGTAAAACAACGTAAAGCAACGTAAAGCAAGGCAACGTTAAGCAAGGCAAAGTTAACTAAGGCAACGTAAAGCAACGTAAAGCAAGGCAACGTAAAGTAAGGCAACGTAAAGCAACGTAAGGCAACGTAAAGTAAGGCAACGTAAAGCAACGTAAATCAAGGCAACGTAAAGCAGCGTAAAGCAACGTAAAGCAAGGCAACGTAAAGCAACGTAATGCAAGGCAACGTAAAGCAACGAAAAGCAACGTAAAGCAAGGCAACGTATAGCAACGTAAAGCAACGTCAAGCAATGTAAAGCAACGTAAATCAACGTAAAGCACGGCAACGTAAAGCAACGTAAAGCAACGTAAAGCAACGTAAAGCAAGGTAACGTAAAGCAAGGCAACGTAAAGCAAGGCAACGTAAAGCAACGTATAGCAACGTAAAGCAAGGCAACGTAAAGCAACGTAAAGCAACGTAAAGCAAGGCAACGTAAAGCAACGTAAAGCAACGTAAAGCAACATAAGGTAAGGAAAATTAAAGCAACGTAAAGCAAGGCAACGTAAAGCAACGTAAAGGAAAGAAAGGCAAAGCAACTTAAAGCAAGGCAACGTAAAGCAACGTAAAGCAACGTAAAGCAAGGAAACGTAAAGCAACGTAAAGCAACGTAAAGCAACGTAAAGCAAGGTAACGTAAATCAACGTAAATCAACGTAAAGCAAGGCAACGTAAAGCAACGTAAAGCAACGTAAAGCAAGGCAACGTAAAGCAACGTAAGCAAGGCAACGTAAAGCAAAGTAAAGCAACGTAAAGCAAAGTAAAGCAAGGCAACGTAAAGCAACGTAAAGCAACGCAACGTAAAGCAACGTAAAGCAACGTAAAGCAACGTAAAAGCAAGGCAACGTAAAACAACGTCAAGCAACGTAAAACAACGTAAAGCAACGTAAAGCAAGGCAACGTAAAGCAAGGCAAAGTTAACTAAGGCAACGTAAAGCAACGTAAAGCAAGGCAACGTAAAGCAAGGCAACGTAAAGCAACGTATAGCAACGTAAAGCAAGGCAACGTAAAGCAACGTAAAGCAACGTAAAGCAAGGCAACGTAAAGCAACGTAAAGCAACGTAAAGCAACATAAGGTAAGGAAAATTAAAGCAACGTAAAGCAAGGCAAGGTAAAGCAACGTAAAGGAAAGAAAGGCAAAGCAACGTAAAGCAAGGCAACGTAAAGCAACGTAAAGCAACGTAAACAAGGAAACGTTAAGCAACTTAAAGCAACGTAAAGCAAGGAAACGTAAAGCAACGTAACGCAAGGTAAAGAAACGTAAAGCAAGGCAACGTAAAGCTACGTAAAGCAAAGTAAAGCAAGGCAACGTAAAGCAACGTAAAGCAATGTAAAGCAAGGCAACGTAAAGCAACGTAAAGCAACGTAAAGCAAGGCAACGTAATGCAACGTAAAGCAAAGTAAAGCAAGGCAACGTAAAGCAACGTAAAGCAACGTAAAGCAACATAAAGCAAGGCAAAGTAAAGCAACTTAAAGCAACGTAAAGCAAGGCAACGTAAAGCAACGTAAAGCAAGGCAAGGCAAAGCAAGGTAAAGCAAAGCAACGTAAAGCAACGTAAAGCAAGGCAAGGCAAAGCAACGTAAATCAAGGAAACGTAAAGCAACATAAAGCAATGTAAAGCAAGGCAACGTAAAGCAACGTAAAGGAACGTAAAGCAACGTAAAGCAAGGCAACGTAAAACAACGTACAGCAAGGCAACGTAAAGCAACGTAAAGCAAGGCAACGTAAAGCAACGTAAAGCAAGGCAACGTAAAGCAACGTAAAGAAACGTAAAGCAACGTAAAGCAAGGCAACGTAAATCAACGTAAAGCAACGTAAAGCAAGGCAACGTAAAGCAACGAAAAGCAACGTAAAGCAAGGCAACGTATAGCAACGTAAAGCAACGTCAAGCAATGTAAAGCAACGTAAATCAACGTAAAGCACGGCAACGTAAAGCAACGTAAAGCAACGTAAAGCAAGGTAACGTAAAGCAAGGCAACGTAAAGCAAGGCAACGTAAAGCAACGTATAGCAACGTAAAGCAAGGCAACGTAAAGCAACGTAAAGCAACGTAAAGCAAGGCAACGTAAAGCAACGTAAAGCAACGTAAAGCAACATAAGGTAAGGAAAATTAAAGCAACGTAAAGCAAGGCAACGTAAAGCAACGTAAAGGAAAGAAAGGCAAAGCAACTTAAAGCAAGGCAACGTAAAGCAACGTAAAGCAACGTAAAGCAAGGAAACGTAAAGCAACGTAAAGCAACGTAAAGCAACGTAAAGCAAGGTAACGTAAATCAACGTAAAGCAACGTAAAGCAAGGCAACGTAAAGCAACGTAAAGCAACGTAAAGCAAGGCAACGTAAAGCAACGTAAGCAAGGCAACGTAAAGCAAAGTAAAGCAACGTAAAGCAAAGTAAAGCAAGGCAACGTAAAGCAACGTAAAGCAACGCAACGTAAAGCAACGTAAAGCAACGTAAAGCAACGTAAAGCAACGTAAAAGCAAGGCAACGTAAAACAACGTCAAGCAACGTAAAACAACGTAAAGCAACGTAAAGCAAGGCAACGTAAAGCAAGGCAAAGTTAACTAAGGCAACGTAAAGCAACGTAAAGCAAGGCAACTTAAAGTAAGGCAACGTAAAGCAACGTAAGGCATGTAAAGTAAGGCAACGTAAAGCAACGTAAATCAAGGCAACGTAAAGCAGCGTAAAGCAACGTAAAGCAAGGCAACGTAAAGCAACGTAATGCAAGGCAACGTAGAGCAACGTAAAGCAACGTAAAGCAAGGCAACGTATAGCAACGTAAAGCAACGTCAAGCAATGTAAAGCAACGTAAATCAACGTAAAGCACGGCAACGTAAAGCAACGTAAAGCAACGTAAAGCAAGGTAACGTAAAGCAAGGCAACGTAAAGCAAGGCAACGTAAAGCAACGTATAGCAACGTAAAGCAAGGCAACGTAAAGCAACGTAAAACAACGTAAAGCAAGGCAACGTAAAGCAACGTAAAGCAACGTAAAGCAACATAAGGTAAGGAAAATTAAAGCAACGTAAAGCAAGGCAAGGTAAAGCAACGTAAAGGAAAGAAAGGCAAAGCAACGTAAAGCAAGGCAACGTAAAGCAACGTAAAGCAACGTAAACAAGGAAACGTAAAGCAACTTAAAGCAACGTAAAGCAAGGAAACGTAAAGCAACGTAACGCAAGGTAAAGAAACGTAAAGCAAGGCAACGTAAAGCTACGTAAAGCAACGTAAAGCAAGGCAACGTAAAGCAACGTAAAGCAATGTAAAGCAAGGCAACGTAAAGCAACGTAAAGCAACGTAAAGCAAGGCAACGTAATGCAACGTAAAGCAAAGTAAAGCAAGGCAACGTAAAGCAACGTAAAGCAACGTAAAGCAACATAAAGCAAGGCAAAGTAAAGCAACTTAAAGCAACGTAAAGCAAGGCAACCTAAAGCAACGTAAAGCAAGGCAAGGCAAAGCAAGGTAAAGCAAAGCAACGTAAAGCAACGTAAAGCAAGGCAAGGCAAAGCAACGTAAATCAAGGAAACGTAAAGCAACATAAAGCAATGTAAAGCAAGGCAACGTAAAGCAACGTAAAGGAACGTAAAGCAACGTAAAGCAAGGCAACGTAAAACAACGTACAGCAAGGCAACGTAAAGCAACGTAAAGCAAGGCAACGTAAAGCAACGTAAAGCAAGGCAACGTAAAGCAACGTAAAGCAACGTAAAGCAACGTAAAGCAAGGCAACGTAAATCAACGTAAAGCAACGTAAAGCAAGGCAACGTAAAGCAACGTAAAGCAACGTAAAGCAAGGCAACGTAAAGCAACGTAAGCAAGGCAACGTAAAGCAAAGTAAAGCAACGTAAAGGAAAGAAAAGCAAGGCAACGTAAAGCAACGTAAAGCAACGCAACGTAAAGCAACGTAAAGCAACGTAAAGCAACGTAAAAGCAAGGCAACGTAAAACAACGTCAAGCAACGTAAAACAACGTAAAGCAACGTAAAGCAAGGCAACGTAAAGCAAGGCAAAGTTAACTAAGGCAACGTAAAGCAACGTAAAGCAAGGCAACGTAAAGTAAGGCAACGTAAAGCAACGTAAGGCAACGTAAAGTAAGGCAACGTAAAGCAACGTAAATCAAGGCAACGTAAAGCAGCGTAAAGCAACGTAAAGCAAGGCAACGTAAAGCAACGTAATGCAAGGCAACGTAAAGCAACGAAAAGCAACGTAAAGCAAGGCAACGTATAGCAACGTAAAGCAACGTCAAGCAATGTAAAGCAACGTAAATCAACGTAAAGCACGGCAACGTAAAGCAACGTAAAGCAACGTAAAGCAACGTAAAGCAAGGTAACGTAAAGCAAGGCAACGTAAAGCAAGGCAACGTAAAGCAACGTTTAGCAACGTAAAGCAAGGCAACGTAAAGCAACGTAAAGCAACGTAAAGCAAGGCAACGTAAAGCAACGTAAAGCAACGTAAAGCAACATAAGGTAAGGAAAATTAAAGCAACGTAAAGCAAGGCAACGTAAAGCAACGTAAAGGAAAGAAAGGCAAAGCAACTTAAAGCAAGGCAACGTAAAGCAACGTAAAGCAACGTAAAGCAAGGCAACGTAAAGCAACGTAAAGCAACGTAAAGCAACGTAAAGCAAGGCAACGTAAATCAACGTAAAGCAACGTAAAGCAAGGCAACGTAAAGCAACGTAAAGCAACGTAAAGCAAGGCAACGTAAAGCAACGTAAGCAAGGCAACGTAAAGCAAAGTAAAGCAACGTAAAGCAAAGTAAAGCAAGGCAACGTAAAGCAACGTAAAGCAACGCAACGTAAAGCAACGTAAAGCAACGTAAAGCAACGTAAAAGCAAGGCAACGTAAAACAACCTCAAGCAACGTAAAACAACGTAAAGCAACGTAAAGCAAGGCAACGTAAAGCAAGGCAAAGTTAACTAAGGCAACGTAAAGCAACGTAAAGCAAGGCAACGTAAAGTAAGGCAACGTAAAGCAACGTAAGGCAACGTAAAGTAAGGCAACGTAAAGCAACGTAAATCAAGGCAACGTAAAGCAGCGTAAAGCAACGTAAAGCAAGGCAACGTAAAGCAACGTAATGCAAGGCAACGTAAAGCAACGTAAAGCAACGTAAAGCAAGGCAACGTATAGCAACGTAAAGCAACGTCAAGCAATGTAAAGCAACGTAAATCAACGTAAAGCACGGCAACGTAAAGCAACGTAAAGCAACGTAAAGCAACGTAAAGCAAGGTAACGTAAAGCAAGGCAACGTAAAGCAAGGCAACGTAAAGCAACGTATAGCAACGTAAAGCAAGGCAACGTAAAGCAACGTAAAGCAACGTAAAGCAAGGCAACGTAAAGCAACGTAAAGCAACGTAAAGCAACATAAGGTAAGGAAAATTAAAGCAACGTAAAGCAAGGCAACGTAAAGCAACGTAAAGGAAAGAAAGGCAAAGCAACTTAAAGCAAGGCAACGTAAAGCAACGTAAAGCAACGTAAAGCAAGGCAACGTAAAGCAACACAACGTAAAGCAAGGCAACGTAAAGCAACGTAAAGCAACGTAAAGCAAGGCAACGTAAATCAACTTAAAGCAACGTAAAGCAAGGCAACGTAAAGCAACGTAAAGAAAGGCAACGTAAAGCAACGTAAAGCAACGTAAAGCAAGGCAACGTAAAGCAACGTAAAGCAAGGCAACGTAAAGCAACGTAAAGCAAGGCAAAGCAAAGCAACGTAAAGCAACGTAAAGGAAGGCAACGTAAAGCAACGTAAAGCAAGGCAAGGCAAAGCAACGTAAAGCAAGGCAACGTAAAGCAACGTAAAGCAATGTTAAGCAACGTAAATCAAGGCAACATAAAGCAACCTAAAGCAACGTAAAGCAAGGCAACGTAAAGCAACGTAAAGCAAGGCAACGTAAAGCAAAGTAAAGCAACGTAAAGCATGGCAAGGTAAAGCAACGTAAAGCAAGGCAACGTAAATCAACGTAAAGCAACGTAAAGCAAGGCAACGTAAAGCAACGTAAAGCAACGTAAAGCAAGGCAACGTAAAGCAACGTAAAGCCACGTAAAGCAAGGCAACGTAAAGCAACGTAAAGCAACTTAAATCAACGTAAAGCAAGGCAATGTAAAGCAACGTAAAGCAAAGTAAAGCACGGCAACGTAAAGCAACGTAAAGCATCGTAAAGCAACGTAAAGCAAGGTAACGTAAAGCAAGGCAACTTAAAGCAAGGCAACGTAAAGCAACGTAAAGCAACGTAAAGCAAGGCAACGTAAAGCAACGTAAAGCAACGTAAAGCAACGTAAAGCAACGTAAAGCAACATAAGGTAGGGAAACTTAAAGCAACGTAAAGCAAGGCAACGTAAAGCAACGTAAAGCAAAGAAAGGCAAAGCAACGTAAAGCAAGGCAACGTAAAGCAAGGCAACGTAAAGCAACGTAAAGCAACGTAAAGAAAGGCAACGTAAAGCAACACAACGTAAAGCAAGGCAACGTAAAGCAACGTAAAGCAACGTAAAGCAAGGCAACGTAAATCAACTTAAAGCAACGTAAAGCAAGGCAACGTAAAGCAACGTAAAGAAAGGCAAGGCAAAGCAACGTAAAGCAAGGCAACGTAAAGCAATGTAAAGCAACGTAAATCAAGGCAACATAAAGCAACCTAAAGCAACGTAAAGCAAGGCAACGTAAAGCAACGTAAAGCAAGGCAACGTAAAGCAAAGTAAAGCAACGTAAAGCATGGCAAGGTAAAGCAACGTAAAGCAAGGCAACGTAAATCAACGTAAAGCAACGTAAAGCAAGGCAACGTAAAGCAACGTAAAGCAACGTAAAGCAAGGCAACGTAAAGCAACGTAAAGCAACGTAAAGCAAGGCAACGTAAAGCAAGGCAATGTAAAGAAATGTAAAGCAAAGTAAAGCAAGGCAACGTAAAGCAACGTAAAGCAAAGTAAAGCAAGGCAACGTAAAGCAACGCAACGTAAAGCAACGCAACGTAAAGCAACGTAAAGCAAGGCAACATAAAGCAACGTAAAGCAACGTAAAGCAAGGCAACGTAAAGCAACGTAAAGCAACGTAAAGCAACGTAAAGCAAGGCAACGTAAAGCAACGTAAAGCAAGGAAAAGCAAGGCAACCTAAAGCAACATAAAGAAACGTAAGGCAACGTAAAGCAAGGCAACGTATAGCAACGTAAAGCAACGTCAAGCAACGTAAAGCAACGTAAATCAACGTAAAGCACGGCAACGTAAAGCAACGTAAAGCAACGTAAAGCAACGTAAAGCAAGGTAACGTAAAGCAAGGCAACGTAAAGCAAGGCAACGTAAAGCAACGTATAGCAACGTAAAGCAAGGCAACGTAAAGCAACGTAAAGCAACGTAAAGCAAGGCAACGTTAAGCAACGCAAAGCAACGTAAAGCAACGTAAAGCAACATAAGGTAAGGAAACTTAAAGCAACGTAAAGCAAGGCAACGTAAAGAAACGTAAAGCAAGGCAACGTAAAGCAACGTAAAGCAAGACAACTTTAAGCAAGGCAAGGCAAGGGAACGTAAAGCAAGGCAAGGCAAGGCAACGTAAAGCAAGGCAACGTAATTCAACGCAAAGCAAGGCAACGTAAAGCAACGTAAAGCAAGGCAACGTAAAGCAACGTAAACAAGGGAAAGCAAGGCAAAGCAACATAAGGCAAGGTAATGCAACGCAACGTAAAGCGACGTAAAGCAACGTAAAGTAACGTAAAGCAAGGTAAGGCAAGGTAAAGCAAGGTAAAGCAAGGCATCCTAGAGCAAGGTAAAGCAAGACAACGTAAAGCAACGTAAAGCAATGAAAAGCAAGGTAAAGCAAGGCAACGTAAAGCAACGTAAAGCAAAGTAAAGCAAGGTAAAGCAAGGCAACGTAAAGCAACGTAAAGCAAAGTAAAGCAAGGTAAACAAGTTAAAGCAAGGTAAAGCAACGTAAAGCAAGGCAAAGCAACGTAAGGCAAGGTAAAACAAGGCAACGTAAAGTAAGGCACAGAAAGGCAAAAAAACGTAAGGCAAGGTTAAGCTAGGCAAGTTAAATCTTGGCAAAGCAACGTAAAGCAAGATAAAGCAAGGCAAGATTAAGCAAGGCAAAGCAACGTAAAGCAACATAAAGAAAGGCAAGGCAAGGTAAAGGAACGTAAAGCAACGTAAAGCAACGTAAAGCAAGGCAAGGATAGGTAAAGCAACGTAAAGCAACGTAAAGCAAGGCAAGGCAAGGTAAAGCAACGCAAAGCAACGTAAAGCAAGGCAAGGCAACGTAAAGCAACGTAAAACAACGTAAAGCAAGGCAAGGCAAGGTAAATCGCGTAAAGCAACGTAAAGGAAGGCAAGGCAAGGTAAAGCAACGTAAAGCAACGTAAAGCAACGTAAAGCAAGGTAAAGCAAGGCAAGGCAAGGCAACGTAAAGCAAGGCAACGTAAAGAAACGTAAAGCAAGGCAACGTAAACCAACGTAAAGCAAGGCAACGTAAAGCAAGGCAACGTAAAGCAACGTAAAGCAAGGTAACGTAAAGCAACATAAAGCAAGGAAAGGCAATGCAACGTAAAGAAAGGCAAGACAAGGCAACGTAAAGCAAGGAAACGTAAAGCAACGTAAAGAAAGGCAACGTAAAGCAACGTAAAGAAAGGCAACGTAAAGCAACGTAAAGCAAGGCAACGCAAAGCAAGGTAAAGCAAGGTAAACATCGTAAAGCAAGGTAAAACAAGGCAAAGTAAAGCAACGTAAAGCAACGTAAAGCAAGGTAAACAAGTTAAGGCAAGGTAAAGCAACGTAAAGCAAGGCAACGTAAAGCAAGGTAAAGCAAGGTAAAATAAGGTAAAGCAAGGCAACCTAAAGCAAGGTAAAGCAAGACAACGTAAAGCAACGTAAAGCAAGGTAAAGCAACGTAAAGCAACGTAAAGCAAGGTAAAGCAAGGCAAAGCAAGGCAACGTAAAGCAACGTAAAGCAACGTAAAGCAAGGCAAGGTAAAGCAACGTAAAGGAAAGCAACGTAAAGCAACGTAAAGCAACGTAAAGCAAGGTAAAGCAAGGCAACGTAAAGCAAGGCAACGTAAAGCAACATAAAGCAACATAAAGCAAGGTAAAGAAAGGCAATGTAAAGCAAGGTAAAGCATGGCAACGTAAAGCAACGTAAAGGAACGTAAAGCAACGTAAAGCAAGGAAAAGCAAGGCAACGTAACACAACTTAAAGCAACGTAAAGCAACGTAAAGCAAGGCAAATCAAGGCAACGTAAAGCAATGTAAAGCAAGGCGACGTAATGCAAGGTAAAGCAAGGCAAAGCAACGTAAGGCAACGTAAAGCAAGGCAATGTAAAGTAAAGGCAAAGCAAGGCAAAGCAACGTAAAGCAAGGTAAAGCAAGGCAACGTAAATCTTGGCAAAGCAACGTAAAGCAAGATGAAGGAAGGCAAGGTTAAGCAAGGCAAAGCAACGTAAAGCACGGTAAAGCAATGCAAGGTAAAGCAAGGTAAATCAAAGTAAAACAAGGCAACGTAAAGCAAGGTAATGCAAGGCAAGGCAAAACAAGGTAAAGCAACGTAAAGGAAGGCAACGTAAAGTAAGTAAAGCAACGTAAAGCAACGTAAAGCAACGCAACGTAAAGCAACGTAAAGCAACGTAAAGCAACCTAAAGCAAGGCAACGTAAAGCAACGTAAAGCAAGGCAACTTAAAGCAACGTAAAGCAACGTAAAGCAACGCAACGTAAAGCAACGTAAAGCAACGTAAAGCAACGTAAAGCAAGGCAAAGCAAGGTAAAGCAACGTAAAAAACTTAAAGCAAGGCAATGTAAATCAACTTAAAGCAAGATAACGTAAAGCAAGGTAAAGCCACGTAAAGCAAGGTAAAGCAAGGCAAAGTAAAGCAAGGCAACGTAAAGCAACGTAAAGCAACATAAAGTAAGGTAAAGAAAGGCAACGTAAAACAAGGTAAAGCAAGGCAGCGTAATGCAACGTAAAGCAACGTAAAGCAACGTAAAGCAAGGCAAATCAAGGCAACGTAAAGAAACGTAAAACAAGGCAACGTAAAGCAATGTAAAGCAAGGCAAAACAACGTAAAGCAAGGTAAAGCAAGGCAAGGTAAAACAAGGCAAAGCAACGTAAAGCAAGGTAACTCAAGGCAACGTAAAGCAAGGTAAAGCAACGTAAAGCAAGGCAAAATAAAGCAACGTAAATCAAGGTAAAGCAAGGCAAGGCAAAGCAAGGTAAGGCAACGTAAAGCAACGTAAAGCAAGGTAAAGCAAGGCAAGGTGAAGCAAGGTAAAGCAAGGCAATGTAAAGTAACGTAAAGCAAGGCAAGGCAATGCAAGGCAAAGGAAGGTAAAGGAAGGCAACGTAAAGCAACGTAAAGCAAGGCAACGTAAAGCAACGTAAAGCAAGGTAAAGCAAGGTAAAGCAACGTAAAGCAACTTAATGCAAGGAAACGTAAAGCAACGTAAAGCAAGGCAACGTAAAGCAAGCTAAAGCAAGGAAAACCAAGGTAAAGCAACGCAAAGCAACGTAAAGCAAGGCAACGTAAATCAAGGTAAAGAAAGGTAAAGCAAGGTAAAGCAACGTGAAGCAACGTATAGCAAGGACCGTAAAGCAAGGCAACGAAAAGCAACGTAAAGCAAGGCAACGTAAAGCAACGAAAAGCAAGGCAACGTAAGGCAACGTAAAGCAAGGCAAAGTAAAGCAAGGCAACGTAAAGCAACATAAAGCAAGGCAACATAAAGCAAGGCAACGTAAGGCAAGGTAAAGCAACATAAAGCAAGGCAACTTAAAGCAACGTAAGGTAACGTAAAGCAAGGCAACGTAAAGCAAGGCATCGTAAAGCAACGTAAAGCATGGGAACGTAAAGGAAGGAAACGTAAAGCAAGGCAACATAAAGCAAGGTAAAGCAAGGTAAAGCAACGTATAGCAAGGAACGTAAAGCAATGTAAAGCAAGGCAACGTAAATCAAGGCCACGAAAAGCAACGTAAAGCAAGGCATCGTAAAGCAACGTAAAGAAATGCAACGTAAAGAAAGGTAAAGCAAGGTAAAACATCCTAAAGCAACGTAAAGCAAGGCAACTTAAAGCAAGGTAAAGCTAGGTAAAGCAAGGTAAAGCGACGTAAAGCAAGGCAACGTAAAGCAACGTAAAGCAAGGCAATGTAAAGCAAGGTAAACCAAGGTAAAGCAACGTAAAGGAACGTAAAGCAACGCAAAGTAAGGCAACGTAAAACAACGTAAAGCAAGGCAATGTAAAGCAATGTAAAGCAAGGTAAAGCAACGTAAAGCAAGGTAAAGCAAGGCAACGTGAACCAAGGCAACCGAAAAACAACGTAAAGCAAGGCAACGTAAAGCAACGTAAAGCAAGGCGACGTAAATCAACGTAAAGCAAGGCAACGTAAAGCAAGGTAAAGCAAGGTAAAGCAATGCAAAGCAACGTAAAGGAACGTAAAGCAAGGCAACATGAAGCACCGTAAAGCTAGGCAACGTAAAGCAAGGTAAAGCAAGGTAAAGCAACATAAATCAACGTAAAGCAAGTCAACGTAAAGCAACGTAAATGAAGGTAAAGCAAGCTAAAGCAAGGTATAGCAAGGCATAGCAACGTAAAGCAAGGAAACGTAAAGCAACGTAAAGCAAGGTAAAGCAAGGTAAAGCAAGGTAAAGCAACGTAAAGCAAGGCAACGTAAAGCAACGTTAAGCAAGGTAAAGCAAGGTAAAGCAAGGTAAAGCAACGTAAATCAAGGCAACGTAAATCAACGTAAAGCAAGGTAAAGCAAGGTAAAGCAAGGTAAAGTAAGGTAAATCAAGGCAACGTAAAGCAAGGTAAAGCAAGACAACGTAAAGCAAGGTAAAGCAAGACAACGTAAAGCAAGGTAAAGCAAGGTAAAGCAACGAAAAGCAACGTAAAGCAAGGCAACGTAAAGCAACGTAAGGCAACGTAAACAAGGTAAAGCAAGGCAAAGCAACGTAAGGCAAGGTAAAGCAACGTAAAGCAACGCAACGTAAAACAAGGTAAAGCAATGTAAAGCAAGGCAACGTAAAGCAACGTAAATCAAGGCAACGTAAAGCAACGTAAAGCAACGTAAAGCAACGTAAAGCAAGGTAAAGCAAGCAACGTAAAGCAAGGTAAAGCAAGGTAAAGCAATGTAAAGCAACGTAAAGCAATGTAAAGCAAGGTAAAGCAAGGTAAAGCAACGTAAAGCAACGTATTGCAAGGAACGTAAAGCAACGTAAGCAAGGCAACGTAAAGCAAGGCAACGAAAAGCAAGGTAAAGCAAGGTAAAGCAAGGTAAAGCAAGCTAAATCAACGTAAAGAACGTAAAGCAAGGCAACGTAAAGCAACATAAAGCAAGGCAACCTAAAGCAAGGCAACCTAAAGCAAGGCAAGGTAAAGCAAGGCAACGTAAAACAAGGCAACGTAAAGCAACGTAAAGCAAGGCAAGGTAAAGGAACGTAAAGCAAGGCAACCTAAAACAAGGCATATCAAGGCAACGTAAAGCAACGTAAAGCAAGGAAAGGCAATGCAACGTAAAGCAAGGCAAGACAAGGCAACGTAAAGCAAGGCAACGTAAAGCAACGTAAAGCAAGGCAAGGCAATGTAATGCAAGGCAACGTAAAGCAACTTAAAGCAAGGCAACGAAAAGCAACGTAAAGCAAGGCAACGTAAAGCAATATAAAGTAACGTAAAGCAAGGAAACGTAAAGCAAGGCAACTTAAAGCAAGACAACGTAAAGCAACGTAAAGCAAGGTAAAGCAAGGTAAAGCAAGGTAAGGCAACGTAAAGCAAGGCAACGTAAAGCAACGTAAAGCAACGTAAAGCAAGGCAACGTAAAGCAACGTAATGCAACGTAAAGCAAGGTAAAGCAAGGTAAAGCAACGTAAAGCAACGTAAAGCAAGGCAACATAAAGCAACGTTAAGCAAGGCAACGTAAAGCAAGGTAAAACAAGGTAAAGCTACGTAAAGCAACGTAAAGCAAGGCAACGTAAAGCAAGGTAAAGGAAGCTAAAGCAAGGTAAAGCAACGTAATGTAACGTAAAGCAAGGACACATAAATCAACGTAAAGCAAGTCAACGTAAAACAACGTGAAGCAAGGTAAAGCAAGGTAAAGCAAGTTAAAGCAACGTAAAGCAACGTATAGCAAGGCAACGTAAATCAAGGTAAAGCAAGGCAACGTAAAGCAAGGTAAAGCAAGGTAAAGCAAGGTAAAGCAACATAAAGCAACGTAAAGCAAGGCAACGTAAAGAAAGGCAACATAAAGATTATAAAGCAAGGCAACGTAAAGCAACGTAAAGCAAGGCAACGTAAAGCAAGGTAAAGCAAGGTAAAGCAACGTAAAGGAACGTAAAGCAAGGCATCGTAAAGCAACGTAAACAAGGCAACGTAAAGCAAGTTAAAGCAAGGTAAAGCAACGTAAACCAACGTAAAGCAAGGCAACGTAAAGCAACGTAAAGCAAGGCAAGGTAAAGCATGGTAAAGAATGGTAAAGCAAGGTAAAGCAAGGCAAAATAAAGCAACATAAAGGAAGGTAAAGTAAGGTAAAGCAAAGTACAGCAAGGTAAAGCAACGCAAAGCATTGCAACATAAAGCAACGTAAAGGAAGGTAAAGCAAGGTAAAGTTAGGTAAAGCAAGGTAAAGCAAGGCAACGTAAAGCATCGTAAAGCATCGTAAAGCAAGGCAACGTAAAGCAACGTAAAGCAAGGTAAAGCAACGTAAAGCAACGTAAAGCAAGGTAATGCAAGGCAACGTAAAGCAAGGTAAAGCAAGGCAACGTAAAGCAACATAAAGCAACGTAAAGCAAGGCAACGTTAAGCAACGTAAGGCAAGGCAACGTAAAGCAACGTAAAGCAACGTAAACAAGGTAAAGCAAGGCAAAGCAACGTAAGGCAAGGTAATGCAAGTCAACGTAAAACAAGGTAAAGCAAGGCAAAGCAACGTAAAGCAAGGTAAAGTAACGTAAAGCAACGCAACGTAAAGCAAGGTAAAGCAACGTAAAGCAAGGCAACGTAAAGCAACGTAAATCAAGGCAACGTAAAGCAACGTAAAGCAAGGTAAAGCAACGTAAAGCAAGGTAAAGCAAGGCAACGTAAAGCAAGGTAAAGCAAGGTAAAGCAACGTAAAGCAAGGCAAAGCAACGTAAAGCAACGTATTGCAAGGAACGTAAAGCAACGTAAAGCAAGGCAACGTAAAGCAAGGCAACGAAAAGCAACGTAAAGCAAGGTAAAGCAAGGTAAAGCAAGGTAAATCAACGGAAAGAACGTAAAGCAAGGCAACGTAAAGCAACATAAAGCAAGGCAACCTAAAGCAAGGCAACGTAAAGCAAGGCAACCTAAATCAAGGCAACGTAAAACATGGCAACCTAAAGCAACGTAAAGCAAGGCAAGGTAAAGGAACGTAAAGCAAGACAACCTAAAACAAGGCATATCAATGCAACGTAAAGCAAGGCAACGTAAAGCAACGTAAAGCAACGAAAACAAGGTAAAGCAAGTGAAATCAACGTAAGGCAAGGTAAAGCAAGGCAACGTAAAGCAAGGCAAAGCAAGGCAAAGTAACGTAAGGCAAGGTAAAGCAAGGCAAGGTAAAGCAAGGCAAAGCAACGTAAAGCAAGGTAAAGCAACGTAAAGCAAGGCAACGTAAAGCAACCTAAAGCAAGGCAAGGCAAAGCAACGTAAATCAAGGCAACGTAAATCAACGCAAAGCAAGGTAAATCAAGGCAAGGCAAAGCAACGTAAAGCAAGGCAAGGCAAAGCAAGGTAAAGCAAGGCAACGTAAAGCAACGTAAAGCAAGGCAAGGCAAAGCAACGTAAAGCAAGGCAACGTAAAGTAACGTAAAGCAAGGCAAGGCAAAGAAACATAAAGCAAGGCAAGGTAAAGGAAGGTAAATCAAGGCAACGTAAAGCAAGGCAACGTAAAACAAGGCAAGGCAAAGTAAGGTAAAGCAAGGCAATGTAAAGCAACGTAAAGCAAGGCAAGGCAAAGCAACGTAAATCAAGGCAACGTAAAGTAAGGCAACGTAAAGCAAGGCAACGTAAAGCAAAATAAATCAACGTAAATCAAGGCAACGTAAAGCAACGTAAAGCAACGTAAAGCAAGGCAACGTAAAGCAACGTAAAGCAACGTAAAGCAAGGCAATGTAAAGCAACGTAAATCAACGTAAAGCAATGTAAATCAAGGCAACGTTAAGCAACGTAAAGCAACCTAAAGCAACGTAAAGCAAGGCAACGTAAAGCAACATAAAGCAACGTAAAGCAATGCAACGTAAAGCAAAGTAAAGCAAGGTAAAGCAACGTAAAGCAACGTAAAGTAACGTAAAGCAAGGCAACGTAAAGCAACGTAAAGCAAGGCAACGTAAAGCAAGGTAAAGAAAGGTAAAGCTAGGTAAAGCAACGTAAAGCAACGTAAAGCAAGGCAACGTAAAGCAAGGCAACGTAAAGCAACATAAAGCAAGGCAACGTAAAGCAACGTAAAGCATCGTAAAGCAAGGCAACGTAAAGCAAGGTAAAGCAAGATAAAGCAAGGTAAACAAACGTGAAGCAAGGAAACATAAAGCAACATAAAGGAAGGTAAAGCAAGGTAAATCAAGGTAGATTAAGGTAAAGAAACTTAAAGCAAGGCAACGGAACGTAAAGCAAGGCAACGTAAAGCAACGTAAAGCGACGTAAATCAAGGTGAAGCCAGGTAAACCAACGTAAAGCAAGGCAACGTAAAGCCACATAAAGCAAGGTTAAGCAAGGTAAAACAAGGTAAAGTAACGTAAAGCAAGGCAACGTAAAGCAGCGTAAAGAAAGGTAAAGCAAGGTAAAGCAATGTAAAGCAAGGTAAATCAAGGCAACGTAAATCAAGGTAAAGCAAGGCAACATAAAGCAAGGTAAAGCAAGGCAACTTAAAGCAACGTAAATCAATGTAAACAAGGCAACGTAAAGCAAGGTAATGCAAGGCAACGTAAATCAATGTAAAGCAACGTAAAGCAACGTAAAGCAACGTAAAGCAAGGCAACGTAAAGCAACGTAAACAACGTAAACCAAGGCAACGTAAAGCAACGTAAAGCAAGGCAACGTAAAGCAACGTAAAGCAACGTAAAGCAACGTAAAGCAAGGCAACGTAAAGCAACGTAAAGCAACGTAAAGCAAGGCAACTTAAAGCAACGTAAAGCAAGGCAAGGCAAAGCAAAGTAAAGCAAGGCAACGTAAAGCAAGGCAACGTAAAGCAACGTAAAGCAACGTAAAGAAAGGCAACGAAAAGCAACGTAAAGCAACGTAAAGCAAGGCAACGTCAAGCAAGGTAAAGCAAGGTAAAGCAAGGTAAACAAACGTAAAGCAAGGCAACGTAAAGCAACGTAAAGGAAGGTAAAGCAAGGTAAAGCAAGGTACAGCAAGGTAAAGCAACGTAAAGCAAGGCAAAGTAAAGCAACATAAAGCAAGGTTAAGCAATGTAAAGCAAGGTAAAGCAACGTAAAGCAATGCAACGTAAAGCAGCGTACAGCAAGGTAAAGCAAGGTAAAGCAAGGTAAATCAAGGCAACATAAAGAAAGGTAAAGCAAGGCAACGTAAAGTAACGTAAAGCAAGGCAACGTAAATCAATGTAAAACAACGTAAAGCAAGGCAACGTAAAGCAACATAAAGCAAGGCAACGTAAAGCAACGTAAAGCAACGTAAAGCAAGGCAACGTAAAGCAACGTAAAGCAACGTAATGCAAGGCAACGTAAAGCAACGAAAGCAACGTAAAGCAAGGCAACGTAAAGCAACGTAAAGCAACGTCAAGCAACGTAAAGCAACGTAAATCAATGTAAAGCAAGGCAACGTAAAGCAATGTAAAGCAAGGCAACGTAAAGCAATGTAAAGCAACGTAAAGGAAGGCAACGTAAAGCAACGCAAGGCAACGTAAAGGAAGGGAACGTAAAGCATCGTAAAGCAACGTAAAGCAACGTAAAGCAATTTAAAGCAAGGCAAAGTAAAGCAACTTAAAGCATGGCAACGTAAAGCAACGTAAAGCAAAGAAAGGCAAAGCAACGTAAAGCAAGGCAACATAAAGCAAGGCAACTTAAAGCAACGTAAAGCAACGTAAAAAAAGGCAACGTAAAGCAACGCAACGTAAAGCAAGGCAACGTAAAGCAACGTAAAGCAATGTAAAGCAAGGCAACGTAAACCAACGTAAAGCAAGGCAACGTAAAGCAACTTAAAGCAACGTAAACCAAGTCAACGTAAAGCAACGTAAAGCAATGTAAAGCAAGGCAACATAAAGCAACGTAAAGCAAGGCAACGTAAAGCAACGTAAAGCAAGGCAAAGCAAGGCAACGTAAAGCAACGTAAAGCAAGGCAAGGCAAAGCAACGTAAAGCAAGGCAACGTAAAGAAACGTAAAGCAACGTAAAGCAAGGCAACGTAAAGCAACGTAAAGCAACGTAAAGCAAGGTAAAGCATGGTAAAGCAAGGTAAACAAACGTAAAGCAAGACAATGTAAAGCAACGTAAGGCAAGGTAAAGCAAGGTACAGCAATGTAAAGAAAAATAAAGCAAGGCAACGTAAAGCAACGTAAAGCAATGTAAAGCAAGGTGAAGCAAGGTAAAGCAACGGAAAGCAAGGCAACGTAAAGCAAAATAAAGCAAGGTTAAGCAAGGTGAAGCAAGGTAAAGCAACGTAAAGCAATGCAACTTAAAGCAGCGTAAAGCAAGGTAAAGCAAGGCAACGTAAAACAAGGTAAAGCAACGTAAAGCAACGTAAAGCAAGGCAACGTAATGCAACGTAAAGCAAGGCAACGTAAAGCAATGTAAAGCAACGTAAACCAACGTAAAGCAAGGCAACGTAAAGCAACATAAAGCAAGGCAACGTAAATCAACGTAAAGCAACATAAAGCAAGGCAACGTAAAGCAACGTAAAGCAACGTAATGCAAGGCAACGTAAAGCAACGTAAAGCAAGGCAACGTAAAGCAACGTAAAGCAAGGCAAAGCAAGGGAACGTAAAGCAACGTAAAGTAACGCAAAGCAACGTAAAGCAAGGAAACGTAAAGCAACGTAAAGCAAGGCAACCTAAAGCAACGTAAAGCAAGGCAAGGCAAAGCAAGGTAAAGCAAGGCAACGTAAAGAAACGTAAAGCAAGGCAAGGAAAAGCAACGTAAAGCAAGGCAACGTAAAATAAGGCAACATAAAGCAAGGCAACGTAATGCAACGTAAAGCAGGGCAACGTAAAGCAACGTAAAGAAAGGCAAGGCAAGGCAACGTAAAGCAAGGCAACGTAAAGCAACGTAAAGCAATGTAAAGCAAGGCAACGTAAAGCAACGTAAAGCAAGGCAACGTAAAGTAAGGTAAAGCAACATAAAGCAAGGCAACGTAAAACAACGTAAAGCAAGGTAAAGAAACGTAAAGCAAGGCAACGTAAAGCAACGTAAATCAAAGTAAAGCAAGGCAATGTAAAGGAACGTCAAGCAACGTAAAGCAACGTAAATAAGGCAACGTAAAGGAACATAAAGCAACGTAAAGCAAGGCAACGTAAAGCAACGTAAAGCAACGTAAAGCAACTTAAAGCAAGGCAACGTAAAGCAACGTAAAGCAACGTAAAGCAAGGCAAGGCAACGTAATGCAACTTAAAGCAACGTAAAGCAAGGCAACGTAAAGCAACGTAAAGCAAGACAACGTAAAGCAACGTAAAGCAAGGCAACGTAAAGCAATGTAAAGCAAGGCAACGTAAAGCAATGTAAAGCAACGTAAAGCAAAGTAAAGCAAGGCAATGTAAAGCAACGTCAAGCAACGTAAAGCAACGTAAAGCAACGTAAATAAGGCAACGTAAAGCAACATAAAGCAACGTAAAGCAACGTAAAGCAAGGCAAGGCAACGTAAAGCAAATTAAAGCAACATAAAGCAAGGCAACGTAAGGCAATGTATTGCAACGTAAAGCAAGGCAACGTAAAGCAACATAAAGCAAGGCAACGTAAAGCAACGTAAAGCAACGTAAAGCAAGGCAACGTAAAGCAACGTAAAGGAACGTAAAGCAACTTAAAGAAATGCAACGTAAAGCAACTTAAAGCAACGTATAAGCAAGGCAACGTAATACAACGTCAAGCAACGTAAAGCAGCTTAATGCAACGTAAAGCAAGGTAACATAAAGCAAGGCAACGTAAAGCAAGGCAACGTAAAGCAACGTAAAGCAAGGCAATGTAAAGCAAGGCAACGTAAAGCAATGAAACGTAAAGCAACCTAAAGCAACGTAAAGCAAGGCAAATTAAAGCAAGGCAACGTAAAGCAAAGTAAAGCAACGTAAAGCAAGGAAACGTAAAGCAACGTCAAGCAACGTAAATCAACGTAAAGCAACGTAAAGCAAGGCAAGGTAAAGCAACTTAGAGCAACGTAAAGCAACGTAAAGCAAGGCAACATAAAGCAACGTAAAACAAGGCAACATAAAGCAAGGCGACGTAAAGCAAGGTAAAGCAACGTAAAGCAAGGCAACGTAAAGCAACGTAAAGCAAGGCAACGTAAAGCAAGGTAAAGCAAGGTAAAGCAACGTAAGGGAACGTAAAGCAAGGCATCGTAAAGCAACGTAAACAAGGCAACGTAAAGCAAGTTAAAGCAAGGTAAAGCAACGTAAACCAACGTAAAGCAAGGCAACGTAAAGCAACGTAAAGCAAGGCAAGGTAAAGCATGGTAAAGAATGGTAAAGCAAGGTAAAGCAAGGCAAAGTAAAGCAACATAAAGGAAGGTAAAGTAAGGTAAAGCAAAGTACAGCAAGGTAAAGCAACGCAAAGCATTGCAACATAAAGCAACGTAAAGGAAGGTAAAGCAAGGTAAAGTAAGGTAAAGCAAGGTAAAGCAAGGCAACGTAAAGCATCGTAAAGCATCGTAAAGCAAGGCAACGTAAAGCAACGTAAAGCAACGTAAAGCAACGTAAAGCAAGGTAATGCAAGGCAACGTAAAGCAAGGTAAAGCAAGGCAACGTAAAGCAACATAAAGCAACGTAAAGCAAGGCAACGTAAAGCAACGTAAGGCAAGGCAACGTAAAGCAACGTAAAGCAACGTAAACAAGGTAAAGCAAGGCAAAGCAACGTAAGGCAAGGTAATGCAAGTCAACGTAAAACAAGGTAAAGCAAGGCAAAGCAACGTAAAGCAAGGTAAAGTAACGTAAAGCAACGCAACGTAAAGCAAGGTAAAGCAACGTAAAGCAAGGCAACGTAAAGCAACGTAAATCAAGGCAACGTAAAGCAACGTAAAGCAAGGTAAAGCAACGTAAAGCAAGGTAAAGCAAGGCAACGTAAAGCAAGGTAAAGCAAGGTAAAGCAAGGTAAAGCAACGTAAAGCAAGGCAAAGCAACGTAAAGCAACGTATTGCAAGGAACGTAAAGCAACGTAAAGCAAGGCAACGTAAAGCAAGGCAACGAAAAGCAACGTAAAGCAAGGTAAAGCAAGGTAAAGCAAGGTAAATCAACGGAAAGAAGGTAAAGCAAGGCAACGTAAAGCAACATAAAGCAAGGCAACCTAAAGCAAGGCAACGTAAAGCAAGGCAACCTAAATCAAGGCAACGTAAAACATGGCAACCTAAAGCAACGTAAAGCAAGGCAAGGTAAAGGAACGTAAAGCAAGACAACCTAAAACAAGGCATATCAATGCAACGTAAAGCAAGGCAACGTAAAGCAACGTAAAGCAACGAAAACAAGGTAAAGCAAGTGAAATCAACGTAAGGCAAGGTAAAGCAAGGCAACGTAAAGCAAGGCAAAGCAAGGCAAAGTAACGTAAGGCAAGGTAAAGCAAGGCAAGGTAAAGCAAGGCAAAGCAACGTAAAGCAAGGTAAAGCAAGGCAAAGTAACGTAAAGCAAGGTAAAGCAACGTAAAGCAAGGCAACGTAAAGCAACCTAAAGCAAGGCAAGGCAAAGCAACGTAAATCAAGGCAACGTAAATCAACGCAAAGCAAGGTAAATCAAGGCAAGGCAAAGCAACGTAAAGCAAGGCAAGGCAAAGCAAGGTAAAGCAAGGCAACGTAAAGCAACGTAAAGCAAGGCAAGGCAAAGCAACGTAAAGCAAGGCAACGTAAAGTAACGTAAAGCAAGGCAAGGCAAAGAAACATAAAGCAAGGCAAGGTAAAGGAAGGTAAATCAAGGCAACGTAAAGCAAGGCAACGTAAAACAAGGCAAGGCAAAGTAAGGTAAAGCAAGGCAATGTAAAGCAACGTAAAGCAAGGCAAGGCAAAGCAACGTAAATCAAGGCAACGTAAAGAAAGGCAACGTAAAGCAAGGCAACGTAAAGCAAGGCAACGTAAAGCAAAATAAATCAACGTAAATCAAGGCAACGTAAAGCAACGTAAAGCAACGTAAAGCAAGGCAACGTAAAGCAACGTAAAGCAACGTAAAGCAAGGCAATGTAAAGCAACGTAAAGCAACGTAAAGCAACGTAAAGCTAGGACACATAAAGCAACGTAAAGCAACGTAAAGCAAGGCAACGTAAAGCAATGTAAAGCAACGTAAAGCAATGTAAATCAAGGCAACGTTAAGCAACGTATAGCAACCTAAAGCAACGTAAAGCAAGGCAACGTAAAGCAACATAAAGCAACGTAAAGCAATGCAACGTAAAGCAACGTAAAGCAACGTAAAGCAACTTAAAGCAAGGCAACGTAAAGCAACGTAAAGCAACGTAAAGCAAGGCAAGGCAACGTAATGCAACTTAAAGCAACGTAAAGCAAGGCAACGTAAAGCAACGTAAAGCAAGACAACGTAAAGCAACGTAAAGCAAGGCAACGTAAAGCAATGTAAAGCAAGGCAACGTAAAGCAATGTAAAGCAACGTAAAGCAAAGTAAAGCAAGGCAATGTAAAGCAACGTCAAGCAACGTAAAGCAACGTAAAGCAACGTAAATAAGGCAACGTAAAGCAACATAAAGCAACGTAAAGCAACGTAAAGCAAGGCAAGGCAACGTAAAGCAAATTAAAGCAACATAAAGCAAGGCAACGTAAGGCAATGTATTGCAACGTAAAGCAAGGCAACGTAAAGCAACATAAAGCAAGGCAACGTAAAGCAACGTAAAGCAACGTAAAGCAAGGCAACGTAAAGCAACGTAAAGGAACGTAAAGCAACTTAAAGAAATGCAACGTAAAGCAACTTAAAGCAACGTATAAGCAAGGCAACGTAATACAACGTCAAGCAACGTAAAGCAGCTTAATGCAACGTAAAGCAAGGTAACATAAAGCAAGGCAACGTAAAGCAAGGCAACGTAAAGCAACGTAAAGCAAGGCAATGTAAAGCAAGGCAACGTAAAGCAATGAAACGTAAAGCAACCTAAAGCAACGTAAAGCAAGGCAAATTAAAGCAAGGCAACGTAAAGCAAAGTAAAGCAACGTAAAGCAAGGAAACGTAAAGCAACGTCAAGCAACGTAAATCAACGTAAAGCAACGTAAAGCAAGGCAAGGTAAAGCAACTTAGAGCAACGTAAAGCAACGTAAAGCAAGGCAACATAAAGCAACGTAAAACAAGGCAACATAAAGCAAGGCGACGTAAAGCAAGGTAAAGCAACGTAAAGCAAGGCAACGTAAAGCAACGTAAAGCAAGGCAACGTAAAGCAAGGTAAAGCAAGGTAAAGCAACGTAAGGGAACGTAAAGCAAGGCATCGTAAAGCAACGTAAACAAGGCAACGTAAAGCAAGTTAAAGCAAGGTAAAGCAACGTAAACCAACGTAAAGCAAGGCAACGTAAAGCAACGTAAAGCAAGGCAAGGTAAAGCATGGTAAAGAATGGTAAAGCAAGGTAAAGCAAGGCAAAGTAAAGCAACATAAAGGAAGGTAAAGTAAGGTAAAGCAAAGTACAGCAAGGTAAAGCAACGCAAAGCATTGCAACATAAAGCAACGTAAAGGAAGGTAAAGCAAGGTAAAGTAAGGTAAAGCAAGGTAAAGCAAGGCAACGTAAAGCATCGTAAAGCATCGTAAAGCAAGGCAACGTAAAGCAACGTAAAGCAACGTAAAGCAACGTAAAGCAAGGTAATGCAAGGCAACGTAAAGCAAGGTAAAGCAAGGCAACGTAAAGCAACATAAAGCAACGTAAAGCAAGGCAACGTAAAGCAACGTAAGGCAAGGCAACGTAAAGCAACGTAAAGCAACGTAAACAAGGTAAAGCAAGGCAAAGCAACGTAAGGCAAGGTAATGCAAGTCAACGTAAAACAAGGTAAAGCAAGGCAAAGCAACGTAAAGCAAGGTAAAGTAACGTAAAGCAACGCAACGTAAAGCAAGGTAAAGCAACGTAAAGCAAGGCAACGTAAAGCAACGTAAATCAAGGCAACGTAAAGCAACGTAAAGCAAGGTAAAGCAACGTAAAGCAAGGTAAAGCAAGGCAACGTAAAGCAAGGTAAAGCAAGGTAAAGCAAGGTAAAGCAACGTAAAGCAAGGCAAAGCAACGTAAAGCAACGTATTGCAAGGAACGTAAAGCAACGTAAAGCAAGGCAACGTAAAGCAAGGCAACGAAAAGCAACGTAAAGCAAGGTAAAGCAAGGTAAAGCAAGGTAAATCAACGGAAAGAAGGTAAAGCAAGGCAACGTAAAGCAACATAAAGCAAGGCAACCTAAAGCAAGGCAACGTAAAGCAAGGCAACCTAAATCAAGGCAACGTAAAACATGGCAACCTAAAGCAACGTAAAGCAAGGCAAGGTAAAGGAACGTAAAGCAAGACAACCTAAAACAAGGCATATCAATGCAACGTAAAGCAAGGCAACGTAAAGCAACGTAAAGCAACGAAAACAAGGTAAAGCAAGTGAAATCAACGTAAGGCAAGGTAAAGCAAGGCAACGTAAAGCAAGGCAAAGCAAGGCAAAGTAACGTAAGGCAAGGTAAAGCAAGGCAAGGTAAAGCAAGGCAAAGCAACGTAAAGCAAGGTAAAGCAAGGCAAAGTAACGTAAAGCAAGGTAAAGCAACGTAAAGCAAGGCAACGTAAAGCAACCTAAAGCAAGGCAAGGCAAAGCAACGTAAATCAAGGCAACGTAAATCAACGCAAAGCAAGGTAAATCAAGGCAAGGCAAAGCAACGTAAAGCAAGGCAAGGCAAAGCAAGGTAAAGCAAGGCAACGTAAAGCAACGTAAAGCAAGGCAAGGCAAAGCAACGTAAAGCAAGGCAACGTAAAGTAACGTAAAGCAAGGCAAGGCAAAGAAACATAAAGCAAGGCAAGGTAAAGGAAGGTAAATCAAGGCAACGTAAAGCAAGGCAACGTAAAACAAGGCAAGGCAAAGTAAGGTAAAGCAAGGCAATGTAAAGCAACGTAAAGCAAGGCAAGGCAAAGCAACGTAAATCAAGGCAACGTAAAGAAAGGCAACGTAAAGCAAGGCAACGTAAAGCAAGGCAACGTAAAGCAAAATAAATCAACGTAAATCAAGGCAACGTAAAACAACGTAAAGCAACGTAAAGCAAGGCAACGTAAAGCAACGTAAAGCAACGTAAAGCAAGGCAATGTAAAGCAACGTAAAGCAACGTAAAGCAACGTAAAGCTAGGACACATAAAGCAACGTAAAGCAACGTAAAGCAAGGCAACGTAAAGCAATGTAAAGCAACGTAAAGCAATGTAAATCAAGGCAACGTTAAGCAACGTATAGCAACCTAAAGCAACGTAAAGCAAGGCAACGTAAAGCAACATAAAGCAACGTAAAGCAATGCAACGTAAAGCAAAGTAAAGCAAGGTAAAGCAACGTAAAGCAACGTAAAGTAACGTAAAGCAAGGCAACGTAAAGCAACGTAAAGCAAGGCAACGTAAAGCAAGGTAAAGAAAGGTAAAGCTAGGTAAAGCAACGTAAAGCAACGTAAAGCAAGGCAACGTAAAGCAAGGCAACGTAAAGCAACATAAAGCAAGGCAACGTAAAGCAACGTAAAGCATCGTAAAGCAAGGCAACGTAAAGCAAGGTAAAGCAAGATAAAGCAAGGTAAACAAACGTGAAGCAAGGAAACATAAAGCAACATAAAGGAAGGTAAAGCAAGGTAAAGCAAGGTAGATTAAGGTAAAGAAACTTAAAGCAAGGCAACGGAACGTAAAGCAAGGCAACGTAAAGCAACGTAAAGCAACGTAAATCAAGGTGAAGCCAGGTAAACCAACGTAAAGCAAGGCAACGTAAAGCAACATAAAGCAAGGTTAAGCAAGGTAAAAGAAGGTAAAGTAACGTAAAGCAAGGCAACGTAAAGCAGCGTAAAGAAAGGTAAAGCAAGGTAAAGCAATGTAAAGCAAGGTAAATCAAGGCAACGTAAATCAAGGTAAAGCAAGGCAACGTAAAGCAAGGTAAAGCAAGGCAACTTAAAGCAACGTAAAGCAATGTAAACAAGGCAACGTAAAGCAAGGTAATGCAAGGCAACGTAAATCAATGTAAAGCAACGTAAAGCAACGTAAAGCAACGTAAAGCAAGGCAACGTAAAGCAACGTAAACAACGTAAAGAAGGCAACGTAAAGCAACGTAAAGCAAGGCAACGTAAAGCAACGTAAAGCAACGTAAAGCAAGGCAACGTAAAGCAACGTAAAGCAACGTAAAGCAAGGCAACTTAAAGCAACGTAAAGCAAGGCAAGGCAAAGCAAAGTAAAGCAAGGCAACGTAAAGCAAGGCAACGTAAAGCAACGTAAAGCAACGTAAAGAAAGGCAACGAAAAGCAACGTAAAGCAACGTAAAGCAAGGCAACGTCAAGCAAGGTAAAGCAAGGTAAAGCAAGGTAAACAAACGTAAAGCAAGGCAACGTAAAGCAACGTAAAGGAAGGTAAAGCAAGGTAAAGCAAGGTACAGCAAGGTAAAGCAACGTAAAGCAAGGCAAAGTAAAGCAACATAAAGCAAGGTTAAGCAATGTAAAGCAAGGTAAAGCAACGTAAAGCAATGCAACGTAAAGCAGCGTACAGCAAGGTAAAGCAAGGTAAAGCAAGGTAAATCAAGGCAACATAAAGCAAGGTAAAGCAAGGCAACGTAAAGTAACGTAAAACAAGGCAACGTAAATCAATGTAAAGCAACGTAAAGCAAGGCAACGTAAAGCAACATAAAGCAAGGCAACGTAAAGCAACGTAAAGCAACGTAATGCAAGGCAACGTAAAGCAACGAAAGCAACGTAAAGCAAGGCAACGTAAAGCAACGTAAAGCAACGTCAAGCAACGTAAAGCAACGTAAATCAACGTAAAGCAAGGCAACGTAAAGCAACGTAAAGCAATGTAAAGCAAGGCAAAGTAAAGCAATGTAAAGCAACGTAAAGGAAGGCAACGTAAAGCAACGCAAGGCAACGTAAAGGAAGGGAACGTAAAGCATCGTAAAGCAACGTAAAGCAACGTAAAGCAATTTAAAGCAAGGCAAAGTAAAGCAACTTAAAGCATGGCAACGTAAAGCAACGTAAAGCAAAGAAAGGCAAAGCAACGTAAAGCAAGGCAACGTAAAGCAAGGCAACGTAAAGCAACGTAAAGCAACGTAAAAAAAGGCAACGTAAAGCAACGCAACGTAAAGCAAGGCAACGTAAAGCAACGTAAAGCAATGTAAAGCAAGGCAACGTAAACCAACGTAAAGCAAGGCAACGTAAAGCAACTTAAAGCAACGTAAACCAAGTCAACGTAAAGCAACGTAAAGCAATGTAAAGCAAGGCAACATAAAGCAACGTAAAGCAAGGCAACGTAAAGCAACGTAAAGCAAGGCAAAGCAAGGCAACGTAAAGCAACGTAAAGCAAGGCAAGGCAAAGCAACGTAAAGCAAGGCAACGTAAAGAAACGTAAATCAACGTAAAGCAAGGCAACGTAAAGCAACGTAAAGCAACGTAAAGCAAGGTAAAGCATGGTAAAGCAAGGTAAACAAACGTAAAGCAAGACAACGTAAAGCAACGTAAGGCAAGGTAAAGAAAGGTACAGCAATGTAAAGAAACATAAAGCAAGGCAACGTAAAGCAACGTAAAGCAACGTAAAGCAAGGTGAAGCAAGGTAAAGCAACGGAAAGCAAGGCAACGTAAAGCAAAATAAAGCAAGGTTAAGCAAGGTGAAGCAAGGTAAAGCAACGTAAAGCAATGCAACTTAAAGCAGCGTAAAGCAAGGTAAAGCTAGGCAACGTAAAACAAGGTAAAGCAACGTAAAGCAACGTAAAGCAAGGCAACGTAATGCAACGTAAAGCAAGGCAACGTAAAGCAATGTAAAGCAAAGTAAACCAACGTAAAGCAAGGCAACGTAAAGCAACATAAAGCAAGGCAACGTAAATCAACGTAAAGCAACATAAAGCAAGGCAACGTAAAGCAACGTAAAGCAACGTAATGCAAGGCAACGTAAAGCAACGTAAAGCAAGGCAACGTAAAGCAACGTAAAGCAAGGCAAAGCAAGGGAACGTAAAGCAACGTAAAGTAACGCAAAGCAACGTAAAGCAAGGAAACGTAAAGCAACGTAAAGCAAGGCAACCTAAAGCAACGTAAAGCAAGGCAAGGCAAAGCAAGGTAAAGCAAGGCAACGTAAAGAAACGTAAAGCAAGGCAAGGAAAAGCAACGTAAAGCAAGGCAACGTAAAATAAGGCAACGTAAAGCAAAGCAACGTAAAGCAACGTCAAGCATGGCAACGTAAATGAACGTAAAGCAAGGCAACGTAAAGCAACGTAAAGCAAGGCAACGTAAAGTAAGGTAAAGCAACATAAAGCAAGGCAACGTAAAACAACGTAAAGCAAGGTAAAGAAACGTAAAGCAAGGCAACGTAAAGCAACGTAAATCAAAGTAAAGCAAGGCAATGTAAAGGAACGTCAAGCAACGTAAAGCAACGTAAATAAGGCAACGTAAAGGAACATAAAGCAACGTAAAGCAAGGCAACGTAAAGCAACGTAAAGCAACGTAAAGCAACTTAAAGCAAGGCAACGTAAAGCAACGTAAAGCAACGTAAAGCAAGGCAAGGCAATGTAATGCAACTTAAAGCAACGTAAAGCAAGGCAACGTAAAGCAACGTAAAGCAAGACAACGTAAAGCAACGTAAAGCAAGGCAACGTAAAGCAATGTAAAGCAAGGCAACGTAAAGCAATGTAAAGCAACGTAAAGCAAAGTAAAGCAAGGCAATGTAAAGCAACGTCAAGCAACGTAAAGCAACGTAAAGCAACGTAAATAAGGCAACGTAAAGCAACATAAAGCAACGTAAAGCAACATAAAGCAACGTAAAGCAACGTAAAGCAAGGCAAGGCAACGTAAAGCAAATTAAAGCAACATAAAGCAAGGCAACGTAAGGCAATGTATTGCAACGTAAAGCAAGGCAACGTAAAGCAACATAAAGCAAGGCAACGTAAAGCAACGTAAAGCAACGTAAAGCAAGGCAACGTAAAGCAACGTAAAGGAACGTAAAGCAACGTAAAGAAATGCAACGTAAAGCAACTTAAAGCAACGTATAAGCAAGGCAACGTAATACAACGTCAAGCAACGTAAAGCAGCTTAATGCAACGTAAAGCAAGGTAACATAAAGCAAGGCAACGTAAAGCAAGGCAACGTAAAGCAACGTAAAGCAAGGCAATGTAAAGCAAGGCAACGTAAAGCAATGAAACGTAAAGCAACCTAAAGCAACGTAAAGCAAGGCAAATTAAAGCAAGGCAACGTAAAGCAAAGTAAAGCAACGTAAAGCAAGGAAACGTAAAGCAACGTCAAGCAACGTAAATCAACGTAAAGCAACGTAAAGCAAGGCAAGGTAAAGCAACTTAGAGCAACGTAAAGCAACGTAAAGCAAGGCAACATAAAGCAACGTAAAACAAGGCAACATAAAGCAAGGCGACGTAAAGCAAGGTAAAGCAACGTAAAGCAAGGCAACGTAAAGCAACGTAAAGCAAGGCAACGTAAAGCAAGGTAAAGCAAGGTAAAGCAACGTAAAGGAACGTAAAGCAAGGCATCGTAAAGCAACGTAAACAAGGCAACGTAAAGCAAGTTAAAGCAAGGTAAAGCAACGTAAACCAACGTAAAGCAAGGCAACGTAAAGCAACGTAAAGCAAGGCAAGGTAAAGCATGGTAAAGAATGGTAAAGCAAGGTAAAGCAAGGCAAAGTAAAGCAACATAAAGGAAGGTAAAGTAAGGTAAAGCAAAGTACAGCAAGGTAAAGCAACGCAAAGCATTGCAACATAAAGCAACGTAAAGGAAGGTAAAGCAAGGTAAAGTAAGGTAAAGCAAGGTAAAGCAAGGCAACGTAAAGCATCGTAAAGCATCGTAAAGCAAGGCAACGTAAAGCAACGTAAAGCAACGTAAAGCAACGTAAAGCAAGGTAATGCAAGGCAACGTAAAGCAAGGTAAAGCAAGGCAACGTAAAGCAACATAAAGCAACGTAAAGCAAGGCAACGTAAAGCAACGTAAGGCAAGGCAACGTAAAGCAACGTAAAGCAACGTAAACAAGGTAAAGCAAGGCAAAGCAACGTAAGGCAAGGTAATGCAAGTCAACGTAAAACAAGGTAAAGCAAGGCAAAGCAACGTAAAGCAAGGTAAAGTAACGTAAAGCAACGCAACGTAAAGCAAGGTAAAGCAACGTAAAGCAAGGCAACGTAAAGCAACGTAAATCAAGGCAACGTAAAGCAACGTAAAGCAAGGTAAAGCAACGTAAAGCAAGGTAAAGCAAGGCAACGTAAAGCAAGGTAAAGCAAGGTAAAGCAAGGTAAAGCAACGTAAAGCAAGGCAAAGCAACGTAAAGCAACGTATTGCAAGGAACGTAAAGCAACGTAAAGCAAGGCAACGTAAAGCAAGGCAACGAAAAGCAACGTAAAGCAAGGTAAAGCAAGGTAAAGCAAGGTAAATCAACGGAAAGAAGGTAAAGCAAGGCAACGTAAAGCAACATAAAGCAAGGCAACCTAAAGCAAGGCAACGTAAAGCAAGGCAACCTAAATCAAGGCAACGTAAAACATGGCAACCTAAAGCAACGTAAAGCAAGGCAAGGTAAAGGAACGTAAAGCAAGACAACCTAAAACAAGGCATATCAATGCAACGTAAAGCAAGGCAACGTAAAGCAACGTAAAGCAACGAAAACAAGGTAAAGCAAGTGAAATCAACGTAAGGCAAGGTAAAGCAAGGCAACGTAAAGCAAGGCAAAGCAAGGCAAAGTAACGTAAGGCAAGGTAAAGCAAGGCAAGGTAAAGCAAGGCAAAGCAACGTAAAGCAAGGTAAAGCAAGGCAAGGTAAAGCAAGGCAAAGTAACGTAAAGCAAGGTAAAGCAACGTAAAGCAAGGCAACGTAAAGCAACCTAAAGCAAGGCAAGGCAAAGCAACGTAAATCAAGGCAACGTAAATCAACGCAAAGCAAGGTAAATCAAGGCAAGGCAAAGCAACGTAAAGCAAGGCAAGGCAAAGCAAGGTAAAGCAAGGCAACGTAAAGCAACGTAAAGCAAGGCAAGGCAAAGCAACGTAAAGCAAGGCAACGTAAAGTAACGTAAAGCAAGGCAAGGCAAAGAAACATAAAGCAAGGCAAGGTAAAGGAAGGTAAATCAAGGCAACGTAAAGCAAGGCAACGTAAAACAAGGCAAGGCAAAGTAAGGTAAAGCAAGGCAATGTAAAGCAACGTAAAGCAAGGCAAGGCAAAGCAACGTAAATCAAGGCAACGTAAAGAAAGGCAACGTAAAGCAAGGCAACGTAAAGCAAGGCAACGTAAAGCAAAATAAATCAACGTAAATCAAGGCAACGTAAAGCAACGTAAAGCAACGTAAAGCAAGGCAACGTAAAGCAACGTAAAGCAACGTAAAGCAAGGCAATGTAAAGCAACGTAAAGCAACGTAAAGCAACGTAAAGCTAGGACACATAAAGCAACGTAAAGCAACGTAAAGCAACGTAAAGCAAGGCAACGTAAAGCAATGTAAAGCAACGTAAAGCAATGTAAATCAAGGCAACGTTAAGCAACGTATAGCAACCTAAAGCAACGTAAAGCAAGGCAACGTAAAGCAACATAAAGCAACGTAAAGCAATGCAACGTAAAGCAAAGTAAAGCAAGGTAAAGCAACGTAAAGCAACGTAAAGTAACGTAAAGCAAGGCAACGTAAAGCAACGTAAAGCAAGGCAACGTAAAGCAAGGTAAAGAAAGGTAAAGCTAGGTAAAGCAACGTAAAGCAACGTAAAGCAAGGCAACGTAAAGCAAGGCAACGTAAAGCAACATAAAGCAAGGCAACGTAAAGCAACGTAAAGCATCGTAAAGCAAGGCAACGTAAAGCAAGGTAAAGCAAGATAAAGCAAGGTAAACAAACGTGAAGCAAGGAAACATAAAGCAACATAAAGGAAGGTAAAGCAAGGTAAAGCAAGGTAGATTAAGGTAAAGAAACTTAAAGCAAGGCAACGGAACGTAAAGCAAGGCAACGTAAAGCAACGTAAAGCAACGTAAATCAAGGTGAAGCCAGGTAAACCAACGTAAAGCAAGGCAACGTAAAGCAACATAAAGCAAGGTTAAGCAAGGTAAAAGAAGGTAAAGTAACGTAAAGCAAGGCAACGTAAAGCAGCGTAAAGAAAGGTAAAGCAAGGTAAAGCAATGTAAAGCAAGGTAAATCAAGGCAACGTAAATCAAGGTAAAGCAAGGCAACGTAAAGCAAGGTAAAGCAAGGCAACTTAAAGCAACGTAAAGCAATGTAAACAAGGCAACGTAAAGCAAGGTAATGCAAGGCAACGTAAATCAATGTAAAGCAACGTAAAGCAACGTAAAGCAACGTAAAGCAAGGCAACGTAAAGCAACGTAAACAACGTAAAGAAGGCAACGTAAAGCAACGTAAAGCAAGGCAACGTAAAGCAACGTAAAGCAACGTAAAGCAAGGCAACGTAAAGCAACGTAAAGCAACGTAAAGCAAGGCAACTTAAAGCAACGTAAAGCAAGGCAAGGCAAAGCAAAGTAAAGCAAGGCAACGTAAAGCAAGGCAACGTAAAGCAACGTAAAGCAACGTAAAGAAAGGCAACGAAAAGCAACGTAAAGCAACGTAAAGCAAGGCAACGTCAAGCAAGGTAAAGCAAGGTAAAGCAAGGTAAACAAACGTAAAGCAAGGCAACGTAAAGCAACGTAAAGGAAGGTAAAGCAAGGTAAAGCAAGGTACAGCAAGGTAAAGCAACGTAAAGCAAGGCAAAGTAAAGCAACATAAAGCAAGGTTAAGCAATGTAAAGCAAGGTAAAGCAACGTAAAGCAATGCAACGTAAAGCAGCGTACAGCAAGGTAAAGCAAGGTAAAGCAAGGTAAATCAAGGCAACATAAAGCAAGGTAAAGCAAGGCAACGTAAAGTAACGTAAAACAAGGCAACGTAAATCAATGTAAAGCAACGTAAAGCAAGGCAACGTAAAGCAACATAAAGCAAGGCAACGTAAAGCAACGTAAAGCAAGGCAACGTAAAGCAACGTAAAGCAACGTAATGCAAGGCAACGTAAAGCAACGAAAGCAACGTAAAGCAAGGCAACGTAAAGCAACGTAAAGCAACGTCAAGCAACGTAAAGCAACGTAAATCAACGTAAAGCAAGGCAACGTAAAGCAACGTAAAGCAATGTAAAGCAAGGCAACGTAAAGCAATGTAAAGCAACGTAAAGGAAGGCAACGTAAAGCAACGCAAGGCAACGTAAAGGAAGGGAACGTAAAGCATTGTAAAGCAACGTAAAGCAACGTAAAGCAATTTAAAGCAAGGCAAAGTAAAGCAACTTAAAGCATGGCAACGTAAAGCAACGTAAAGCAAAGAAAGGCAAAGCAACGTAAAGCAAGGCAACATAAAGCAAGGCAACGTAAAGCAACGTAAAGCAACGTAAAAAAAGGCAACGTAAAGCAACGCAACGTAAAGCAAGGCAACGTAAAAGCAACGTAAAGCAATGTAAAGCAAGGCAACGTAAACCAACGTAAAGCAAGGCAACGTAAAGCAACTTAAAGCAACGTAAACCAAGTCAACGTAAAGCAACGTAAAGCAATGTAAAGCAAGGCAACATAAAGCAACGTAAAGCAAGGCAACGTAAAGCAACGTAAAGCAAGGCAAAGCAAGGCAACGTAAAGCAACGTAAAGCAAGGCAAGGCAAAGCAACGTAAAGCAAGGCAACGTAAAGAAACGTAAATCAACGTAAAGCAAGGCAACGTAAAGCAACGTAAAGCAACGTAAAGCAAGGTAAAGCATGGTAAAGCAAGGTAAACAAACGTAAAGCAAGACAACGTAAAGCAACGTAAGGCAAGGTAAAGAAAGGTACAGCAATGTAAAGAAACATAAAGCAAGGCAACGTAAAGCAACGTAAAGCAACGTAAAGCAAGGTGAAGCAAGGTAAAGCAACGGAAAGCAAGGCAACGTAAAGCAAAATAAAGCAAGGTTAAGCAAGGTGAAGCAAGGTAAAGCAACGTAAAGCAATGCAACTTAAAGCAGCGTAAAGCAAGGTAAAGCTAGGCAACGTAAAACAAGGTAAAGCAACGTAAAGCAAGGCAACGTAATGCAACGTAAAGCAAGGCAACGTAAAGCAATGTAAAGCAACGTAAACCAACGTAAAGCAAGGCAACGTAAAGCAACATAAAGCAAGGCAACGTAAATCAACGTAAAGCAACATAAAGCAAGGCAACGTAAAGCAACGTAAAGCAACGTAATGCAAGGCAACGTAAAGCAACGTAAAGCAAGGCAACGTAAAGCAACGTAAAGCAAGGCAAAGCAAGGGAACGTAAAGCAACGTAAAGTAACGCAAAGCAACGTAAAGCAAGGAAACGTAAAGCAACGTAAAGCAAGGCAACCTAAAGCAACGTAAAGCAAGGCAAGGCAAAGCAAGGTAAAGCAAGGCAACGTAAAAAAACGTAAAGCAAGGCAAGGAAAAGCAACGTAAAGCCAGGCAACGTTAAATAAGGCAACGTAAAGCAAGGCAACGTAATGCAACGTAAAGCAGGGCAACGTAAAGCAACGTAAAGGAAGGCAAGGCAAGGCAACGTAAAGCAAGGCAACGTAAAGCAACGTAAAGCAATGTAAAGCAAGGCAACGTAAAGCAACGTCAAGCATGGCAACGTAAATGAACGTAAAGCAAGGCAACGTAAAGCAACGTAAAGCAAGGCAACGTAAAGTAAGGTAAAGCAACATAAAGCAAGGCAACGTAAAACAACGTAAAGCAAGGTAAAGAAACGTAAAGCAAGGCAACGTAAAGCAACGTAAATCAAAGTAAAGCAAGGCAATGTAAAGGAACGTCAAGCAACGTAAAGCAACGTAAATAAGGCAACGTAAAGGAACATAAAGCAACGTAAAGCAAGGCAACGTAAAGCAACGTAAAGCAACGTAAAGCAACTTAAAGCAAGGCAACGTAAAGCAACGTAAAGCAACGTAAAGCAAGGCAAGGCAACGTAATGCAACTTAAAGCAACGTAAAGCAAGGCAACGTAAAGCAACGTAAAGCAAGACAACGTAAAGCAACGTAAAGCAAGGCAACGTAAAGCAATGTAAAGCAAGGCAACGTAAAGCAATGTAAAGCAACGTAAAGCAAAGTAAAGCAAGGCAATGTAAAGCAACGTCAAGCAACGTAAAGCAACGTAAAGCAACGTAAAGCAACGTAAATAAGGCAACGTAAAGCAACATAAAGCAACGTAAAGCAACGTAAAGCAAGGCAAGGCAACGTAAAGCAAATTAAAGCAACATAAAGCAAGGCAACGTAAGGCAATGTATTGCAACGTAAAGCAAGGCAACGTAAAGCAACATAAAGCAAGGCAACGTAAAGCAACGTAAAGCAACGTAAAGCAAGGCAACATAAAGCAAGGTGAAGCAAGGTAAAGCAACGTAAAGAAATGCAACGTAAAGCAACTTAAAGCAACGTATAAGCAAGGCAACGTAATACAACGTCAAGCAACGTAAAGCAGCTTAAAGCAACGTAAAGCAAGGTAACATAAAGCAAGGCAACGTCAAGCAAGGCAACGTAAAGCAACGTAAAGCAAGGCAATGTAAAGCAAGGCAACGTAAAGCAATGAAACGTAAAGCAACCTAAAGCAACGTAAAGCAAGGCAAATTAAAGCAAGGCAACGTAAAGCAAAGTAAAGCAACGTAAAGCAAGGAAACGTAAAGCAACGTCAAGCAACGTAAATCAACGTAAAGCAACGTAAAGCAAGGCAAGGTAAAGCAACTTAGAGCAACGTAAAGCAACGTAAAGCAAGGCAACATAAAGCAACGTAAAACAAGGCAACATAAAGCAAGGCGACGTAAAGCAAGGTAAAGCAACGTAAAGCAAGGCAACGTAAAGCAACGTAAAGCAAGGCAACGTGAAGCAACGTAAAGCAACGTAAAGCAACGTAAAGTAAGGTAACGTAAAGCAACGTAAAGCAAGGCAAATCAAGGCAACTTAAAGCAACGTAAAGCAAGGTAAAGCAAGGCAACGTAAAGCAACGTAAAGCAACGTAAAGCAAGGCAACCTAAAGCAACGTAAAGCAACGTAAAGCAAGTCAACGTAAAGCAACGTAAAGCAACGTAAAGCAAGGCAACGTAAAGCAACGTAAAGCAAGGCAATGTAAAGCAACGTAAAGCAACGTAAACAAGGAAACGTAAAGCAACTTAAAGCAACGTAAAGCAAGGAAACGTAAAGCAACGTAACGCAAGGTAAAGAAAAGGAAAGCAAGGCAACGTAAAGCTACGTAAAGCAAAGTAAAGCAAGGCAACGTAAAGCAACGTAAAGCAATGTAAAGCAAGGCAACGTAAAGCAACGTAAAGCAACGTAAAGCAAGGCAACGTAATGCAACGTAAAGCAACGTAAAGCAAGGCAACGTAAAGCAACGTAAAGCAACGTAAAGCAACATAAGGCAAGGCAAAGTAAAGCAACTTAAAGCAACGTAAAGCAAGGCAACGGAAAGCAACGTAAAGCAAGGCAAGGCAAAGCAAGGTAAAGCAAAGCAACGTAAAGCAACGTAAAGCAAGGAAACGTAAAGCAACATAAAGCAATGTAAAGCAAGGCAACGTAAAGCAACGTAAAGCAACGTAAAGCAACGTAAAGCAAGGCAACGTAAAACAACGTACAGCAAGGCAACGTAAAGCAACGTAAAGCAAGGCAACGTAAAGCAACGTAAAACAACGTAAAGCAAGGCAACGTAAATCAACGTAAAGCAACGTAAAGCAAGGCAACGTAAAGCAACCTAAGCAAGGCAACATAAAGCAAAGTAAAGCAACGTAAAGCAAGGTAAAGCAAGGCAACGTAAAGCAACGTAAAGCAACGCAACGTAAAGCAATGTAAAGCAACGTAAAGCAACGTAAAAGCAAGGCAACTTAAAACAACGTCAAGCAACGTAAAACAACGTAAAGCAACGTAAAGCAAGGCAACGTAAAGCAAGGCAAAGTTAACTAAGGCAACGTAAAGCAACGTAAAGCAAGGCAACGTAAAGTAAGGCAACGTAAAGCAACGTAAGGCAACGTAAAGTAAGGCAACGTAAAGCAACGTAAATCAAGGCAACGTAAAGCAGCGTAAAGCAACGTAAAGCAAGGCAACGTAAAGCAACGTAATGCAAGGCAACGTAAAGCAACGTAAAGCAACGTAAAGCAAGGCAACGTATAGCAACGTAAAGCAACGTCAAGCAACGTAAAGCAACGTAAATCAACGTAAAGCACGGCAACGTAAAGCAACGAAAAGCAACGTAAAGCAACGTAAAGCAAGGTAACGTAAAGCAAGGCAACGTAAAGCAAGGCAACGTAAAGCAACGTATAGCAACGTAAAGCAAGGCAACGTAAAGCAACGTAAAGCAACGTAAAGCAACGTAAAGCAAGGTAACGTAAAGCAACATAAGGTAAGGAAACTTAAAGCAAAGTAAAGGAAGGCAACGTAAAGCAACGTAAAGCAAAGAAAGGCAAAGCAACGTAAAGCAAGGCAACGTAAAGCAAGGCAACGTAAAGCAACGTAAAGCAACGTAAAGCAACGTAAAGAAAGGCAACGTAAAGCAAGGCAACGTAAAGCAACGTAAAGCAACGTAAAGCAAGGCAACGTAAATCAACTTAAAGCAACGTAAAGCAAGGCAACGTAAAGCAACGTAAAGAAAGGCAACGTAAAGCAACGTAAAGCAAGGCAACGTAAAGCAACGTAAAGCAAGGCAACGTAAAGCAAGGCAAAGCAAAGCAACGTAAAGCAACGTAAAGGAAGGCAACGTAAAGCAACGTAAAGAAGGCAAGGCAAAGCAAGGTAAAGCAAGGCAAAGCAAGGTAAAGCAAGGCAACGTAAAGCAACGTAAAGCAAGGCAACATAAAGCAACGTAAAACAAGGCAACATAAAGCAAGGCGACGTAAAGCAAGGTAAAGCAATGTAAATCAAGGCAACATAAAGCAACCTAAAGCAACGTAAAGCAAGGCAACGTAAAGCAACGTAAAGCAAGGCAACGTAAAGCAACGTAAAGCAACGTAAAGCATGGCAACGTAAAGCAACGTAAAGCAAGGCAACGTAAATCAACGTAAAGCAACGTAAAGCAAGGCAACGTAAAGCAACGTAAAGCAACGTAAAGCAAAGCAACGTAAAGCAACGTAAAGCAACGTAAAGCAAGGCAACGTAAAGCAACCTAAAGCAACATAAATCAACGTAAAGCAAGGCAATGTAAAGCAACGTAAATCAAAGTAAAGGAAGGCAACGTAAAGCAACGTAAAGCAAAGTAAAGCAAGGCAAAGTAAAGCAACACAACGTAAAGCAACGTAAAGCAAGGAAACGTAAAGCAACGTAAAGCAACGTAAAGCAAGGCAACGTAAAGCAACGTAAAGCAACGTAGAGAAACGTAAAGCAAGGCAACGTAAAGCAACGTAAAGCAAGGCAAAGCAAGGCAACGTAAAGCAACATAAAGCAACGTAAAGCAACGTAAAGCAAGGCAACGTAAAACAACGTAAAGCAAGGTAAAGAAAGGTAAAGCAAGGCAACGTAAAGCAACGTAAATCAAAGTAAAGCAAGGCAATGTAAAGGAACGTCAAGCAACGTAAAGCAACGTAAAGCAACGTAAAGCAACTTAAAGCAAGGCAACGTTAAAGCAACGTAAAGCAACGTAAAGCAAGGCAAGGCAACGTAATGCAACTTAAAGCAACGCATAGCAAGGCAACGTAAAGCAACGTAAAGCAAGGCAACGATAAGCAAAGTAAAGCAAGGCAATGTAAAGCAACGTCAAGCAACGTAAAGCAACGTAAAGCAACGTAAATAAGGCAACGTATAGCAACATAAAGCAACGTAAAGCAACGTAAAGCAAGGCAAGGCAACGTAAAGCAACTTAAAGCAACATAAAGCAAGGCAACGTAAGGCAATGTACTGCAACGTAAAGCAAGGCAACGTAAAGCAACATAAAGCAAGGCAACGTAAAGCAACGTAAAGCAACGTAAAGCAAGGCAACGTAAAGCAACTTAAAGGAACGTAAAGCAACGTAAAGAAATGCAACGTAAAGCAACTTAAAGCAACGTATAAGCAAGGCAACGGAATACAACGTCAAGCAACGTAAAGCAGCTTAAAGCAACGTAAAGCAAGTTAACATAAAGCAAGGCAACGTAAAGCAAGGCAACGTAAAGCAACGTAAAGCAAGGCAATGTAAAGCAAGGCAACGTAAAGCAATGAAACGTAAAGCAACCTAAAGCAACGTAAAGCAAGGCAAATTAAAGCAAGGCAACGTAAAGCAAAGTAAAGCAACGTAAATCAAGGAAACGTAAAGCAACGTCAAGCAACGTAAATCAACGTAAAGCAACGTAAAGCAAGGCATGGTAAAGCAACGTAGAGCAACGTAAAGCAACGTAAAGCAAGGCAACATAAAGCAACGTAAAACAAGGCAACATAAAGCAAGGCGACGTAAAGCAAGGTAAAGCAACGTAAAGCAAGGCAACGTAAAGCAACGTAAAGCAACGTAAAGCAAGGCAACGTAAAGCAACGTAAAGCAACGTAAAGCAACGTAAAGCAAGGCAACGTAAAGCAACGTAAAGCAAGGCAAATCAAGGCAACTTTAAGCAACGTAAAGCAAGGTAAAGCAAGGCAACGTAAAGCAACGTAAAGCAACGTAAAGCAAGGCAACCTAAAGCAACGTAAAGCAACGTAAAGCAAGTCAACGTAAAGCAACGTAAAGCAACGTAAAGCAAGGCAACGTAAAGCAACGTAAAGCAAGGCAACGTAAAGCAACATAAAGCAACGTAAACAAGGAAACGTAAAGCAACTTAAAGCAACGTAAAGCAAGGAAACGTAAAGCAACGTAACGCAAGGTAAAGAAACGTAAAGCAAGGCAACGTAAAGCTACGTAAAGCAAAGTAAAGCAAGGCAACGTAAAGCAACGTAACGCAATGTAAAGCAAGGCAACGTAAAGCAACGTAAAGCAACGTAAAGCAAGGCAACGTAATGCAACGTAAAGCAACGTAAAGCAAGGCAACGTAAAGCAACGTAAAGCAACGTAAAGCATCATAAAGCAAGGCAAAGTAAAGCAACTTAAAGCAACGTAAAGCAAGGCAACGTAAAGCAACGTAAAGCAAGGCAAGGCAAAGCAAGGTAAAGCAAAGCAACATAAAGCAACGTAAAGCAACGTAAAGCAACATAAAGCAAGGCAAAGTAAAGCAACTTAAAGCAACGTAAAGCAAGGCAACGTAAAGCAACATAAAGCAAGGCAAGGCAAAGCAAGGTAAAGCAAAGCAACGTAAAGCAAGGTAAAGCAAGGCAAGGCAAAGCAACGTAAAGCAAGGAAACGTAAAGCAACATAAAGCAATGTAAAGCAAGGCAACGTAAAGCAAGGTAAAGCAACGTAAAGCAACGTAAAGCAAGGCAACGTAAAACAACGTACAGCAAGGCAACGTAAAGCAACGTAAAGCAAGGCAACGTAAAGCAACGTAAAGCAACGTAAAGCAAGGCAACGTAAATCAACGTAAAGCAACGTAAAGCAAGGCAACGTAAAGCAACGTAAAGCAACGTAAAGCAAGGCAACGTAAAGCAACGTAAGCAAGGCAACGTAAAGCAAAGTAAAGCAACGTAAAGCAAAGTAAAGCAAGGCAACGTAAAGCAACGTAAAGCAACGCAACGTAAAGCAACGTAAAGCAACGTAAAGCAACGTAAAAGCAAGGCAACGTAAAACAACGTCAAGCAACGTAAAACAACGTAAAGCAACGTAAAGCAAGGCAACGTAAAGCAAGGCAAAGTTAACTAAGGCAACGTAAAGCAACGTAAAGCAAGGCAACGTAAAGTAAGGCAACGTAAAGCAACGTAAGGCAACGTAAAGTAAGGCAACGTAAAGCAACGTAAATCAAGGCAACGTAAAGCAGCGTAAAGCAACGTAAAGCAAGGCAACGTAAAGCAACATAATGCAAGGCAACGTAAATCAACGTAAAGCAACGTAAAGCAAGGCAACGTATAGCAACGTAAAGCAACGTCAAGCAATGTAAAGCAACGTAAATCAACGTAAAGCACGGCAACGTAAAGCAACGTAAAGCAACGTAAAGCAAGGTAACGTAAAGCAAGGCAACGTAAAGCAAGGCAACGTAAAGCAACGTATAGCAACGTAAAGCAAGGCAACGTAAAGCAACGTAAAGCAACGTAAAGCAAGGCAACGTAAAGCAACGTAAAGAAACGTAAAGCAACATAAGGTAAGGAAAATTAAAGCAACGTAAAGCAAGGCAACGTAAAGCAACGTAAAGGAAAGAAAGGCAAAGCAACATAAAGCAAGGCAACATAAAGCAACGTAAAGCAACGTAAAGAAAGGCAACGTAAAGCAACACAACGTAAAGCAAGGCAACGTTAAGCAACGTAAAGCAACGTAAAGCAAGGCAACGTAAATCAACTTAAAGCAACGTAAAGCAAGGCAACGTAAAGCAACGTAAAGAAAGGCAACGTAAAGCAACGTAAAGCAACGTAAAGCAAGGCAACGTAAAGCAACGTAAAGCAATGTAAAGCAACGTAAATCAAGGCAACATAAAGCAACCTAAAGCAACGTAAAGCAAGGCAACGTAAAGCAACGTAAAGCAAGGCAACGTAAAGCAAAGTAAAGCAACGTAAAGCATGGCAAGGTAAAGCAACGTAAAGCAAGGCAACGTAAATCAACGTAAAGCAACGTAAAGCAAGGCAAAGTAAAGCAACGTAAAGCAACGTAAAGCAAGGCAACGTAAAGCAACGTAAAGCAACGTAAAGCAAGGCAACGTAAAGAAACGTAAAGCAACATAAATCAATGTAAAGCAAGGCAATGTAAAGCAACGTAAAGCAAAGTAAAGCACGGCAACGTAAAGCAACGTAAAGCATCATAAAGCAACGTAAAGCAAGGTAACGTAAAGCAAGGCAACTTAAAGCAAGGCAACGTAAAGCAACGTAAAGCAACGTAAAGCAAGGCAACGTAAAGCAACGTAAAGCAACGTAAAGCAACGTAAAGCAACATAAGGTAGGGAAACTTAAAGCAACGTAAAGCAAGGCAACATAAAGCAACGTAAAGCAAAGAAAGGCAAAGCAACGTAAAGCAAGGCAACGTAAAGCAAGGCAACGTAAAGTAACGTAAAGCAACATAAAGAAAGGCAACGTAAAGCAACACAACGTAAAGCAAGGCAATGTAAAGCAACGTAAAGCAACGTAAAGCAAGGCAACGTAAATCAACTTAAAGCAACGTAAAGCAAGGCAACGTAAAGCAACGTAAAGAAAGGCAAGGCAAAGCAACGTAAAGCAAGGCAACGTAAAGCAATGTAAAGCAACGTAAATCAAGGCAACATAAAGCAACCTAAAGCAACGTAAAGCAAGGCAACTTAAAGCAATGTAAAGCAAGGCAACGTAAAGCAAAGTAAAGCATCGTAAAGCATGGCAAGGTAAAGCAACGTAAAGCAAGGCAACGTAAATCAACGTAAAGCAACGTAAAGCAAGGCAACGTAAAGCAACGTAAAGCAACGTAAAGCAAGGCAACGTAAAGCAACGTAAAGCAAGGCAACGTAAAGCAACGTAAAGCAACATAAATCAACGTAAAGCAAGGCAATGTAAAGCAACGTAAAGCAAAGTAAAGCACGGCAACATAAAGCAACGTAAAGCATCGTAAAGCAACGTAAAGCAAGGTAACGTAAAGCAAGGCAACTTAAAGCAAGGCAACGTAAAGCAACGTAAAGCAAGGCAACATAAAGCAACGTAAAGCAACGTAAAGTAAGCAACGTAAAGCAACGTAAAGCAAGGCAACGTAAAGCAACGTAAAGCAACGTAAAGCATGGCAACGTAAAGCAACGTAAAGCAGGGCAACGTAAATCAACGTAAAGCAACGTAAAGCAAGGCAACGTAAAGCAAGGCAACTTAAAGCAAGGCAACGTAAAGCAACGTAAAGCAAGGCAACATAAAGCAACGTAAAGCAAGGCAACGTAAAGCAACGTAAAGCAAGGCAACGTAAAGCATCGTAAAGCAAGGTAAAGCAAGGTAACGTAAAGCAAGGCAACTTAAAGCAAGGCAACGTAAAGCAACGTAAAGCAAGGCAACATAAAGAAACGTAAAGCAACGTAAAGCAAGGCAACGTAAAGCAAAGTAAAGCAAGGCAACGTAAAGCAACGTAAAGCAACGTAAAGCATGGCAACGTAAAGCAAGGCAACGTAAATCAACATAAAGCAACGTAAAGCATCGTAAAGCAACGTAAAGCAAGGTAACGTAAAGCAAGGGAACTTAAAGCAAGGCAACGTAAAGCAACGTAAAGCAAGGAAACATAAAGCAACGTAAAGCAACGTAAAGCAAGGCAACGTAAAGCAACGTAAAGCAAGGCAACGTAAAGCAACGTAAAGCAACGTAAAGCATGGCACCGTAAAGCAACGTAAAGCAAGGCAACGTAAAGCAACGTAAAGCAAGGCAACGTAAAGCAACGTAAAGCAACGTAAAGCAAGGCAACGTAAAGCAACGTAAAGCAACATAAAGCAACGTAAAGCAAGGCAACGTAAAGCAACGTAAAGCAACATAAATCAACGTAAAGCAAGGCAATGTAAAGCAACGTAAAGCAAAGTAAAGGAAGGCAATGTAAAGCAACGTAAAGCAAAGTAAAGCAAGGCAACGTAAAGCAACGCAACGTAAAGCAACGTAAAGCAAGGAAACGTAAAGCAACGTAAAGCAACGTAAAGCAAGGCAACGTATAGCAACGTAGAGAAACGTAAAGCAAGGCAACGTAAAGCAACGTAAAGCAAGGCAAAGCAAGGCAACGTAAAGCAACATAAATCAACGTAAAGCAACGTAAAGCAAGGCAACGTAAAGCAACGTAAGCAAGGCAACATAAAGCAAAGTAAAGCAACGTAAAGCAAGGTAAAGCAAGGCAACGTAAAGCAACGTAAAGCAACGCAACGTAAAGCAATGTAAAGCAACGTAAAGCAACGTAAAAGCAAGGCAACTTAAAACAACGTCAAGCAACGTAAAACAACGTAAAGCAACGTAAAGCAAGGCAACGTAAAGCAAGGCAAAGTTAACTAAGGCAACGTAAAGCAACGTAAAGCAAGGCAACGTAAAGTAAGGCAACGTAAAGCAACGTAAGGCAACGTAAAGTAAGGCAACGTAAAGCAACGTAAATCAAGGCAACGTAAAGCAGCGTAAAGCAACGTAAAGCAAGGCAACGTAAAGCAACGTAATGCAAGGCAACGTAAAGCAACGTAAAGCAACGTAAAGCAAGGCAACGTATAGCAACGTAAAGCAACGTCAAGCAACGTAAAGCAACGTAAATCAACGTAAAGCACGGCAACGTAAAGCAACGAAAAGCAACGTAAAGCAACGTAAAGCAAGGTAACGTAAAGCAAGGCAACGTAAAGCAAGGCAACGTAAAGCAACGTATAGCAACGTAAAGCAAGGCAACGTAAAGCAACGTAAAGCAACTTAAAGCAACGTAAAGCAAGGTAACGTAAAGCAACATAAGGTAAGGAAACTTAAAGCAACGTAAAGGAAGTCAACGTAAAGCAACGTAAAGCAAAGAAAGGCAAAGCAACGTAAAGCAAGGCAACGTAAAGCAACGTAAAGCAACGTAAAGCAAGGCAACGTAAAGCAACGTAAAGCAACGTAAAGCAACGTAAAGCAAGGCGACGTAAAGCAACGTAAAGCAAGGCAAATCAAGGCAACTTAAAGCAACGTAAAGCAAGGTAAAGCAAGGCAACGTAAAGCAACGTAAAGCAACGTAAAGCAAGGCAACCTAAAGCAACGTAAAGCAACGTAAAGCAAGTCAACGTAAAGCAACGTAAAGCAACGTAAAGCAAGGCAACGTAAAGCAACCTAAAGCAAGGCAACGTAAAGCAACGTAAAGCAACGTAAACAAGGAAACGTAAAGCAACTTAAAGCAACGTAAAGCAAGGAAACGTAAAGCAACGTAACGCAAGGTAAAGAAACGTAAAGCAAGGCAACGTAAAGCTACGTAAAGCAAAGTAAAGCAAGGCAACGTAAAGCAACGTAACGCAATGTAAAGCAAGGCAACGTAAAGCAACGTAAAGCAACGTAAAGCAAGGCAACGTAATGCAACGTAAAGCAACGTAAAGCAAGGCAACGTAAAGCAACGTAAAGCAACGTAAAGCATCATAAAGCAAGGCAAAGTAAAGCAACTTAAAGCAACGTAAAGCAAGGCAACGTAAAGCAACGTAAAGCAAGGCAAGGCAAAGCAAGGTAAAGCAAAGCAACATAAAGCAACGTAAAGCAACGTAAAGCAACATAAAGCAAGGCAAAGTAAAGCAACTTAAAGCAACGTAAAGCAAGGGAACGTAAAGCAACATAAAGCAAGGCAAGGCAAAGCAAGGTAAAGCAAAGCAACGTAAAGCAACGTAAAGCAAGGCAAGGCAAAGCAACGTAAAGCAACATAAAGCAAGGCAACGTAAATCAACGTAAAGCAACGTAAAGCAAGGCAACGTAAAGCAACGTAAAGCAACGTAAAGCAAGGCAACGTAAAGCAACGTAAGAAAGGCAACGTAAAGCAAAGTAAAGCAACGTAAAGCAAAGTAAAGCAACGTAAAGCAAAGTAAAGCAAGGCAACATAAAGCAACGTAAAGCAACGCAACGTAAAGCAACGTAAAGCAACGTAAAGCAACGTAAAAGCAAGGCAACGTAAAACAACGTCAAGCAACTTAAAACAACGTAAAGCAACGTAAAGCAAGGCAACGTAAAGCAAGGCAAAGTTAACTAAGGCAACGTAAAGCAACGTAAAGCAAGGCAACGTAAAGTAAGGCAACGTAAAGCAACGTAAGGCAACGTAAAGTAAGGCAACGTAAAGCAACGTAAATCAAGGCAACGTAAAGCAGCGTAAAGCAACGTAAAGCAAGGCAACGTAAAGCAACATAATGCAAGGCAACGTAAAGCAACGTAAAGCAACGTAAAGCAAGGCAACGTATAGCAACGTAAAGCAACGTCAAGCAATGTAAAGCAACGTAAATCAACGTAAAGCACGGCAACGTAAAGCAACGTAAAGCAACGTAAAGCAACGTAAAGCAAGGTAACGTAAAGCAAGGCAACGTAAAGCAAGGCAACGTAAAGAAACGTATAGCAACGTAAAGCAAGGCAACGTAAAGCAACGTAAAGCAACGTAAAGCAACGTAAAGAAACGTAAAGCAACATAAGGTAAGGAAAATTAAAGCAACGTAAAGCAAGGCAACGTAAAGCAACGTAAAGGAAAGAAAGGCAAAGCAACATAAAGCAAGGCAACATAAAGCAACGTAAAGCAACGTAAAGAAAGGCAACGTAAAGCAACACAACGTAAAGCAAGGCAACGTTAAGTAACGTAAAGCAACGTAAAGCAAGGCAACGTAAATCAACTTAAAGCAACGTAAAGCAAGGCAACGTAAAGCAACGTAAAGAAAGGCAACGTAAAGCAACGTAAAGCAACGTAAAGCAAGGCAACGTAAAGCAACGTAAAGCAATGTAAAGCAACGTAAATCAAGGCAACATAAAGCAACCTAAAGCAACGTAAAGCAAGGCAACGTAAAGCAACGTAAAGCAAGGCAACGTAAAGCAAAGTAAAGCAACGTAAAGCATGGCAAGGTAAAGCAACGTAAAGCAAGGCAACGTAAATCAACGTAAAGCAACGTAAAGCAAGGCAAAGTAAAGCAACGTAAAGCAACGTAAAGCAAGGCAACGTAAAGCAACGTAAAGCAACGTAAAGCAAGGCAACGTAAAGAAACGTAAAGCAACATAAATCAATGTAAAGCAAGGCAATGTAAAGCAACGTAAAGCAAAGTAAAGCACGGCAACGTAAAGCAACGTAAAGCATCATAAAGCAACGTAAAGCAAGGTAACGTAAAGCAAGGCAACTTAAAGCAAGGCAACGTAAAGCAACGTAAAGCAACGTAAAGCAAGGCAACGTAAAGCAACGTAAAGCAACGTAAAGCAACGTAAAGCAACATAAGGTAGGGAAACTTAAAGCAACGTAAAGCAAGGCAACATAAAGCAACGTAAAGCAAAGAAAGGCAAAGCAACGTAAAGCAAGGCAACGTAAAGCAAGGCAACGTAAAGTAACGTAAAGCAACATAAAGAAAGGCAACGTAAAGCAACACAACGTAAAGCAAGGCAATGTAAAACAACGTAAAGCAACGTAAAGCAAGGCAACGTAAATCAACTTAAAGCAACGTAAAGCAAGGCAACGTAAAGCAACGTAAAGAAAGGCAAGGCAAAGCAACGTAAAGCAAGGCAACGTAAAGCAATGTAAAGCAACGTAAATCAAGGCAACATAAAGCAACCTAAAGCAACGTAAAGCAAGGCAACGTAAAGCAATGTAAAGCAAGGCAACGTAAAGCAAAGTAAAGCAACGTAAAGCATGGCAAGGTAAAGCAACGTAAAGCAAGGCAACGTAAATCAACGTAAAGCAACGTAAAGCAAGGCAACGTAAAGCAACGTAAAGCAACGTAAAGCAAGGCAACGTAAAGCAACGTAAAGCAAGGCAACGTAAAGCAACGTAAAGCAACATAAATCAACGTAAAGCAAGGCAATGTAAAGCAACGTAAAGCAAAGTAAAGCACGGCAACATAAAGCAACGTAAAGCATCGTAAAGCAACGTAAAGCAAGGTAACGTAAAGCAAGGCAACTTAAAGCAAGGCAACGTAAAGCAACGTAAAGCAAGGCAACATAAAGCAACGTAAAGCAACGTAAAGTAAGCAACGTAAAGCAACGTAAAGCAAGGCAACGTAAAGCAACGTAAAGCAACGTAAAGCATGGCAACGTAAAGCAACGTAAAGCAGGGCAACGTAAATCAACGTAAAGCAACGTAAAGCAAGGCAACGTAAAGCAAGGCAACTTAAAGCAAGGCAACGTAAAGCAACGTAAAGCAAGGCAACATAAAGCAACGTAAAGCAAGGCAACGTAAAGCAACGTAAAGCAAGGCAACGTAAAGCATCGTAAAGCAAGGTAAAGCAAGGTAACGTAAAGCAAGGCAACTTAAAGCAAGGCAACGTAAAGCAACGTAAAGCAAGGCAACATAAAGAAACGTAAAGCAACGTAAAGCAAGGCAACGTAAAGCAAAGTAAAGCAAGGCAACGTAAAGCAACGTAAAGCAACGTAAAGCATGGCAACGTAAAGCAAGGCAACGTAAATCAACATAAAGCAACGTAAAGCATCGTAAAGCAACGTAAAGCAAGGTAACGTAAAGCAAGGCAACTTAAAGCAAGGCAACGTAAAGCAACGTAAAGCAAGGAAACATAAAGCAACGTAAAGCAACGTAAAGCAAGGCAACGTAAAGCAACGTAAAGCAAGGCAACGTAAAGCAACGTAAAGCAACGTAAAGCATGGCACCGTAAAGCAACGTAAAGCAAGGCAACGTAAAGCAACGTAAAGCAAGGCAACGTAAAGCAACGTAAAGCAACGTAAAGCAAGGCAACGTAAAGCAACGTAAAGCAACATAAAGCAACGTAAAGCAAGGCAACGTAAAGCAACGTAAAGCAACATAAATCAACGTAAAGCAAGGCAATGTAAAGCAACGTAAAGCAAAGTAAAGGAAGGCAACGTAAAGCAACGTAAAGCAAAGTAAAGCAAGGCAACGTAAAGCAACGCAACGTAAAGCAACGTAAAGCAAGGAAACGTAAAGCAACGTAAAGCAACGTAAAGCAAGGCAACGTAAAGCAACGTAGAGAAACGTAAAGCAAGGCAACGTAAAGCAACGTAAAGCAAGGCAAAGCAAGGCAACGTAAAGCAACATAAATCAACGTAAAGCAACGTAAAGCAAGGCAACGTAAAGCAACGTAAGCAAGGCAACATAAAGCAAAGTAAAGCAACGTAAAGCAAGGTAAAGCAAGGCAACGTAAAGCAACGTAAAGCAACGCAACGTAAAGCAATGTAAAGCAACGTAAAGCAACGTAAAAGCAAGGCAACTTAAAACAACGTCAAGCAACGTAAAACAACGTAAAGCAACGTAAAGCAAGGCAACGTAAAGCAAGGCAAAGTTAACTAAGGCAACGTAAAGCAACGTAAAGCAAGGCAACGTAAAGTAAGGCAACGTAAAGCAACGTAAGGCAACGTAAAGTAAGGCAACGTAAAGCAACGTAAATCAAGGCAACGTAAAGCAGCGTAAAGCAACGTAAAGCAAGGCAACGTAAAGCAACGTAATGCAAGGCAACGTAAAGCAACGTAAAGCAACGTAAAGCAAGGCAACGTATAGCAACGTAAAGCAACGTCAAGCAACGTAAAGCAACGTAAATCAACGTAAAGCACGGCAACGTAAAGCAACGAAAAGCAACGTAAAGCAACGTAAAGCAAGGTAACGTAAAGCAAGGCAACGTAAAGCAAGGCAACGTAAAGCAACGTATAGCAACGTAAAGCAAGGCAACGTAAAGCAACGTAAAGCAACTTAAAGCAACGTAAAGCAAGGTAACGTAAAGCAACATAAGGTAAGGAAACTTAAAGCAACGTAAAGGAAGGCAACGTAAAGCAACGTAAAGCAAAGAAAGGCAAAGCAACGTAAAGCAAGGCAACGTAAAGCAACGTAAAGCAACGTAAAGCAAGGCAACGTAAAGCAACGTAAAGCAACGTAAAGCAACGTAAAGCAAGGCGACGTAAAGCAACGTAAAGCAAGGCAAATCAAGGCAACTTAAAGCAACGTAAAGCAAGGTAAAGCAAGGCAACGTAAAGCAACGTAAAGCAACGTAAAGCAAGGCAACCTAAAGCAACGTAAAGCAACGTAAAGCAAGTCAACGTAAAGCAACGTAAAGCAACGTAAAGCAAGGCAACGTAAAGCAACGTAAAGCAAGGCAACGTAAAGCAACGTAAAGCAACGTAAACAAGGAAACGTAAAGCAACTTAAAGCAACGTAAAGCAAGGAAACGTAAAGCAACGTAACGCAAGGTAAAGAAACGTAAAGCAAGGCAACGTAAAGCTACGTAAAGCAAAGTAAAGCAAGGCAACGTAAAGCAACGTAACGCAATGTAAAGCAAGGCAACGTAAAGCAACGTAAAGCAACGTAAAGCAAGGCAACGTAATGCAACGTAAAGCAACGTAAAGCAAGGCAACGTAAAGCAACGTAAAGCAACGTAAAGCATCATAAAGCAAGGCAAAGTAAAGCAACTTAAAGCAACGTAAAGCAAGGCAACGTAAAGCAACGTAAAGCAAGGCAAGGCAAAGCAAGGTAAAGCAAAGCAACATAAAGCAACGTAAAGCAACGTAAAGCAACATAAAGCAAGGCAAAGTAAAGCAACTTAAAGCAACGTAAAGCAAGGGAACGTAAAGCAACATAAAGCAAGGCAAGGCAAAGCAAGGTAAAGCAAAGCAACGTAAAGCAACGTAAAGCAAGGCAAGGCAAAGCAACGTAAAGCAACATAAAGCAAGGCAACGTAAATCAACGTAAAGCAACGTAAAGCAAGGCAACGTAAAGCAACGTAAAGCAACGTAAAGCAAGGCAACGTAAAGCAACGTAAGAAAGGCAACGTAAAGCAAAGTAAAGCAACGTAAAGCAAAGTAAAGCAACGTAAAGCAAAGTAAAGCAAGGCAACATAAAGCAACGTAAAGCAACGCAACGTAAAGCAACGTAAAGCAACGTAAAGCAACGTAAAAGCAAGGCAACGTAAAACAACGTCAAGCAACTTAAAACAACGTAAAGCAACGTAAAGCAAGGCAACGTAAAGCAAGGCAAAGTTAACTAAGGCAACGTAAAGCAACGTAAAGCAAGGCAACGTAAAGTAAGGCAACGTAAAGCAACGTAAGGCAACGTAAAGTAAGGCAACGTAAAGCAACGTAAATCAAGGCAACGTAAAGCAGCGTAAAGCAACGTAAAGCAAGGCAACGTAAAGCAACATAATGCAAGGCAACGTAAAGCAACGTAAAGCAACGTAAAGCAAGGCAACGTATAGCAACGTAAAGCAACGTCAAGCAATGTAAAGCAACGTAAATCAACGTAAAGCACGGCAACGTAAAGCAACGTAAAGCAACGTAAAGCAACGTAAAGCAAGGTAACGTAAAGCAAGGCAACGTAAAGCAAGGCAACGTAAAGAAACGTAAAGCAACGTAAAGCAAGGCAACCTAAAGCAACGTAAAGCAACGTAAAGCAAGTCAACGTAAAGCAACGTAAAGCAACGTAAAGCAAGGCAACGTAAAGCAACGTAAAGCAAGGCAACGTAAAGCAACGTAAAGCAACGTAAACAAGGAAACGTAAAGCAACTTAAAGCAACGTAAAGCAAGGAAACGTAAAGCAACGTAACGCAAGGTAAAGAAACGTAAAGCAAGGCAACGTAAAGCTACGTAAAGCAAAGTAAAGCAAGGCAACGTAAAGCAACGTAACGCAATGTAAAGCAAGGCAACGTAAAGCAACGTAAAGCAACGTAAAGCAAGGCAACGTAATGCAACGTAAAGCAACGTAAAGGAAGGCAACGTAAAGCAACGTAAAGCAACGTAAAGCATCATAAAGCAAGGCAAAGTAAAGCAACTTAAAGCAACGTAAAGCAAGGCAACGTAAAGCAACGTAAAGCAAGGCAAGGCAAAGCAAGGTAAAGCAAAGCAACATAAAGCAACGTAAAGCAACGTAAAGCAACATAAAGCAAGGCAAAGTAAAGCAACTTAAAGCAACGTAAAGCAAGGGAACGTAAAGCAACATAAAGCAAGGCAAGGCAAAGCAAGGTAAAGCAAAGCAACGTAAAGCAACGTAAAGCAAGGCAAGGCAAAGCAACGTAAAGCAACATAAAGCAAGGCAACGTAAATCAACGTAAAGCAACGTAAAGCAAGGCAACGTAAAGCAACGTAAAGCAACGTAAAGCAAGGCAACGTAAAGCAACGTAAGAAAGGCAACGTAAAGCAAAGTAAAGCAACGTAAAGCAAAGTAAAGCAACGTAAAGCAAAGTAAAGCAAGGCAACATAAAGCAACGTAAAGCAACGCAACGTAAAGCAACGTAAAGCAACGTAAAGCAACGTAAAAGCAAGGCAACGTAAAACAACGTCAAGCAACTTAAAACAACGTAAAGCAACGTAAAGCAAGGCAACGTAAAGCAAGGCAAAGTTAACTAAGGCAACGTAAAGCAACGTAAAGCAAGGCAACGTAAAGTAAGGCAACGTAAAGCAACGTAAGGCAACGTAAAGTAAGGCAACGTAAAGCAACGTAAATCAAGGCAACGTAAAGCAGCGTAAAGCAACGTAAAGCAAGGCAACGTAAAGCAACATAATGCAAGGCAACGTAAAGCAACGTAAAGCAACGTAAAGCAAGGCAACGTATAGCAACGTAAAGCAACGTCAAGCAATGTAAAGCAACGTAAATCAACGTAAAGCACGGCAACGTAAAGCAACGTAAAGCAACGTAAAGCAACGTAAAGCAAGGTAACGTAAAGCAAGGCAACGTAAAGCAAGGCAACGTAAAGAAACGTATAGCAACGTAAAGCAAGGCAACGTAAAGCAACGTAAAGCAACGTAAAGCAACGTAAAGAAACGTAAAGCAACATAAGGTAAGGAAAATTAAAGCAACGTAAAGCAAGGCAACGTAAAGCAACGTAAAGGAAAGAAAGGCAAAGCAACATAAAGCAAGGCAACATAAAGCAACGTAAAGCAACGTAAAGAAAGGCAACGTAAAGCAACACAACGTAAAGCAAGGCAACGTTAAGTAACGTAAAGCAACGTAAAGCAAGGCAACGTAAATCAACTTAAAGCAACGTAAAGCAAGGCAACGTAAAGCAACGTAAAGAAAGGCAACGTAAAGCAACGTAAAGCAACGTAAAGCAAGGCAACGTAAAGCAACGTAAAGCAATGTAAAGCAACGTAAATCAAGGCAACATAAAGCAACCTAAAGCAACGTAAAGCAAGGCAACGTAAAGCAACGTAAAGCAAGGCAACGTAAAGCAAAGTAAAGCAACGTAAAGCATGGCAAGGTAAAGCAACGTAAAGCAAGGCAACGTAAATCAACGTAAAGCAACGTAAAGCAAGGCAACGTAAAGCAACGTAAAGCAACGTAAAGCAAGGCAACGTAAAGCAACGTAAAGCAACATAAATCAACGTAAAGCAAGGCAATGTAAAGCAACGTAAAGCAAAGTAAAGCACGGCAACGTAAAGCAACGTAAAGCATCGTAAAGCAACTTAAAGCAAGGTAACGTAAAGCAAGGCAACTTAAAGCAAGGCAACGTAAAGCAACGTAAAGCAACGTAAAGCAAGGCAACGTAAAGCAACGTAAAGCAACGTAAAGCAACATAAGGTAGGGAAACTTAAAAAACGTAAAGCAAGGCAACATAAAGCAACGTAAAGCAAAGAAAGGCAAAGCAACGTAAAGCAAGGCAACGTAAAGCAAGGCAACGTAAAGTAACGTAAAGCAACGTAAAGAAAGGCAACGTAAAGCAACACAACGTAAAGCAAGGCAATGTAAAGCAACGTAAAGCAACGTAAAGCAAGGCAACGTAAATCAACTTAAAGCAACGTAAAGCAAGGCAACGTAAAGCAACGTAAAGAAAGGCAAGGCAAAGCAACGTAAAGCAAGGCAACGTAAAGCAATGTAAAGCAACGTAAATCAAGGCAACATAAAGCAACCTAAAGCAACGTAAAGCAAGGCAACGTAAAGCAATGTAAAGCAAGGCAACGTAAAGCAAAGTAAAGCAACGTAAAGCATGGCAAGGTAAAGCAACGTAAAGCAAGGCAACGTAAATCAACGTAAAGCAACGTAAAGCAAGGCAACGTAAAGCAACGTAAAGCAACGTAAAGCAAGGCAACGTAAAGCAACGTAAAGCAACGTAAAGCAAGGCAACGTAAAGCAACGTAAAGCAACATAAATCAACGTAAAACAAGGCAATGTAAAGCAACGTAAAGCAAAGTAAAGCACGGCAACGTAAAGCAACGTAAAGCATCGTAAAGCAACGTAAAGCAAGGTAACGTAAAGCAAGGCAACTTAAAGCAAGGCAACGTAAAGCAACGTAAAGCAACGTAAAGCAAGGCAACGTAAAGCAACGTAAAGCAACGTAAAGCAACATAAGGTAGGGAAACTTAAACAACGTAAAGCAAGGCAACATAAAGCAACGTAAAGCAAAGAAAGGCAAAGCAACGTAAAGCAAGGCAACGTAAAGCAAGGCAACGTAAAGTAACGTAAAGCAACGTAAAGAAAGGCAACGTAAAGCAACACAACGTAAAGCAAGGCAATGTAAAGCAACGTAAAGCAACGTAAAGCAAGGCAACGTAAATCAACTTAAAGCAACGTAAAGCAAGGCAACGTAAAGCAACGTAAAGAAAGGCAAGGCAAAGCAACGTAAAGCAAGGCAACGTAAAGCAATGTAAAGCAACGTAAATCAAGGCAACATAAAGCAACCTAAAGCAACGTAAAGCAAGGCAACGTAAAGCAATGTAAAGCAAGGCAACGTAAAGCAAAGTAAAGCAACGTAAAGCATGGCAAGGTAAAGCAACGTAAAGCAAGGCAACGTAAATCAACGTAAAGCAACGTAAAGCAAGGCAACGTAAAGCAACGTAAAGCAACGTAAAGCAAGGCAACGTAAAGCAACGTAAAGCAACGTAAAGCAAGGCAACGTAAAGCAACGTAAAGCAACATAAATCAACGTAAAACAAGGCAATGTAAAGCAACGTAAAGCAAAGTAAAGCACGGCAACGTAAAGCAACGTAAAGCATCGTAAAGCAACGTAAAGCAAGGTAACGTAAAGCAAGGCAACTTAAAGCAAGGAAACGTAAAGCAACGTAAAGCAAGGCAACATAAAGCAACGTAAAGCAACGTAAAGCAAGCAACGTAAAGCAACGTAAAGCAAGGCAACGTAAAGCAACGTAAAGCAACGTAAAGCATGGCAACGTAAAGCAACGTAAAGCAAGGCAACGTAAATCAACGTAAAGCAACGTAAAGCAAGGCAACGTAAAGCAAGGCAACTTAAAGCAAGGCAACGTAAAGCAACGTAAAGCAAGGCAACATAAAGCAACGTAAAGCAAGGCAACGTAAAGCAACGTAAAGCAAGGCAACGTAAATCATCGTAAAGCAACGTAAAGCAAGGTAACGTAAAGCAAGGCAACTTAAAGCAAGGCAACGTAAAGCAACGTAAAGCAAGGAAACATAAAGCAACGTAAAGCAACGTAAAGCAAGGCAACGTAAAGCAACGTAAAGCAAGGCAACGTAAAGCAACGTAAAGCAACGTAAAGCATGGCACCGTAAAGCAACGTAAAGCAAGGCAACGTAAAGCAACGTAAAGCAAGGCAACGTAAAGCAACGTAAAGCAACGCAAAGCAAGGCAACGTAAAGCAACGTAAAGCAACATAAAGCAACGTAAAGCAAGGCAACGTAAAGCAACGTAAAGCAACATAAATCAACGTAAAGCAAGGCAATGTAAAGCAACGTAAAGCAAAGTAAAGGAAGGCAACGTAAAGCAACGTAAAGCAAAGTAAAGCAAGGCAACGTAAAGCAACGCAACGTAAAGCAACGTAAAGCAAGGAAACGTAAAGCAACGTAAAGCAACGTAAAGCAAGGCAACGTAAAGCAACGTAGAGAAACGTAAAGCAAGGCAACGTAAAGCAACGTAAAGCAAGCCAAAGCAAGGCAACGTAAAGCAACATAAAGCAACGTAAAGCAACGTAAAGCAAGGCAACGTAAAACAACGTAAATCAAGGTAAAGAAACGTAAAGCAAGGCAACGTAAAGCAACGTAAATCAAAGTAAAGCAAGGCAATGTAAAGGAACGTCAAGCAACGTAAAGCAACGTAAAGCAAGCTAAAGCAACTTAAAGCAAGGCAACGTTAAAGCAACGTAAAGCAACGTAAAGCAAGGCAAGGCAACGTAATGCAACTTAAAGCAACGCATAGCAAGGCAACGTAAAGCAACGTAAAGCAAGGCAACGTAAAGCAACGTAAAGCAAGGCAACGTAAAGCAAAGTAAAGCAAGGCAATGTAAAGCAACGTCAAGCAACGTAAAGCAACGTAAAGCAACGTAAATAAGGCAACGTAAAGCAACATAAAGCAACGTAAAGCAACGTAAAGCAAGGCAAGGCAACGTAAAGAAACTTAATGCAACATAAAGCAAGGCAACGTAAGGCAATGTATTGCAACGTAAAGCAAGGCAACGTAAAGCAACATAAAGCAAGGCAACGTAAAGCAACGTAAAGCAACGTAAAGCAACGTAAAGGAACGTAAAGCAACGTAAAGAAATGCAACGTAAAGCAACTTAAAGCAACGTATAAGCAAGGCAACGTAATACAACGTCAAGCAACGTAAAGCAGCTTAAAGCAACGTAAAGCAAGGTAACATAAAGCAAGGCAACGTAAAGCAAGGCAACGTAAAGCAACGTAAAGCAAGGCAATGTAAAGCAAGGCAACGTAAAGCAATGAAACGTAAAGCAACCTAAAGCAACGTAAAGCAAGGCAAATTAAAGCAAGGCAACGTAAAGCAAAGTAAAGCAACGTAAAGCAAGGAAACGTAAAGCAACGTCAAGCAACGTAAATCAACGTAAAGCAACGTAAAGCAAGGCAAGGTAAAGCAACTTAGAGCAACGTAAAGCAACGTAAAGCAAGGCAACATAAAGCAACGTAAAACAAGGCAACATAAAGCAAGGCGACGTAAAGCAAGGTAAAGCAACGTAAAGCAAGGCAACGTAAAGCAACGTAAAGCAACGTAAAGCAAGGCAACGTAAAGCAACGTAAAGCAACGTAAAGCAACGTAAAGCAAGGCAACGTAAAGCAACGTAAAGCAAGGCAAATCAAGGCAACTTAAAGCAACGTAAAGCAAGGTAAAGCAAGGCAACGTAAAGCAACGTAAAGCAACGTAAAGCAAGGCAACCTAAAGCAACGTAAAGCAACGTAAAGCAAGTCAACGTAAAGCAACGTAAAGCAACGTAAAGCAAGGCAACGTAAAGCAACGTAAAGCAAGGCAACGTAAAGCAACGTAAAGCAACGTAAACAAGGAAACGTAAAGCAACTTAAAGCAACGTAAAGCAAGGAAACGTAAAGCAACGTAACGCAAGGTAAAGAAACGTAAAGCAAGGCAACGTAAAGCTACGTAAAGCAAAGTAAAGCAAGGCAACGTAAAGCAACGTAAAGCAATGTAAAGCAAGGCAACGTAAAGCAACGTAAAGCAACGTAAAGCAAGGCAACGTAATGCAACGTAAAGCAAAGTAAAGCAAGGCAACGTAAAGCAACGTAAAGCAACGTAAAGCAACATAAAGCAAGGCAAAGTAAAGCAACTTAAAGCAAAGTAAAGCAAGGCAACGTAAAGCAACGTAAAGCAAGGCAAGGCAAAGCAAGGTAAAGCAAAGCAACATAAAGCAACGTAAAGCAACGTAAAGCAACATAAAGCAAGGCAAAGTAAAGCAACTTAAAGCAACGTAAAGCAAGGCAACGTAAAGCAACGTAAAGCAAGGCAAGGCAAAGCAAGGTAAAGCAAAGCAACGTAAAGCAACGTAAAGCAAGGCAAGGCAAAGCAACGTAAATCAAGGAAACGTAAAGCAACATAAAGCAATGTAAAGCAAGGCAACGTAAAGCAACGTAAAGCAACGTAAAGCAAGGCAACGTAAAACAACGTACAGCAAGGCAACGTAAAGCAACGTAAAGCAACGCAACGTAAAGCAACGTAAAGCAACGTAAAGCAACGTAAAGCAAGGCAACGTAAATCAACGTAAAGCAACGTAAAGCAAGGCAACGTAAAGCAACGTAAAGCAACGTAAAGCAAGGCAACGTAAAGCAACGTAAGCAAGGCAACGTAAAGGAAAGTAAAGCAACGTAAAGCAAAGTAAAGCAAGGCAACGTAAAGCAACGTAAAGCAAAGTAAAGCACGGCAACGTAAAGCAACGTAAAGCAACGTAAAGCAAGGCAACGTAAAGCAAGGCAAAGTTAACTAAGGCAACGTAAAGCAACGTAAAGCAAGGCAACGTAAAGTAAGGCAACGTAAAGCAACGTAAGGCAACGTAAAGTAAGGCAACGTAAAGCAACGTAAGTCAAGGCAACGTAAAGCAGCGTAAAGCAACGTAAAGCAAGGCAACGTAAAGCAACGTAAGTCAAGGCAACGTAAAGCAGCGTAAAGCAACGTAAAGCAAGGCAACGTAAAGCAACGTAATGCAAGGCAACGTAAAGCAACGTAAAGCAACGTAAAGCAAGGCAACGTATAGCAACTTAAAGCAACGTCAAGCAATGTAAAGCAACGTAAATCAACGTAAAGCACGGCAACGTAAAGCAACGTAAAGCAACGTAAAGCAACGTAAAGCAAGGTAACGTAAAGCAAGGCAACGTAAAGCAAGGCAACGTAAAGCAACGTATAGCAACGTAAAGCAAGGCAACGTAAAGCAACATAAAGCAACGTAAAGCAAGGCAACGTAAAGCAACGTAAAGCAACGTAAAGCAACATAAGGTAAGGAAAATTAAAGCAACGTAAAACAAGGCAACGTAAAGCAACGTAAAGGAAAGAAAGGCAAAGCAACTTAAAGCAAGGCAACGTAAAGCAACGTAAAGCAACGTAAAGAAAGGCAACGTAAAGCAACACAACCTAAAGCAATGCAACGTAAAGCAAGGTAACGTAAAGCAACGTAAAGCAAGGCAACGTAAAGCAACGCAACGTAAAGCAACGTAAAGCAAGGAAACGTAAAGCAACGTAAAGCAACGTAAAGCAAGGCAACGTAAAGCAACGTAGAGAAACGTAAAGCAAGGCAACGTAAAGCAACGTAAAGCAAGCCAAAGCAAGGCAACGTAAAGCAACATAAAGCAACGTAAAGCAACGTAAAGCAAGGCAACGTAAAACAACGTAAATCAAGGTAAAGAAACGTAAAGCAAGGCAACGTAAAGCAACGTAAATCAAAGTAAAGCAAGGCAATGTAAAGGAACGTCAAGCAACGTAAAGCAACGTAAAGCAAGCTAAAGCAACTTAAAGCTAGGCAACGTTAAAGCAACGTAAAGCAACGTAAAGCAAGGCAAGGCAACGTAATGCAACTTAAAGCAACGCATAGCAAGGCAACGTAAAGCAACGTAAAGCAAGGCAACGTAAAGCAACGTAAAGCAAGGCAACGTAAAGCAAAGTAAAGCAAGGCAATGTAAAGCAACGTCAAGCAACGTAAAGCAACGTAAAGCAACGTAAATAAGGCAACGTAAAGCAACATAAAGCAACGTAAAGCAACGTAAAGCAAGGCAAGGCAACGTAAAGAAACTTAATGCAACATAAAGCAAGGCAACGTAAGGCAATGTATTGCAACGTAAAGCAAGGCAACGTAAAGCAACATAAAGCAAGGCAACGTAAAGCAACGTAAAGCAACGTAAAGCAACGTAAAGGAACGTAAAGCAACGTAAAGTAATGCAACGTAAAGCAACTTAAAGCAACGTATAAGCAAGGCAACGTAATACAACGTCAAGCAACGTAAAGCAGCTTAAAGCAACGTAAAGCAAGGTAACATAAAGCAAGGCAACGTAAAGCAAGGCAACGTAAAGCAACGTAAAGCAAGGCAATGTAAAGCAAGGCAACGTAAAGCAATGAAACGTAAAGCAACCTAAAGCAACGTAAAGCAAGGCAAATTAAAGCAAGGCAACGTAAAGCAAAGTAAAGCAACGTAAAGCAAGGTAAAGCAAGGCAACGTCAAGCAACGTAAATCAACGTAAAGCAACGTAAAGCAAGGCAAGGTAAAGCAACTTAGAGCAACGTAAAGCAACGTAAAGCAAGGCAACATAAAGCAACGTAAAACAAGGCAACATAAAGCAAGGCGACGTAAAGCAAGGTAAAGCAACGTAAAGCAAGGCAACGTAAAGCAACGTAAAGCAACGTAAAGCAAGGCAACGTAAAGCAACGTAAAGCAACGTAAAGCAACGTAAAGCAAGGCAACGTAAAGCAACGTAAAGCAAGGCAAATCAAGGCAACTTAAAGCAACGTAAAGCAAGGTAAAGCAAGGCAACGTAAAGCAACGTAAAGCAACGTAAAGCAAGGCAACCTAAAGCAACGTAAAGCAACGTAAAGCAAGTCAACGTAAAGCAACGTAAAGCAACGTAAAGCAAGGCAACGTAAAGCAACGTAAAGCAAGGCAACGTAAAGCAACGTAAAGCAACGTAAACAAGGAAACGTAAAGCAACTTAAAGCAACGTAAAGCAAGGAAACGTAAAGCAACGTAACGCAAGGTAAAGAAACGTAAAGCAAGGCAACGTAAAGCTACGTAAAGCAAAGTAAAGCAAGGCAACGTAAAGCAACGTAAAGCAATGTAAAGCAAGGCAACGTAAAGCAACGTAAAGCAACGTAAAGCAAGGCAACGTAATGCAACGTAAAGCAAAGTAAAGCAAGGCAACGTAAAGCAACGTAAAGCAACGTAAAGCAACATAAAGCAAGGCAAAGTAAAGCAACTTAAAGCAACGTAAAGCAAGGCAACGTAAAGCAACGTAAAGCAAGGCAAGGCAAAGCAAGGTAAAGCAAAGCAACATAAAGCAACGTAAAGCAACGTAAAGCAACATAAAGCAAGGCAAAGTAAAGCAACTTAAAGCAACGTAAAGCAAGGCAACGTAAAGCAACGTAAAGCAAGGCAAGGCAAAGCAAGGTAAAGCAAAGCAACGTAAAGCAACGTAAAGCAAGGCAAGGCAAAGCAACGTAAATCAAGGAAACGTAAAGCAACATAAAGCAATGTAAAGCAAGGCAACGTAAAGCAACGTAAAGCAACGTAAAGCAAGGCAACGTAAAACAACGTACAGCAAGGCAACGTAAAGCAACGTAAAGCAAGGCAACGTAAAGCAACGTAAAGCAACGTAAAGCAACGTAAAGCAAGGCAACGTAAATCAACGTAAAGCAACGTAAAGCAAGGCAACGTAAAGCAACGTAAAGCAACGTAAAGCAAGGCAACGTAAAGCAACGTAAGCAAGGCAACGTAAAGCAAAGTAAAGCAACGTAAAGCAAAGGAAAGCAAGGCAACGTAAAGCAACGTAAAGCAACGCAACGTAAAGCAACGTAAAGCAACGTAAAGCAACGTAAAAGCAAGGCAACGTAAAACAACGTCAAGCAACGTAAAACAACGTAAAGCAACGTAAAGCAAGGCAACGTAAAGCAAGGCAAAGTTAACTAAGGCAACGTAAAGCAACGTAAAGCAAGGCAACGTAAAGTAAGGCAACGTAAAGCAACGTAAGGCAACGTAAAGTAAGGCAACGTAAAGCAACGTAAGTCAAGGCAACGTAAAGCAGCGTAAAGCAACGTAAAGCAAGGCAACGTAAAGCAACGTAATGCAAGGCAACGTAAAGCAACGTAAAGCAACGTAAAGCAAGGCAACGTATAGCAACGTCAAGCAATGTAAAGCAACGTAAATCAACGTAAAGCACGGCAACGTAAAGCAACGTAAAGCAACGTAAAGCAACGTAAAGCAAGGTAACGTAAAGCAAGGCAACGTAAAGCAAGGCAACGTAAAGCAACGTATAGCAACGTAAAGCAAGGCAACGTAAAGCAACATAAAGCAACGTAAAGCAAGGCAACGTAAAGCAACGTAAAGCAACGTAAAGCAACATAAGGTAAGGAAAATTAAAGCAACGTAAAACAAGGCAACGTAAAGCAACGTAAAGGAAAGAAAGGAAAAGCAACTTAAAGCAAGGCAACGTAAAGCAACGTAAAGCAACGTAAAGAAAGGCAACGTAAAGCAACACAACCTAAAGCAATGCAACGTAAAGCAAGGCAACGTAAAGCAACGTAAAGCAAGGCAACGTAAAGCAAAGTAAAGCAAGGCAATGTAAAGCAACGTCAAGCAACGTAAAGCAACGTAAAGCAACGTAAATAAGGCAACGTAAAGCAACATAAAGCAACGTAAAGCAACGTAAAGCAAGGCAAGGCAACGTAAAGCAACTTAAAGCAACATAAAGCAAGGCAACGTAAGGCAATGTATTGCAACGTAAAGCAAGGCAACGTAAAGCAACATAAAGCAAGGCAACGTAAAGCAACGTAAAGCAACGTAAAGCAACGTAAAGGAACGTAAAGCAACGTAAAGAAATGCAACGTAAAGCAACTTAAAGCAACGTATAAGCAAGGCAACGTAATACAACGTCAAGCAACGTAAAGCAGCTTAAAGCAACGTAAAGCAAGGTAACATAAAGCAAGGCAACGTAAAGCAAGGCAACGTAAAGCAACGTAAAGCAAGGCAATGTAAAGCAAGGCAACGTAAAGCAATGAAACGTAAAGCAACCTAAAGCAACGTAAAGCAAGGCAAATTAAAGCAAGGCAACGTAAAGCAAAGTAAAGCAACGTAAAGCAAGGAAACGTAAAGCAACGTCAAGCAACGTAAATCAACATAAAGCAACGTAAAGCAAGGCAAGGTAAAGCAACTTAGAGCAACGTAAAGCAACGTAAAGCAAGGCAACATAAAGCAACGTAAAACAAGGCAACATAAAGCAAGGCGACGTAAAGCAAGGTAAAGCAACGTAAAGCAAGGCAACGTAAAGCAACGTAAAGCAACGTAAAGCAAGGCAACGTAAAGCAACGTAAAGCAACGTAAAGCAACGTAAAGCAGGGCAACGTAAAGCAACGTAAAGCAAGGCAAATCAAGGCAACTTAAAGCAACGTAAAGCAAGGTAAAGCAAGGCAACGTAAAGCAACGTAAAGCAACGTAAAGCAAGGCAACCTAAAGCAACGTAAAGCAACGTAAAGCAAGTCAACGTAAAGCAACGTAAAGCAACGTAAAGCAAGGCAACGTAAAGCAACGTAAAGCAAGGCAACGTAAAGCAACGTAAAGCAACGTAAAGAAGGAAACGTAAAGCAACTTAAAGCAACGTAAAGCAAGGAAACGTAAAGCAACGTAACGCAAGGTAAAGAAACGTAAAGCAAGGCAACGTAAAGCTACGTAAAGCAAAGTAAAGCAAGGCAACGTAAAGCAACGTAAAGCAATGTAAAGCAAGGCAACGTAAAGCAACGTAAAGCAACGTAAAGCAAGGCAACGTAATGCAACGTAAAGCAAAGTAAAGCAAGGCAACGTAAAGCAACGTAAAGCAACGTAAAGCAACATAAAGCAAGGCAAAGTAAAGCAACTTAAAGCAACGTAAAGCAAGGCAACGTAAAGCAACGTAAAGCAAGGCAAGGCAAAGCAAGGTAAAGCAAAGCAACATAAAGCAACGTAAAGCAACATAAAGCAAGGCAAAGTAAAGCAACTTAAAGCAACGTAAAGCAAGGCAACGTAAAGCAACGTAAAGCAAGGCAAGGCAAAGCAAGGTAAAGCAAAGCAACATAAAGCAACGTAAAGCAAGGCAAGGCAAAGCAACGTAAATCAAGGAAACGTAAAGCAACATAAAGCAATGTAAAGCAAGGCAACGTAAAGCAACGTAAAGCAACGTAAAGCAAGGCAACGTAAAACAAAGTACAGCAAGGCAACGTAAATCAACGTAAAGCAAGGCAACGTAAATCAACGTAAAGCAACGTAAAGCAACGTAAAGCAAGGCAACGTAAATCAACGTAAAGCAACGTAAAGCAAGGCAACGTAAAGCAACGTAAAGCAACGTAAAGCAAGGCAACGTAAAGCAACGTAAGCAAGGCAACGTAAAGGAAAGTAAAGCAACGTAAAGCAAAGTAAAGCAAGGCAACGTAAAGCAACGTAAAGCAACGCAACGTAAAGCAACGTAAAGCAACGTAAAGCAACGTAAAAGCAAGGCAACGTAAAACAACGTCAAGCAACGTAAAACAACGTAAAGCAACGTAAAGCAAGGCAACGTAAAGCAAGGCAAAGTTAACTAAGGCAACGTAAAGCAACGTAAAGCAAGGCAACGTAAAGTAAGGCAACGTAAAGCAACGTAAGGCAACGTAAAGTAAGGCAACGTAAAGCAACGTAAATCAAGGCAACGTAAAGCAGCGTAAAGCAACGTAAAGCAAGGCAACGTAAAGCAACGTAATGCAAGGCAACGTAAAGCAACGTAAAGCAACGTAAAGCAAGGCAACGTATAGCAACGTAAAGCAACGTCAAGCAATGTAAAGCAACGTAAATCAACGTAAAGCACGGCAACGTAAAGCAACGTAAAGCAACGTAAAGCAACGTAAAGCAAGGTAACGTAAAGCAAGGCAACGTAAAGCAAGGCAACGTAAAGCAACGTATAGCAATGTAAAGCAAGGCAACGTAAAGCAACGTAAAGCAACGTAAAGCAAGGCAACGTAAAGCAACGTAAAGCAACGTAAAGCAACATAAGGTAAGGAAAATTAAAGCAACGTAAAACAAGGCAACGTAAAGCAACGTAAAGGAAAGAAAGGCAAAGCAACTTAAAGCAAGGCAACGTAAAGCAACGTAAAGCAACGTAAAGAAAGGCAACGTAAAGCAACACAACCTAAAGCAAGGCAACGTAAAGCAACGTAAAGCAACGTAAAGCAAGGCAACGTAAATCAACTTAAAGCAACGTAAAGCAAGGCAACGTAAAGCAACGTAAAGAAAGGCAACGTAAAGCAACGTAAAGCAAGGCAACGTAAAGCAACGTAAAGCAAGGCAACGTAAAGCAACGTAAAGCAAGGCAAAGCAAAGCAACGTAAAGCAACGTAAAGGAAGGCAACGTAAAGCAACGTAAAGCAAGGCAAGGCAAAGCAACGTAAAGCAAGGCAACGTAAAGCAACGTAAAGCAATGTTAAGCAACGTAAATCAAGGCAACATAAAGCAACCTAAAGCAACGTAAAGCAAGGCAACGTAAAGCAACTTAAAGCAAGGCAACGTAAAGCAAAGTAAAGCAACGTAAAGCATGGCAAGGTAAAGCAACGTAAAGCAAGGCAACATAAATCAACGTAAAGCAACATAAAGAAATGCAACGTAAAGCAACACAACGTAAAGCAAGGCAACGTAAAGCAACGTAAAGCAAGGCAATGTAAATCAACTTAAAGCAACGTAAAGCAAGGCAACGTAAAGCAACGTAAAGAAAGGCAACGTAAAGCAACGTAAAGCAAGGCAACGTAAAGCAACGTAAAGCAAGGGAAAGCAAAGCAACGTAAAACAACGTAAAGGAAGGCAACGTAAAGCAACGTAAAGAAGGCAAGGCAAAGCAAGTTAAAGCAAGGCAAAGCAACGTAAAGCAAGGCAACGTAAAGCAACGTAAAGCAATGTAAAGCAACGTAAATCAAGGCAACATAAAGCAACCTAAAGCAACGTAAAGCAAGGCAACGTAAAGCAACGTAAAGCAAGGCAACTTAAAGCAACGTAAAGCAACGTAAAGCATGGCAACGTAAAGCAACGTAAAGCAAGGCAACGTAAATCAACGTAAAGCAACGTAAAGTAAGGCAACGTAAAGCAACGTAAAGCAACGTAAAGCAAGGCAACATAAAGCAACGTAAAGCAACGTAAAGCAAGGCAACGTAAAGCAAGGTAAAGCAACATAAATCAACGTAAAGCAAGGCAATGTAAAGCAACGTAAAGCAAAGTAAAGGAAGGCAACGTAAAGCAACGTAAAGCAAAGTAAAGCAAGGCAACGTAAAGCAACGCAACGTAAAGCAACGTAAAGCAAGGAAACGTAAAGCAACGTAAAGAAACGTAAAGCAAGGCAACGTAAAGCAACGTAAAGCAACGTAGAGAAACGTAAAGCAAGGCAACGTAAAGCAACGTAAAGCAAGGCAAATCAAGGCAACGTAAAGCAACATAAAGCAACGTAAAGCAACGTAAAGCAAGGCAACGTACAGCAACGTAAAGCAAGGCAACGTAATGCAACGTAAAGCAAGGCAAAGCAAGGCAACGTAAAGCAACGTAAATCAACGTAAAGCAAGGCAACGTAAAGCAACGTAAAGCAACGTAAAGCTAGGCAACGTAAAGCATCGTAAAGCAACGTAAAGCAAGGCAACATAAAGCAACTTAAAGCAATGTAAAGCAACGTAAAGCAAGGAAATGTAAAGCAACCTAAAGCAACGTAAAGCAAGGAAATGTAAAGCAACCTAAAGCAACGTAAATCAACGTAAAGCAACGTAAAGCAACGTAAAGCAAGGTAAAGCAACCTAACCAAACTTAAAGCAAGACAACGTAAAGCAACGTAAAGCACGGCAACGTAAAGTAAGGTAAAGAAAGGTAAAGCAAGGTAAAGCAACGTAAAGCAACGTAAAGCAAGGCATCGTAAAGCAACGTAAAGCAAGGCAATGTAAAGCAAGGTAAAGCAACGTAAAGCATGGCAGTGTAAAGAAACGTAAAGCAACGTAAAGCAAGGAACGTAAATCAACGTAAAGCAACGTAAAGCAACGTAAAGCAACGTAACCCAACTTAAAGCAAGGCAACGTAATGCAACGTAAAGCATGGCAATGTAAAGCAAGGTAAAGAAAGGTAAAGCAAGGTAAGCAAACGTAAAGCTACGTAAAGGAAGGTAAAGCAAGGTATAGGAAGGTAAAGCAACGTAAAGCAAGGCAACGCAACGTAAAGCAAGGTAACGTAAAGCAACGTAAAGCAACGTAAAGCAAGGTGAAGCAAAGTAAAACAACATAAAGCAAGGCAACGTAAAGCAACATAAAGCAAGGTTAAGCAAGGTAAAGCAAGGCAAAGCAACGTAAAGCAAGGCAACGTAAAGCAACGTAAAGCAACGTAAAGCAACGAAAAGCAAGATAAGGCAAGGAAACTTAAAGCAACGTAAAGCAAGGCAACGTAAAGCAACGTAAAGCAAAGAAAGGCAAAGCAACATAAAGCAAGGCAACGTAAAGCAAGGCAACGTAAAGCAACGTAAAGCAGCGTAAAGCAAGGCAACGTAAAGAAACGTAAAGCAACGTAAAGCAAGGCAACGTAAATCAACGTAAATCAACGTAAAGCAACGTAAAGCAAGGTAAAGCAACGTAACCCAACTTAAAGCAAGGCAACGTAAAGCAACGTAAAGGAAGGCAACGTAAAGCAAGGTAAAAAAGGTAAAGCAAGGTAAACAAAGGTAAACAAACGTAAAGCTACGTAAAGGAAGGTAAAGCAAGGTAAAGCAAGGTATAGGAAGGTAAAGCAACGTAAAGCATGGCAACGCAATGTAAAGCAAGGCAACGTAAAGCAACGTAAAGCAACGTAAAGCAACGTAAAGCAAGGTGAAGCAAAGTAAAACAACGTAAAGCAAGGCAACGTAAAGCAACATAGAGCACGGTTAAGCAAGGTAAAGCAACGTAAAGCAACGTAAAGCAAGGCAGCGTAAAGCAAGGTAAAGCAAGGTAAAGCAACGTAAATCAAGGCAACGTAAAGCAAGGTAAAGCAAGACAACGTAAAGCAACGTAAAGCAACGTAAAGCAAGGTAAAGCAACGTAAAGCAATGTAAAGCAAGTTAAAGCAAGGCAACGTTAAGCCAGGTAAAGCAAGGCAACGTAAAGCAACGTAAAGCAAGGCAACGTAAAGCAAGGCAAAGCAAGGCAAAGTAACGTAAAGCAAGGTAAAGCAAGGTAAGGTAAAACAAGGCAAAGCAACGTAAAGCAAGGTAAAGCAAGGCAAGGTAAAGCAAGGCAAAGCAACGTAAAGCAAGGTAAAGCAACGTAAAGCAAGGCAACGTAAAGCAAACTAAAGCAAGGCAAGGCAAAACAACGTAAATCAAGGCAACGTAAATCAACGTAAAGCAAGGTAAATCAAGGCAAGGCAAAGCAACGTAAAGCAAGGCAACGTAAAGCAACGTAAACCAAGGCAAGGCAAAGCAACGTAAAGCAAGGCAACGTAAAGTAACGTAAAGCAAGGCAAGGCAAAGCAAAGTAAATCAAGGCAACGTAAAGTAAGGCAACGTAAAGCAAGGCAACGTAAAGCAAAATAAATCAACGTAAATCAAGGCAACGTAAAGCAACGTAAAGCAACGTAAAGCAAGGCAACGTAAAGCAACGTAAAGCAACGTAAAGCAAGGCAATGTAAAGCAACGTAAAGCAACGTAAAGCAACGTAAATCAAGGCAACGTAAATCAACGTAAAGCAACGTAAAGCAACGTAAAGCAAGGACACATAAAGCAACGTAAAGCAACGTAAAGCAACGTAAAGCAAGGCAACGTAAAGCAAAGTAAAGCAACGTAAAACAATGTAAATCAAGGCAACGTTAAGCAACGTATAGCAACCTAAAGCAACGTAAAGCAAGGCAACGTAAAGCAACGTAAAGCAACGTAAAGCAAGGCAACGTAAAGCAAAGCAAAGCAAGGTAAAGCAACGTAAAGCAACGTAAAGGAACGTAAAGCAAGGCAAAGTAAAGCAACGTAAAGCAAGGCAACGTAAAGCAGCGTAAAGAAAGATAAAGCAAGGTAAAGCAACGTAAAGCAACGTAAAGCAAGGCAACGTAAAGCAAGGCAACGTAAAGCAACATAAAGCAAGGCAACGTAAAGCAACGTAAAGCAACGTAAAGCAAGGCAACGTAAAGCAAGGTAAAGCAAGATAAAGCAAGGTAAACAAACGTAAAGCAAGGAAACATAAAGCAACGTAAAGGAAGGTAAAGCAAGGTAAAGCAAGGTAGATTAAGGTAAAGAAACTTAAAGCAAGGCAACGCAACGTAAAGCAAGGCAACGTAAAGAAACATAAAGCGACGTAAAGCAAGGTGAAGCAAGGTAAAGCAACGTAAAGCAAGGCAACGTAAAGCAACATAAAGCAAGGTTAAGCAAGGTAAAACAAGGTAAAGCAACGTAAAGCAAGGCAACGTAAAGCAGCGTAAAGAAAGGTAAAGCAAGGTAAAGCAATGTAAAGCAAGGTAAAGCAAGGCAACGTAAAACAAGGTAAAGCAAGGCAACGTAAAGCATGGTAAAGCAAGGCAACTTAAAGCAAAGTAAAACAATGTAAACAAGGCAACGTAAAGCAAGGCAAAGCAAGGCAAGGTAAATCAATGTAAAGCAACGTAAAACAACGTAAAGCAACGTAAAGCAAGGCAACGTAAAGCAACGTAAACAACGTAAACCAAGGCAACGTAAAGCAACGTAAAGCAAGGCAACGTAAAGCAACGTAAAGCAACGTAAAGCAAGGCAACGTAAAGCAAGGTAAAGCAAGGTAAAGCAAGGTAAACAAACGTAAAGCAAGGCAACGTAAAGCAACGTAAAGGAAGGTAAAGCAAGGTAAAGCAAGGTACAGCAAGGTAAAGAAACGTAAAGCAAGGCAACGTAAATCAACGTAAAGCAACGTAGAGCAAGGTGAAGCAAGGTAAAGCAACGTAAAGCAAGGCAACGTAAAGCAACATAAAGCAAGGTTAAGCAATGTAAAGCAAGGTAAAGCAACGTAAAGCAATGCAACGTAAAGCAGCGTACAGCAAGGTAAAGCAAGGTAAAGCAAGGTAAATCAAGGTAACATAAAGCAAGTTAAAGCAATGCAACGTAAAGCAACGTAAAGCAAGGCAACGTAAATCAATGCAAAGCAACGTAAAGCAACGTAAAGCAAGGCAACGTAAAGCAAAGTAAAGCAAGGCAACGTAAAGCGACGTAAAGCAACGTAAAGCAAGGCAACGTAAAGCAACGTAAAGCAATGTAATGCAAGGCAACGTAAAGCAACGAAAGCAACGTAAAGCAAGGCAACGTAAAGCAACGTCAAGCAACGTCAAGCAACGTAAAGCAACGTAAATCATCGTAAAGCAAGGCAACGTAAAGCAACGTAAAGCAACGTAAAGCAAGGCAACGTAAAGCAACGTAAAGCAACGTAAAGGAAGGCAACGTAAAGCAACGCAAGGCAACGTAAAGGAAGGGAAAATAAAGCATCGTAAAGCAACGGAAAGCAACGTAAAGCAACTTAAAGCAAGGCAACGTAAAGCAACGTAAAGCAAAGAAAGGCAAAGCAACCTTAAGCAATGCAACGTAAAGCAAGGCATCGTAAAGCAACGTAAAGCAACGTAAAGGAACGTAAAGAAAGGCAACGTAAAGCAAGGCAACGTAAAGCAACGCAACATAAAGCAAGGCAACGTAAAGCAACGTAAAGCAATGTAAAGCAAGGCAACGTAAAGCAACGTAAAGCAAGGCAACGTAAAGCAACGTAAAGCAATGTAAAGCAAGGCAACGTAAAGCAACGTAAAGCAAGGCAACGTAAAGCAACGTAAAGCTACGTAAAGCAAGGCAACGTAAAGCAACGTAAAGCAACGTAAAGCAAGGCAACATAAAGCAACGTTAAGCAAGGCAACGTAAAGCAACGTAAAGCAAGGCCAAGCAAGGCAACGTAAAGCAACGTAAAGCAACGTAAAGCAAGGCAACGTAAGGCAACCTAAACAAGGCAAGGCAAAGCAAGGTAAAGCAAGGCAACGTAAAGCAACGTAAAACAAGGCAAGGCAAAGCAATGTAAAGCAAGGCAACGTAAAGCAATGTAAGGCAAGGTAAAGCAAGGTACAGCAAGGTAAAGAAACGTAAAGCAAGGCAACGTAAATCAACTTAAAGCAATGTAAAGCAAGGTGAAGCAAGGTAAAGCAACGGAAATCAAGGCAACGTAAAGCAACATAAAGCAAGGTTATTCAAGGTAAAGCAAGGTAAAGCAACGTAAAGCAATGCAACTTAAAGCAGCGTAAAGCATGGTAAAGCAAGGCAACGTAAAGCAAGGTAAAGCAACGTAAAGCAACGTAAAGCAAGGCAACGTAAAGCAACGTAATGCAAGGCAAGGTAAAGCAATGTAAAGCAACGTAAACCAACGTAAAGCAAGGCAACGTAAAGCAACATAAAGCAAGGCAACGTTAAGCAACGTAAAGCAACATAAAGCACAGCAACGTAAAGCAACGTAAAGCAACGTAATGCAAGGCAACGTAAAGCATCGTAAAGTAACGCAAAGCGACGTAAAGCAAGGAAACGTAAAGCAACGTAAAGCAAGGCAACCTAAAGCAACGTAAAGCAAGGCAAGGCAAAGCAAGGTAAAGCAAGGCAATCTAAAGCAACGTAAATCAAGGCAAGGCAAAGCAACGTAAAGCAAGGCAACGTAAAGCAACGTAAAGCAACGTAAAGCAAGGCAAGGCAAAGCAACGAAAAGCAAGGCAACGTAAAGCAACGTAAAGCAAGGCAAGGCAAAGCAACGTAAAGCAAGGCAAGGCAAAGCAACGTAAATCAAGGCAACGTAAAGTAAGGCAACGTAAAGCAAGGCAACGTAAAGCAAGGCAACGTAAAGCAACGTAAGGCAGGGCAACGTAAAGCAACGTAAAGGAAGGCAAAGCAAGGCAACGTAATGCAAGGCAACGTAAAGCAATGTAAAGCAATGTAAATCAAGGCAACGTAAAGCAACGTCAAGCAAGGCAACGTAAATGAACGTAAAGCAAGGCAACGTAAAGCAACGTAAAGCAAGGCAACGTAAAGCAAGGTAAAGCAACATAAAGGAAGGCAACGTATAACAACGTAAATCAAAGTAAAGCAAGGCAATGTAAAGCAACGTCAAGCAACGTAAAGCAACGTAAAGCAACGTAAATAAGGCAACGTAAAGCAACATAAAGCAACGTAAAGCAAGGCAACGTAAATCAACGTAAAGCAACGTAAAGCAACTTAAAGCAAGGCAATGTAAAGCAACGTAAAGCAACGTAAAGGAAGGCAACGTAAAGCAACATAAAGCAACGTAAAGCAAGGCAACGTAAAGCAACGTAAAGCAAGGGAACGTAAAGCAATGTAAAGCAACGTAAAGCAAAGTAAAGCAAGGCAATGTAAAGCAACGTAAAGCAACGTAAATAAGGCAACGTAAAGCAACATAAAGCAACGTAAAGCAACGTAAAGCAAGGCAAGGCAACGTAAAGCAACTTAAAGCAACATAAAGCAAGGCAACGTAAGGCAACGTATGGCAACGTAAAGCAAGGCAACGTAAAGCAACATAAAGCAAGGCAACGTAAAGCAACGTAAAGCAACGTAAAGCAACGTAAAGCAAGGCAACGTAAAGCAACGTAAAGGAACGTAAAGCAACGAAAAGAAATGCAACGTAAAGCAACGTAAAACAACGTATAAGCAAGGCAACGTAATACAACGTCAAGCAACGTAAAGCAGCTTAAAGCAACGTAAAGCAAGGTAACATAAAGCAAGGCAACGTAAAGCAAGGCAACGTAAAGCAACGTAAAGCAAGGCAATGTAAAGCAAGGCAACGTAAAGCTATGAAACGTAAAGCAACGTAAAGCAACGTAAAGCAAGGCAACATAAAGCAAGGCAACGTAAAGCAAAGTAAAGCAACGTAAAGCAAGGAAACGTAAAGCAACGTCAAGCAACGTAAATCAACGTAAAGCAACGTAAAGTAAGGCAAGGTAAAGCAACTTAGAGCAACGTAAAGCAACGTAAAGCAAGGCAACATAAAGCAACGTAAAACAAGGCAACATAAAGCAAGGCGACGTAAAGCAACGTAAAGCAACGTAAAACAAGGCAACGTAAAGCAAGGTAAACCAAGGTAAAGCAACGTAAAGCAAGGCAATGTAAAGCAACGTAAAGCAACGTAAAGCAAGGCAACGTAAAGCAACGTAAAGCAACGTAAAGCAAGGCAACGTAAAGCAACGTAAAGCAAGGCAAATCAAGGCAACTTAAAGCAACGTAAAGCAAGGTAAAAAAGGCAACGTAAAGCAACGTAAAGCAAGGCAAGGCAAAGAAACGTAAAGCAAGGCAACGTAAAGCAATGTAAAGCAACGTAAAGCAAGGCAACCTAAAGCAACGTAAAGCAACGTAAAGCTAGTCAACGTAAAGTAACGTAAAGCAACGTAAAGAAAGGCAACGTAAAGCAACGTAAAGCAAGGCAACGTAAAGCGATGTAAACAAGGAAACGTAAAGCAACTTAAAGCAACGTAAAGCAAGGAAACGTAAAGCAAAGTAACGCAAGGTAAAGAAACGTAAAGCAAGGCAACGTAAAGCAACGTAAAGCAACGCAACGTAAAGCAACGTAAAGCAACGTAAAGCAACGTAAAGCAACGTAAAAGCAAGGCAACGTAAAACAACGTCAAGCAACGTAAAACAACGTAAAGCAACGTAAAGCAAGGCAACGTAAAGCAAGGCAAAGTTAACTAAGGCAACGTAAAGCAACGTAAAGCAAGGCAACGTAAAGTAAGGCAACGTAAAGCAACGTAAGGCAACGTAAAGTAAGGCAACGTAAAGCAACGTAAATCAAGGCAACATAAAGCAGCGTAAAGCAATGTAAAGCAAGGCAACGTAAAGCAACGTAATGCAAGGCAACGTAATGCAAGGCAACGTAAAGCAACGTAAAGCAAGGCAACGTATAGCAACGTAAAGCAACGTCAAGCAACGTAAAGCAACGTAAATCAACGTAAAGCACGGCAACGTAAAGCAACGTAAAGCAACGTAAAGCAAGGTAACGTAAGCAAGGCAACGTAAAGCAAGGCAACGTAAAGCAACGTATAGCAACGTAAAGCAAGGCAACGTAAAGCAACGTAAAGCAACGTAAAGCAAGGCAACGTAAAGCAACGTAAAGGAACGTAAAGCAACGTAAAGCAACGTAAATAAGGCAACGTAAAGCGACATAAAGCAAAGTAAAGGAAGGCAACGTAAAGCAACGTAAAGCAACGTAAAGCAAGGCAACGTAAAGCAACGTAAACCAACGTAAAGCAAGGCAACGTAAAGCAACGTAAAGCAACGTAAAACAACATAAAGCAAGGCAAAGTAAAGCAACTTAAAGCAACGTAAACAAGGCAACGTAAAGCAACGTAAAGCAAGGCAAGGCAAAGCAAGGTAAAGCAAAGCAACGTAAAGCAACGTAAAGCAAGGCAAGGCAAAGCAACGTAAAGCAAGGAAACGTAAAGCAACATAAAGCAATGTAAAGCAAGGCAACGTAAAGCAATGTAAAGCAACGTAAAGCAACGTAAAGCAACGTAAAGCAAGGCAACGTAAAACAACGTACAGCAAGGCAACGTAAAGCAACGTAAAGCAAGGCAACGTAAAGCAACGTAAAGCAACGTAAAGCAAGGCAACGTAAAGCAACGTAAAGCAACGTAAAGCAAGGCAACGTAAAGCAATGTAAAGCAACGTAAATCAAGGCAACGTAAAGCAACGTAAGCAAGGCAACGTAAAGCAAATTAAAGCAACGTAAAGCAAGGTAAAGCAAGGGAACGTAAAGCAACGTAAAGCAACGCAACGTAAAGCAACGTAAAGCAACGTAAAGCAACGTAAAGCAACGTAAAAGCAAGGCAACGTAAAACAACGTCAAGCAACGTAAAACAACGTAAAGCAACGTAAAGCAAGGCAACGTAAAGCAAGGCAAAGTTAACTAAGGCAACGTAAAGCAACGTAAAGCAAGGCAACGTAAAGTAAGGCAACGTAAAGCAACGTAAGGCAACGTAAAGTAAGGCAACGTAAAGCAACGTAAATCAAGGCAACATAAAGCAGCGTAAAGCAATGTAAAGCAAGGCAACGTAAAGCAACGTAATGCAAGGCAACGTAAAGCAACGTAAAGCAACGTAAAGCAAGGCAACGTATAGCAACGTAAAGCAACGTCAAGCAACGTAAAGCAACGTAAATCAACGTAAAGCAAGGCAACATATAGCAACGTAAAGCAACGTCAAGCAACGTAAAGCAACGTAAATCAACGTAAAGCACGGCAACGTAAAGCAACGTAAAGCAACGTAAAGCAACGTAAAGCAAGGTAACGTAAAGCAAGGCAACGTAAAGCAAGGCAACGTAAAGCAACGTATAGCAACGTAAAGCAAGGCAACGTAAAGCAACGTAAAGCAACGTAAAGCAAGGCAACGTAAAGCAACGTAAAGCAACGTAAAGCAACGTAAAGCAACATAAGTTAAGGAAACTTAAAGCAACGTAAAGCAAGGCAACGTAAAGCAACGTAAAGCAAAGAAAGGCAAAGCAACGTAAAGCAAGGCAACGTAAAGCAACGTAAAGCAAGGCAACGTAAATCAACTTAAAGCAACGTAAAGCAAGGCAACGTAAAGCGACATAAAGACAGGCAACGTAAAGCAACGTAAAGCAACGTAAAGCAAGGCAACGTAAAGCAACGTAAAGCAAGGCAAAGCAAAGCAACGTAAAGCAACGTAAAGGAAGGCAACGTAAAGCAACGTAAAGAAGGCAAGGCAAAGCAAGGTAAAGCAAGGCAACGTAAAGCAACGTAAAGCAAGGCAAGGCAAAGCAACGTAAAGCAAGGCAACGTAAAGCAACGTAAAGCAACGTAAAGCAACGTAAATCAAGGCAACATAAAGAAACCTAAAGCAACGTAAAGGAAGGCAACGTACAGCAACGTAAAGCAAGGCAACGTAAAGCAACGTAAAGCAAGGCAAAGCAAGGCAACGTAAAGCAACGTAAATCAACGTAAAGCAAGGCAACGTAAAGCAACGTAAAGCAACGTAAAGCTAGGCAACGTAAAGCATCGTAAAGCAACGTAAAGCATGGCAACGTAAAGCAACGTAAAGCAAGGCAACGTAAATCAAAGTAAAGCAACGTAAAGCAAGGCAACCTAAAGCAACGTAAAGCAACGCAAAGCAAGGCAACGTAAAGCAACGTAAAGCAACGTAAAGCAAGGCAACGTAAAGCAACGTAAAGCAACATAAATCAACGTAAAGCAAGGCAATGTAAAGCAACGTAAAGCAAAGTAAAGCAAGGAAACATAAAGCAACGTAAAGCAAAGTAAAGCAAGGCAACTTAAAGCAACACAACGTAAAGCAACGCAACGTAAAGCAACGTAAAGCAAGGCAACGTAAAGCAACGTAAAGCAACGTAAAGCAAGGCAACGTAAATCAACGTAAAGCAACGTAGAGAAACGTAAAGCAAGGCAACGTAAAGCAACTTAAAGCAAGGCAAAACAAGGCAACGTAAAGCAACATAAAGCAACGTAAAGCAACGTAAAGCAAGGCAACGTACATCAACATAAAGCAAGGCAACATAAAGCAGCGTAAAGCAATGTAAAGCAAGGCAACGTAAAGCAACGTAATGCAAGGCAACGTAAAGCAACGTAAAGCAACGTAAAGGAAGGCAACGTAAAGCAACGTAAAGAAGGCAAGGAAAAGCAAGGTAAAGCAAGGCAACGTAAAGCAACGTAAAGCAAGGCAAGGCAAAGCAACGTAAAGCAAGGCAACGTAAAGCAACGTAAAGCAAGGCAACGTAAAGCAACGTAAAGCAACGTAAAGCATGGCAACGTAAAGCAACGTAAAGCAAGGCAACGTAAATCAACGTAAAGCAACGTAAAGTAAGGCAACGTAAAGCAAGGCAAAGTTAACTAAGGCAACGTAAAGCAACGTAAGGCAACGTAAAGTAAGGCAACGTAAAGCAACGTAAATCAAGGAAACGTAAAGCAGCGTAAAGCAACGTAAAGCAAGGCAACGTAAAGCAACGTAATGCAAGGCAACGTAAAGCAACGTAAAGCAACGTAAAGCAAGGCAACGTATAGCAACGTAAAGCAACGTCAAGCAATGTAAAGCAACGTAAATCAACGTAAAGCACGGCAACGTAAAGCAACGTAAAGCAACGTAAAGCAACGTAAAGCAAGGTAACGTAAAGCAAGGCAACGTAAAGCAAGGCAACGTAAAGCAACGTATAGCAACGTAAAGCAAGGCAACGTAAAGCAACGTAAAGCAACGTAAAGCAAGGCAACGTAAAGCAACGTAAAGCAACGTAAAGCAACATAAGGTAAGGAAAATTAAAGCAACGTAAAACAAGGCAACGTAAAGCAACGTAAAGGAAAGAAAGGCAAAGCAACTTAAAGCAAGGCAACGTAAAGCAACGTAAAGCAACGTAAAGAAAGGCAACGTAAAGCAACACAACCTAAAGCAAGGCAACGTAAAGCAACGTAAAGCAACGTAAAGCAAGGCAACGTAAATCAACTTAAAGCAACGTAAAGCAAGGCAACGTAAAGCAACGTAAAGCAACGTAAAGCAACGTAACGCAAGGCAACGTAAAGCAACGTAAAGCAAGGCAACGTAAAGCAACGTAAAGCAAGGCAAAGCAAAGCAACGTAAAGCAACGTAAAGTAAGGCAACGTAAAGCAACGTAAAGCAAGGCAAGGCAAAGCAACGTAAAGCAAGGCAACGTAAAGCAACGTAAAGCAATGTTAAGCAACGTAAATCAAGGCAACATAAAGCAACCTAAAGCAACGTAAAGCAAGGCAACGTAAAGCAACGTAAAGCAAGGCAACGTAAAGCAAAGTAAAGCAACGTAAAGCATGGCAAGGTAAAGCAACGTAAAGCAAGGCAACGTAAATCAACGTAAAGCAACATAAAGAAATGCAACGTAAAGCAACACAACGTAAAGCAAGGCAACGTAAAGCAACGTAAAGCAAGGCAACGTAAATCAACTTAAAGCAACGTAAAGCAAGGCAACGTAAAGCAACGTAAAGAAAGGCAACGTAAAGCAACGTAAAGCAAGGCAACGTAAAGCAACGTAAAGCAAGGCAACGTAAAGCAACGTAAAGCAAGGCAAAGCAAAGCAACGTAAAACAACGTAAAGGAAGGCAACGTAAAGCAACGTAAAGAAGGCAAGGCAAAGCAAGGTAAAGCAAGGCAAAGCAACGTAAAGCAAGGCAACGTAAAGCAACATAAAGCAATGTAAAGCAACGTAAATCAAGGCAACATAAAGCAACCTAAAGCAACGTAAAGCAAGGCAACGTAAAGCAACGTAAAGCAAGGCAACTTAAAGCAACGTAAAGCAACGTAAAGCAAGGCAACGTAAATCAACGTAAAGCAACGTAAAGCAAGGCAACGTAAAGCAACGTAAAGCAACGTAAAGCAAGGCAACATAAAGCAACGTAAAGCAACGTAAAGCAAGGCAACGTAAAGCAAGGTAAAGCAACATAAATCAACGTAAAGCAAGGCAATGTAAAGCAACGTAAAGCAAAGTAAAGGAAGGCAATGTAAAGCAACGTAAAGCAAAGTAAAGCAAGGCAACGTAAAGCAACGCAACGTAAAGCAACGTAAAGCAAGGAAACGTAAAGCAACGTAAAGCAACGTAAAGCAAGGCAACGTAAAGCAACGTAAAGCAACGTAGAGAAACGTAAAGCAAGGCAACGTAAAGCAACGTAAAGCAAGGCAAATCAAGGCAACGTAAAGCAACATAAAGCAACGTAAAGCAACGTAAAGCAAGGCAACGTACAGCAACGTAAAGCAAGGCAACGTAATGCAACGTAAAGGAAGGCAAAGCAAGGCAACGTAAAGCAACGTAAATCAACGTAAAGCAAGGCAACGTAAAGCAACGTAAAGCAACGTAAAGCTAGGCAACGTAAAGCATCGTAAAGCAACGTAAAGCAAGGCAACATAAAGCAACTTAAAGCAATGTAAAGCAACGTAAAGCAAGGAAATGTAAAGCAACCTAAAGCAACGTAAAGCAAGGAAATGTAATGCAACCTAAAGCAACGTAAATCAACGTAAAGCAACGTAAAGCAACGTAAAGCAAGGTAAAGCAACCTAACCAAACTTAAAGCAAGGCAACGTAAAGCAACGTAAAGCAAGGCAACGTAAAGCAAGGTAAAGAAAGGTAAAGCAAGGTAAAGCAACGTAAAGCAACGTAAAGCAAGGCATCGTAAAGCAACGTAAAGCAAGGCAATGTAAAGCAAGGTAAAGCAACGTAAAGCATGGCAGTGTAAAGAAACGTAAAGCAACGTAAAGCAAGGAACGTAAATCAACGTAAAGCAACGTAAAGCAACGTAAAGCAACGTAACCCAACTTAAAGCAAGGCAACGTAATGCAACGTAAAGCATGGCAATGTAAAGCAAGGTAAAGAAAGGTAAAGCAAGGTAAGCAAACGTAAAGCTACGTAAAGGAAGGTAAAGCAAGGTATAGGAAGGTAAAGCAACGTAAAGCAAGGCAACGCAACGTAAAGCAAGGTAACGTAAAGCAACGTAAAGCAACGTAAAGCAAGGTGAAGCAAAGTAAAACAACGTAAAGCAAGGCAACGTAAAGCAACATAAAGCAAGGTTAAGCAAGGTAAAGCAAGGCAAAGCAACGTAAAGCAAGGCAACGTAAAGCAACGTAAAGCAACGTAAAGCATCGAAAAGCAAGATAAGGCAAGGAAACTTAAAGCAACGTAAAGCAAGGCAACGTAAAGCAACGTAAAGCAAAGAAAGGCAAAGCAACATAAAGCAAGGCAACGTAAAGCAAGGCAACGTAAAGCAACGTAAAGCAACGTAAAGCAAGGCAACGTAAAGAAACGTAAAGCAACGTAAAGCAAGGCAACGTAAATCAACGTAAATCAACGTAAAGCAACGTAAAGCAAGGTAAAGCAACGTAACCCAACTTAAAGCAAGGCAACGTAAAGCAACGTAAAGCAAGGCAACGTAAAGCAAGGTAAAAAAGTAAAGCAAGGTAAACAAAGGTAAACAAACGTAAAGCTACGTAAAGGAAGGTAAAGCAAGGTAAAGCAAGGTATAGGAAGGTAAAGCAACGTAAAGCATGGCAACGCAATGTAAAGCAAGGCAACGTAAAGCAACGTAAAGCAACGTAAAGCAACGTAAAGCAAGGTGAAGCAAAGTAAAACAACGTAAATCAAGGCAACGTAAAGCAACATAGAGCACGGTTAAGCAAGGTAAAGCAACGTAAAGCAACGTAAAGCAAGGCAGCGTAAAGCAAGGTAAAGCAAGGTAAAGCAACGTAAATCAAGGCAACGTTAAGCCAGGTAAAGCAAGGCAACGTAAAGCAACGTAAAGCAAGGCAACGTAAAGCAAGGCAAAGCAAGGCAAAGTAACGTAAAGCAAGGTAAAGCAAGGTAAGGTAAAACAAGGTAAAGCAACGTAAAGCAAGGTAAAGCAAGGCAAGGTAAAGCAAGGCAAAGCAACGTAAAGCAAGGCAACGTAAAGCAACCTAAAGCAAGGCAAGGCAAAACAACGTAAATCAAGGCAACGTAAATCAACGTAAAGCAAGGTAAATCAAGGCAAGGCAAAGCAACGTAAAGCAAGGCAACGTAAAGCAACATAAACCAAGGCAAGGCAAAGCAACGTAAAGCAAGGCAACGTAAAGTAACGTAAAGCAAGGCAAGGCAAAGCAACGTAAATCAAGGCAACGTAAAGTAAGGCAACGTAAAGCAAGGCAACGTAAAGCAAAATAAATCAACGTAAATCAAGGCAACGTAAAGCAACGTAAAGCAACGTAAAGCAAGGCAACGTAAAGCAACGTAAAGCAACGTAAAGCAAGGCAATGTAAAGCAACGTAAAGCAACGTAAAGCAACGTAAATCAAGGCAACGTAAATCAACGTAAAGCAACGTAAAGCAACGTAAAGCAAGGACACATAAAGGAACGTAAAGCAACGTAAAGGAACGTAAAGCAAGGCAACGTAAAGCAAAGTAAAGCAACGTAAAACAATGTAAATCAAGGCAACGTTAAGCAACGTATAGCAACCTAAAGCAACGTAAAGCAAGGCAACGTAAAGCAATGTAAAGCAACGTAAAGCAAGGCAACGTAAAGCAAAGCAAAGCAAGGTAAAGCAACGTAAAGCAACGTAAAGGAACGTAAAGCAAGGCAAAGTAAAGCAACGTAAAGCAAGGCAACGTAAAGCAGCGTAAAGAAAGATAAAGCAAGGTAAAGCAACGTAAAGCAACGTAAAGCAAGGCAACGTAAAGCAAGGCAACGTAAAGCAACATAAAGCAAGGCAACGTAAAGCAACGTAAAGCAACGTAAAGCAAGGCAACGTAAAGCAAGGTAAAGCAAGATAAAGCAAGGTAAACAAACGTAAAGCAAGGAAACATAAAGCAACGTAAAGGAAGGTAAAGCAAGGTAAAGCAAGGTAGATTAAGGTAAAGAAACTTAAAGCAAGGCAACGCAACGTAAAGCAAGGCAACGTAAAGAAACATAAAGCGACGTAAAGCAAGGTGAAGCAAGGTAAAGCAACGTAAAGCAAGGCAACGTAAAGCAACATAATGCAAGGTTAAGCAAGGTAAAACAAGGTAAAGCAACGTAAAGCAAGGCAACGTAAAGCAGCGTAAAGAAAGGTAAAGCAAGGTAAAGCAATGTAAAGCAAGGTAAAGCAAGGCAACGTAAAGCAAGGTAAAGCAAGGCAACGTAAAGCATGGTAAAGCAAGGCAACTTAAAGCAAAGTAAAACAATGTAAACAAGGCAACGTAAAGCAAGGCAAAGCAAGGCAAGGTAAATCAATGTAAAGCAACGTAAAACAACGTAAAGCAACGTAAAGCAAGGCAACGTAAAGCAACGTAAACAACGTAAACCAAGGCAACGTAAAGCAACGTAAAGCAAGGCAACGTAAAGCAACGTAAAGCAACGTAAAGCAAGGCAACGTAAAGCAACGTAAAGCAACGTAAAGCAAGGCAACTTAAAGCAACGTAAAGCAAGGCAAGGCAAAGCAAGGTAAAGCAAGGCAACGTAAAGCAAGGCAACGTAAAGCAACGTAAAGCAAGGCAACGTAAAGCAACGTAAAGCAACGTAAAGCAAGGCAACGTAAAGCAAGGTAAAGCAAGGTAAACAAACGTAAAGCAAGGCAACGTAAAGCAACGTAAAGGAAGGTAAAGCAAGGTAAAGCAAGGTACAGCAAGGTAAAGAAACGTAAAGCAAGGCAACGTAAATCAACGTAAAGCAACGTAGAGCAAGGTGAAGCAAGGTAAAGCAACGTAAAGCAAGGCAACTTAAAGCAACATAAAGCAAGGTTAAGCAATGTAAAGCAAGGTAAAGCAACGTAAAGCAATGCAACGTAAAGCAGCGTACAGCAAGGTAAAGCAAGGTAAAGCAAGGTAAATCAAGGTAACATAAAGCAACGTAAAGCAATGCAACGTAAAGCAACGTAAAGCAAGGCAACGTAAATCAATGCAAAGCAACGTAAAGCAACGTAAAGCAAGGCAACGTAAAGCAAAGTAAAGCAAGGCAACGTAAAGCGACGTAAAGCAACGTAAAGCAAGGCAACGTAAAGCAACGTAAAGCAACGTAATGCAAGGCAACGTAAAGCAACGAAAGCAACGTAAAGCAAGGCAACGTAAAGCAACGTCAAGCAACGTCAAGCAACGTAAAGCAACGTAAATCAACGTAAAGCAAGGCAACGTAAAGCAACGTAAAGCAAGGCAACGTAAAGCAACGTAAAGCAACGTAAAGGAAGGCAACGTAAAGCAACGCAAGGCAACGTAAAGGAAGGGAAAATAAAGCATCGTAAAGCAACGGAAAGCAACGTAAAGCAACTTAAAGCAAGGCAACGTAAAGCAACTTAAAGCATGGCAACGTAAAGCAACGTAAAGCAAAGAAAGGCAAAGCAACCTAAAGCAAGGCAACGTAAAGCAAGGCAACGTAAAGCAATGTAAAGCAACGTAAAGGAACGTAAAGCAAGGCAACGTAAAGCAAGGCAACGTAAAGCAACGTAAAGGAACGTAAAGAAAGGCAACGTAAAGCAAGGCAACGTAAAGCAACGCAACATAAAGCAAGGCAACGTAAAGCAACGTAAAGCAATGTAAAGCAAGGCAACGTAAAGCAACGTAAAGCAAGGCAACGTAAAGCAACGTAAAGCAATGTAAAGCAAGGCAACGTAAAGCAACGTAAAGCAAGGCAACGTAAAGCAACGTAAAGCTACGTAAAGCAAGGCAACGTAAAGCAACGTAAAGCAACGTAAAGCAAGGCAACATAAAGCAACGTTAAGCAAGGCAACGTAAAGCAACGTAAAGCAAGGCCAAGCAAGGAAACGTAAAGCAACGTAAAGCAACGTAAAGCAAGGCAACGTAAGGCAACCTAAACAAGGCAAGGCAAAGCAAGGTAAAGCAAGGCAACGTAAAGCAACGTAAAACAAGGCAAGGCAAAGCAATGTAAAGCAAGGCAACGTAAAGCAATGTAAGGCAAGGTAAAGCAAGGTACAGCAAGGTAAAGAAACGTAAAGCAAGGCAATGTAAAGCAACTTAAAGCAATGTAAAGCAAGGTGAAGCAAGGTAAAGCAACGGAAATCAAGGCAACGTAAAGCAAAATAAAGCAAGGTTATGCAAGGTAAAGCAAGGTAAAGCAACGTAAAGCAATGCAACTTAAAGCAGCGTAAAGCATGGTAAAGCAAGGCAACGTAAAGCAAGGTAAAGCAACGTAAAGCAACGTAAAGCAAGGCAACGTAAAGCAACGTAATGCAAGGCAAGGTAAAGCAATGTAAAGCAACGTAAACCAACGTAATGCAAGGCAACGTAAAGCAACATAAAGCAAGGCAACGTTAAGCAACGTAAAGCAACATAAAGCACAGCAACGTAAAGCAACGTAAAGCAACGTAATGCAAGGCAACGTAAAGCATCGTAAAGTAACGCAAAGCGACGTAAAGCAAGGAAACGTAAAGCAACGTAAAGCAAGGCAACCTAAAGCAACGTAAAGCAAGGCAAGGCAAAGCAAGGTAAAGCAAGGCTATCTAAAGCAACGTAAATCAAGGCAAGGCAAAGCAACGTAAAGCAAGGCAACGTAAAGCAACGTAAAGCAACGTAAAGCAAGGCAAGGAAAAGCAACGAAAAGCAAGGCAACGTAAAGCAACGTAAAGCAATGCAAGGCAAAGCAACGTAAAGCAAGGCAAGGCAAAGCAACGTAAAGCAAGGAAACGTAAAGTAAGGCAACGTAATGCAAGGCAACGTAAAGCAAGGCAACGTAAAGCAACGTAAGGCAGGGCAACGTAAAGCAACGTAAAGGAAGGCAAAGCAAGGCAACGTAAAGCAAGGCAACGTAAAGCAATGTAAAGCAATGTAAATCAAGGCAACGTAAAGCAACGTCAAGCAAGGCAACGTAAATGAACGTAAAGCAAGGCAACGTAAAGCAACGTAAAGCAAGGCAACGTAAAGCAAGGTAAAGCAACATAAAGGAAGGCAACGTATAACAACGTAAATCAAAGTAAAGCAAGGCAATGTAAAGCAACGTCAAGCAACGTAAAGCAACGTAAAGCAACGTAAATAAGGCAACGTAAAGCAACATAAAGCAACGTAAAGCAAGGCAACGTAACACAACGTAAAGCAACGTAAAGCAACTTAAAGCAAGGCAACGTAAAGCAACGTAAAGCAACGTAAAGCAAGGCAACGTAAAGCAACTTAAAGCAACGTAAAGCAAGGCAACGTAAAGCAACGTAAAGCAAGGCAACGTAAAGCAATGTAAAGCAACGTAAAGCAAAGTAAAGCAAGGCAATGTAAAGCAACGTAAAGCAACGTAAATAAGGCAACGTAAAGCAACATAAAGCAACGTAAAGCAACGTAAAGCAAGGCAAGGCAACGTAAAGCAACTTAAAGCAACATAAAGCAAGGCAAGGTAAGGCAACGTATGGCAACGTAAAGCAAGGCAACGTAAAGCAACATAAAGCAAGGCAACGTAAAGCAACGTAAAGCAACGTAAAGCAACGTAAAGCAAGGCAACGTAAAGCAACGTAAAGGAACGTAAAGCAACGAAAAGAAATGCAACGTAAAGCAACGTAAAACAACGTATAAGCAAGGCAACGTAATACAACGTCAAGCAACGTAAAGCAGCTTAAAGCAACGTAAAGCAAGGTAACATAAAGCAAGGCAACGTAAAGCAAGGCAACGTAAAGCAACGTAAAGCAAGGCAATGTAAAGCAAGGCAACGTAAAGCTATGAAACGTAAAGCAACGTAAAGCAACGTAAAGCAAGGCAACATAAAGCAAGGCAACGTAAAGCAAAGTAAAGCAACGTAAAGCAAGGAAACGTAAAGCAACGTCAAGCAACGTAAATCAACGTATAGCAACGTAAAGCAAGGCAAGGTAAAGCAACTTAGAGCAACGTAAAGCAACGTAAAGCAAGGCAACATAAAGCAACGTAAAACAAGGCAACATAAAGCAAGGCGACGTAAAGCAACGTAAAGCAACGTAAAACAAGGCAACGTAAAGCAACGTAAACCAAGGTAAAGCAACGTAAAGCAAGGCAATGTAAAGCAACGTAAAGCAACGTAAAGCAAGGCAACGTAAAGCAACGTAAAGCAACGTAAAGCAAGGCAACGTAAAGCAACGTAAAGCAAGGCAAATCAAGGCAACTTAAAGCAACGTAAAGCAAGGTAAAAAAGGCAACGTAAAGCAACGTAAAGCAACGTAAAGCAAGGCAACGTAAAGCAACGTAAAGCAACATAAAGCAAGGCAACCTAAAGCAACGTAAAGCAACGTAAAGCTAGTCAACGTAAAGTAACGTAAAGCAACGTAAAGCAAGGCAACGTAAAGCAACGTAAAGCAAGGCAACGTAAAGCGATGTAAACAAGGAAACGTAAAGCAACTTAAAGCAACGTAAAGCAAGGAAACGTAAAGCAAAGTAACGCAAGGTAAAGAAACGTAAAGCAAGGCAACGTAAAGCAACGTAAAGCAACGCAACGTAAAGCAACGTAAAGCAACGTAAAGCAACGTAAAGCAACGTAAAAGCAAGGCAACGTAAAACAACGTCAAGCAACGTAAAACAACGTAAAGCAACGTAAAGCAAGGCAACGTAAAGCAAGGCAAAGTTAACTAAGGCAACGTAAAGCTACGTAAAGCAAGGCAACGTAAAGTAAGGAAACGTAAAGCAACGTAAGGCAACGTAAAGTAAGGCAACGTAAAGCAACGTAAATCAAGGCAACATAAAGCAGCGTAAAGCAATGTAAAGCAAGGCAACGTAAAGCAACGTAATGCAAGGCAACGTAAAGCAACGTAAAGCAACGTAAAGCAAGGCAACGTATAGCAACGTAAAGCAACGTCAAGCAACGTAAAGCAACGTAAATCAACGTAAAGCACGGCAACGTAAAGCAACGTAAAGCAACGTAAAGCAACGTAAAGCAAGGTAACGTAAGCAAGGCAACGTAAAGCAAGGCAACGTAAAGCAACGTATAGCAACGTAAAGCAAGGCAACGTAAAGCAACGTAAAGCAACGTAAAGCAAGGCAACGTAAAGCAACGTCAAGGAACGTAAAGCAACGTAAAGCAACGTAAATAAGGCAACGTAAAGCGACATAAAGCAAAGTAAAGGAAGGCAACGTAAAGCAACGTAAAGCAACGCAACGTAAAGCAATGTAAACCAACGTAAAGCAAGGCAACGTAAAGCAATGTAAAGCAACGTAAAACAACATAAAGCAAGGCAAAGTAAAGCAACTTAAAGCAACGTAAAGCAAGGCAACGTAAAGCAACGTAAAGCAAGGCAAGGCAAAGCAAGGTAAAGCAAAGCAACGTAAAGCAACGTAAAGCAAGGCAAGGCAAAGCAACGTAAAGCAAGGAAACGTAAAGCAACATAAAGCAATGTAAAGCAAGGCAACGTAAAGCAATGTAAAGCAACGTAAAGCAACGTAAAGCAAGGCAACGTAAAACAACGTACAGCAAGGCAACGTAAAGCAACGTAAAGCAAGGCAACGTAAAGCAACGTAAAGCAACGTAAAGCAAGGCAACGTAAAGCAACGTAAAGCAACGTAAAGCAAGGCAACGTAAAGCAACGTAAAGCAACGTAAATCAAGGCAACGTAAAGCAACGTAAGCAAGGCAACGTAAAGCAACGTAAAGCAAGGCAAAGCAAAGCAACGTAAAGCAACGTAAAGGAAGGCAACGTAAAGCAACGTATAGCAACGTAAAGCAAGGCAACGTAAAGCAACGTAAAGCAACGTAAAGCAAGGCAACGTAAAGCAACGTAAAGCAACGTAAAGCAACGTAAAGCAACATAAGGTAAGGAAACTTAAAGCAACGTAAAGCAAGGCAACGTAAAGCAAGGCAACGTAAAGCAAGGCAACGTAAAGCAACGTAAAGCAAGGCAACGTAAATCAACTTAAAGCAACGTAAAGCAAGGCAACGTAAAGCGACATAAAGACAGGCAACGTAAAGCAACGTAAAGCAACGTAAAGCAAGGCAACGTAAAGCAACGTAAAGCAAGGCAACGTAAAGCAACGTAAAGCAAGGCAAAGCAAAGCAACGTAAAGCAACGTAAAGGAAGGCAACGTAAAGCAACGTAAAGAAGGCAAGGCAAAGCAAGGTAAAGCAAGGCAACGTAAAGCAACGTAAAGCAACGTAAAGCAACGTAAATCAAGGCAACATAAAGAAACCTAAAGCAACGTAAAGGAAGGCAACGTACAGCAACGTAAAGCAAGGCAACGTAAAGCAACGTAAAGCAAGGCAAAGCAAGGCAACGTAAAGCAACGTAAAGCAACGTAAAGCAAGGCAACGTAAAGCAACGTAAAGCAACGTAAAGCTAGGCAACGTAAAGCATCGTAAAGCAACGTAAAGCATGGCAACGTAAAGCAACGTAAAGCAAGGCAACGTAAATCAAAGTAAAGCAACGTAAAGCAAGGCAACCTAAAGCAACGTAAAGCAACGCAAAGCAAGGCAACGTAAAGCAACGTAAAGCAACGTAAAGCAAGGCAACGTAAAGCAACGTAAAGCAACATAAATCAACGTAAAGCAAGGCAATGTAAAGCAACGTAAAGCAAAGTAAAGCAAGGCAACGTAAAGCAACGTAAAGCAAAGTAAAGCAAGGCAACTTAAAGCAACACAACGTAAAGCAACGCAACGTAAAGCAACGTAAAGCAAGGCAACGTAAAGCAACGTAAAGCAACGTAAAGCAACGTAAAGCAAGGCAACGTAAAGCAACGTAAAGCAACGTAGAGAAACGTAAAGCAAGGCAACGTAAAGCAACTTAAAGCAAGGCAAAACAAGGCAACGTAAAGCAACATAAAGCAACGTAAAGCAACGTAAAGCAAGGCAACGTACAGCAACATAAAGCAAGGCAACATAAAGCAGCGTAAAGCAATGTAAAGCAAGGCAACGTAAAGCAACGTAATGCAAGGCAACGTAAAGCAACGTAAAGCAACGTAAAGGAAGGCAACGTAAAGCAACGTAAAGAAGGCAAGGCAAAGCAAGGTAAAGCAAGGCAACGTAAAGCAACGTAAAGCAAGGCAAGGCAAAGCAACGTAAAGCAAGGCAACGTAAAGCAACGTAAAGCAAGGCAACGTAAAGCAACGTAAAGCAACGTAAATCATGGCAACGTAAAGCAACGTAAAGCAAGGCAACGTAAATCAACGTAAAGCAACGTAAAGCAAGGCAACGTAAAGCAACGTAAAGCAACGCAAAGCAAGGCAACGTAAAGCAACGTAAAGCAAGGCAACGTAAAGCAACGTAAAGCAACATAAATCAACGTAAAGCAAGGCAATGTAAAGCAACGTAAAGCAAAGTAAAGCAAGGCAACGTAAAGCAACGTAAAGCAAAGTAAAGCAAGGCAACGTAAAGCAACGCAACGTAAAGCAACGCAACGTAAAGCAACGTAAAGCAAGGCAACGTAAAGCAACGTAAAGCAACGTAAAGCAAGGCAACATAAAGCAACGTAAAGCAACGTAGAGACACGTAAAGCAAGGCAACTTAAAGCAACTTAAAGCAAGGCAAAGCAAGGCAACGTAAAGCAAAATAAAGCAACGTAAAGCAACGTAAAGCAAGGCAACGTACAGCAACGTAAATCATGGCAACGTAAAGCAACGTAAAGCAATGCAAAGCAAGGCAACGTAAAGCAACGTAAATCAACGTAAAGCAAGGCAACGTAAAGCAACGTAAAGCAAGGCAAAGCAAAGCAACGTAAAGCAACGTAAAGGAAGGCAACGTAAAGCAACGTATAGCAACGTAAAGCAAGGCAACGTAAAGCAACGTAAAGCAACGTAAAGCAAGGCAACGTAAAGCAACGTAAAGCAACGTAAAGCAACGTAAAGCAACATAAGGTAAGGAAACTTAAAGCAACGTAAAGCAAGGCAACGTAAAGCAACGTAAAGCAAAGAAAGGCAAAGCAACGTAAAGCAAGGCAACGTAAAGCAAGGCAACGTAAAGCAATGCAACGTAAAGCAACGTAAAGCAAGGCAACGTAAATCAACTTAAAGCAACGTAATGCAAGGCAACGTAAAGCAACGTAAAGACAGGCAGCGTAAAGCAACGTAAAGCAATGTAAAGCAAGGCAACGTAAAGCAACGTAAAGCAAGGCAACGTAAAGCAACGTAAAGCAAGGCAAAGCAAAGCAACGTAAAGCAACGTAAAGGAAGGCAACGTAAAGCAACGTAAAGAAGGCAAGGCAAAGCAAGGTAAAGCAAGGCAACGTAAAGCAACGTTAAGCAAGGCAAGGCAAAGCAACGTAAAGCAAGGCAACGTAAAGCAACGTAAAGCAACGTAAAGCAACGTAAAGCAACGTAAATCAAGGCAACATAAAGCAACCTAAAGCAACGTAAAGCAAGGCAACGTAAAGCAACGTAAAGCAAGGCAACGTAAAGCAACGTAAAGCAACGTAAAGCATGGCAACGTAAAGCAACGTAAAGCAAGCCAACGTAAATCAACGTAAAGCAACGTAAAGCAAGGCAACGTAAAGCAACGTAAAGCAACGCAAAGCAAGGCAACGTAAAGCAACGTAAAGCAACGTAAAGCAAGGCAACGTAAAGCAACGTAAAGCAACATAAATCAACGTAAAGCAAGGCAATGTAAAGCAACGTAAAGCAAAGTAAAGCAAGGCAACGTAAAGCAACGTAAAGCAAAGTAAAGCAAGGCAACGTAAAGCAACGCAACGTAAAGCAACGCAACGTAAAGCAACGTAAAGCAAGGCAACGTAAAGCAACGTAAAGCAAGGCAAAGTAAAGCAACGTAAAGCAACGTAGAGAAACGTAAAGCAAGGCAACGTAAAGCAACTTAAAGCAAGGCAAAGCAAGGCAACGTAAAGCAACATAAAGCAACGTAAAGCAACGTAAAGCAAGGCAACGTACAGCAACGTAAAGCAAGGCAACGTAAAGCAACGTAAAGCAAGGCAAAGCAAGGCAACGTAACGCAACGTAAATCAACGTAAAGCAAGGCAACGTAAAGCAACGTAAAGCAACGTAAAGCTAGGCAACGTAAAGCATCGTAAAGCAACGTAAAGCAAGGCAACATAATGCAATGTAAAGCAACGTAAAGCAACGTAAAGCAAGGAAATGTAAAGCAACCTAAAGCAAAGTAAAGCAACGTAAAGTAACGTAAATCAAGGCAACGTAAATCAACGTAAAGCAACGTAAAGCAACGTAAAGCAAGTTAAAGCAACCTAACCAAACTTAAAGCAAGGCAACTTAATGCTACGTAAAGCATGGCAATGTAAAGCAAGGTAAAGAAAGGTAAGGCAAGGTAAAGCAACGTAAAGCAAGGAAACGTAAAGCAACATAAAGCAATGTAAAGCAAGGCAACGTAAGCAATGTAAAGGAACATAAAGCAACGTAAAGCAAGGCAACGTAAAACAACGTACAGCAAGGCAACGTAAAGCAACGTAAAGCAACGTAAAGCAAGGCAACGTAAAGCAACGTAAAGCAACGTAAAGCAAGGCAACGTAAAGCAATGTAAAGCAACGTAAAGCAACGTAAAGCAAGGCAACATAAAGCAACGTAAAGCAACGTAAAGCAAGGCAACGTAAAGCAACGTAAAGGAACGTAAAGCAAGGCAACGTAAAGCAACGTAAGCAAGGCAACGTAAAGCAAAGTAAAGCAACGTAAAGCAAGGTAAAGCAAGGCAACGTAAAGCAACGTAAAGCAACGCAACGTAAAGCAACGTAAAGCAACGTAAAGCAACGTAAAGCAACGTAAAACAAGGCAACGTAAAACAACGTCAAGCAACGTAAAACAACGTAAAGCAACGTAAAGCAAGGCAACGTAAAGCAAGGCAAAGTTAACTAAGGCAACGTAAAGCAACGTAAAGCAAGGCAACGTAAAGTAAGGCAACGTAAAGCAACGTGAGGCAACGTAAAGTAAGGCAAGGTAAAGCAACGTAAATCAAGGCAACATAAAGCAGCGTAAAGCAATGTAAAGCAAGGCAACGTAAAGCAACGTAAAGCAACGTAAAGCAAGGCAACGTATAGCAACGTAAAGCAACGTCAAGCAACGTAAAGCAACGTAAATCAACGTAAAGCACAGCAACGTAAAGCAACGTAAAGCAACGTAAAGCAAGGTAACGTAAAGCAAGGCAACGTAAAGCAAGGCAACGTAAAGCAACGTATAGCAACGTAAAGCAAGGCAACGTAAAGCAACGTAAAGCAACGTAAAGCAAGGCAACGTAAAGCAACGTAAAGCAACGTAAAGCAACGTAAAGCAACATAAGGTAAGGAAACTTAAAGCAACGTAAAGCAAGGCAACGTAAAGCAACATAAAGCAAAGAAAGGCAAAGCAACGTAAAGCAAGGCAACGTAAAGCAAGGCAACGTAAAGCAACGTAAAGCAACGTAAAGCAAGGCAACGTAAATCAACTTAAAGCAACGTAAAGCAAGGCAACATAAAGCAACGTAAAGACAGGCAACGTAAAGCAACGTAAAGCAACGTAAAGCAAGGTAACGTAAAGCAACGTAAAGCAAGGCAACGTAAAGCAACGTAAAGCAAGGCAAAGCAAAGCAACGTAAAGGAAGGCAACGTAAAGCAACGTAAAGAAGGCAAGGCAAAGCAAGGTAAAGCAAGGCAACGTAAAGCAACGTAAAGCAAGGCAAGGCAAAGCAACGTAAAGCAAGGCAACGTAAAGCAACGTAAAGCAATGTAAAGCAACGTAAATCAAGGCAACATAAAGCAACCTAAAGCAACGTAAAGCAACGTAAATCAAGGCAACATAAAGCAACCTAAAGCAACGTAAAGCAAGGCAACGTAAAGCAACGTAAAGCAAGGCAACGTAAAGCAACGTAAAGCAACGTAAAGCATGGCAACGTAAAGCAACGTAAAGCAAGGCAACGTAAATCAACGTAAAGCAACGTAAAGCAACATAAAGCAAGGCAAAGCAAAGCAACGTAAAGCAACGTAAATGAAGGCAACGTAAAGCAACGTAAAGAAGGCAAGGCAAAGCAAGGTAAAGCAAGGCAACGTAAAGCAACGTAAAGCAAGGCAAGGCAAAGCAACGTAAAGCAAGGCAACGTAAAGCAACGTAAAGCAACGTAAAGCAACGTAAATCAAGGCAACATAAAGCAACCTAAAGCAACGTAAAGCAAGGAAACGTAAAGCAACGTAAAGCAAGGCAACGTAAAGCAACGTAAAGCAACGTAAAGCATGGCAACGTAAAGCAACGTAAAGCAAGGCAACGTAAATCAACATAAAGCAAAGTAAAGCAAGGCAACGTAAAGCAACGTAAAGCAACGCAAAGCAAGGCAACGTAAAGCAACGTAAAGCAAGGCAACGTAAAGCAACGTAAAGCAACATAAATCAACGTAAAGCAAGGCAATGTAAAGCAACGTAAAGCAAAGTAAAGCAAGGCAACGTAAAGCAACGTAAAGCAAAGTAAAGCAAGGCAACGTAAAGCAACGCAACGTAAAGCAACGCAACGTAAAGCAACGTAAAGCAAGGCAACGTAAAGCAACGTAAAGCAACGTAAAGCAAGGCAACGTAAAGCAACGTAAAGCAACGTAGAGAAACGTAAAGCAAGGCAACGTAAAGCAACTTAAAGCAACGTAAGCAACGTAAAGCAAGGCAACGTAAAGCAACGTAAAGCAAGGCAACGTAAAGCAACGTAAAGCAAGGCAAAGCAAGGCAACGTAAAGCAACGTAAATCAACGTAAAGCAAGGCAACGTAAAGCAACGTAAAGCTAGGCAACGTAAAGCATCGTAAAGCAACGTAAAGCAAGGCAACATAAAGCAACATAAAGCAACGTAAAGCATCGTAAAGCAAGGTAATGTAAAGCAACCTAAAGCAACGTAAAGCAACGTAAAGTAACGTAAAGCAAGGTAAAGCAACCTAACCAAACTTAAAGCAAGGCAACGTAATGCTACGTAAAGCATGGCAATGTAAAGCAAGGTAAAGATAGGTAAAGAAAGGTAAAGCAACGTAAAGCAACGTAAAGCAAGGCATCGTAAAGCAACGTAAAGCAAGGCAATGTAAAGCAAGGTAAAGCAACGTAAAGCAACGTAAAGCAAGGAAGCGTAAAGAAACCTAAAGCAACGTAAAGCAAGGAACGTAAATCAACGTAAAGCAACGTAATGCAACGTAAAGCAAGGTAAAGCAACGTAACCTAACTTAAAGCAAGGCAACGTAATGCTACGTAAAGCATGGCAATGTAAAGCAAGGTAAAGAAAGGTAAAGCAAGGTAAAGCAAGGTAAACAAATGTAAAGCTACGTAAAGAAAGGTAAAGCAAGGTATAGGAAGGTAAAGCAACGTAAAGCTAGGCAACGCAACGTAAAGCAAGGTAACATAAAGCAACGTAAAGCAATGTAAAGCAAGGTGAAGCAAAGTAAAACAACGTAAAGCAAGGCAACGTAAAGCAACATAAAGCAAGGTTAAGCAAGGTAAAGCAAGGCAAAGCAACGTAAAGCAAGGCAACGTAAAGAAACGTAAATCAACGTAAATCAACGTAAAGCAACGTAAAGCAAGGTAAAGCAACGTAACCCAACTTAAAGCAAGGCAACGTAAAGCAACGTAAAGGAAGGCAACGTAAAGCAAGGTAAAAAAGGTAAAGCAAGGTAAAGCAAGGTAAACAAACGTAAAGCTACGTAAAGGAAGGTAAAGCAAGGTATAGGAAGGTAAAGCAACGTAAAGCAAGGCAACGTAAAGCAACGTAAATCAACGTAAAGCAAGGTGAAGCAAAGTAAAACAACGTAAAGCAAGGCAACGTAAAGCAACATAAAGCACGGTTAAGCAAGGTAAAGCAACGTCAAGCAACGTAAAGCAAGGAAACTTAAAGCAGCGTAAAGCAAGGTAAAGCAACGTAAAGCAAGGTAAAGCAACGTAAATCAAGGCAACGTAAAGCAAGGTAAAGCAAGACAACGTAAAGCAACGTAAAGCAACGTAAAGCAATGTAAAGCAAGTTAAAGCAAGGCAACGTAAAGCCAGGTAAAGCAAGGCAACGTAAAGCAACGTAAAGCAAGGCAACGTAAAGCAACGTAAAGAATGGCAAGGTAAAGCAACGTAAAGCAACGTAAAGCTACGTAAACAAGGTAAAGCAAGACAACGTAAAGCAACGTAAAGCAAGGCAAATCAAGGCAACGTAAAGCAACGTAAAGCAAGACAACGTAAAGCAACGTAAAGCAAGGCAAATCAAGGCAACGTAAAGCAACGTAAAGCAAGGCAACGTCAAGCAAGGTAAAGAAAGGTAAAGCAAGGAAAAGCAACGTAAAGCAACGTAAAGCAAGGCAACGTAAAGAAACGTAAAGCAAAGTATAGCAAGGCAACGTAAAGCACAGCAAAGTAAAGCAACGTAAAGCAACGTAAAGCAAGGCAACATAAAGCAAGGCATCGTAAAGCAAAGTAAAGCAACGTAAAGCAAGGATACGTAAAGCAACGTCAAGCAACGTAAAGCAACGTAAAGCAACGTAAAGCAAGGCAAGATAAAGCAACTTAGAGCAACGTAAAGCAACGTAAAGCAAGGCAACATAAAGCAACGTAAAACAAGGCAACATAAAGCAAGGCGATGTAAAGCAACGTAAAGCAACGTAAAACAATGCAACGTAAAGCAAGGTAAAGCAAGGTAAAGCAACGTAAAGCAAGGCAACGTAAAGCAACGTAAAGCAACGTAAAGCAAGGCAACGTAAAGCAACGTAAAGCAACGTAAAGCAAGCAACGTAAAGCAACGTAAAGCAAGGCAAATCAAGGCAACTTAAAGCAACGTAAAGCCAGGTAAAGCAAGGCAACGTAAAGCAACGTAAAGCAAGGCGAGGCAAAGAAACGTAAAGCAAGGCAACGTAAAGCAACGTAAAGCAACGTAAAGCAAGGCAACCTAAAGCAACGTAAAGCAACGTAAAGCAAGTCAACGTAAAGCAACCTAAAGCAACGTAAAGCAACGTAAAGCAAGGCAACGTAAAGCAACGTAAAGCAAGGCAATGTAAAGCAACGTAAAGCAACGTAAACAAGGAAACGTAAAGCAACTTAAAGCAACGTAAAGCAAGGAAACGTAAAGCAAAGTAACGCAAGGTAAAGAAATGTAAAGCAAGGCAACGTAAAGCTACGTAAAGCAAAGTAAAGCAAGGCAACGTAAAGCAACATCAAGGAACGTAAAGCAACGTAAAGCAACGTAAATAAGGCAACGTAAAGCGACATAAAGCAAAGTAAAGGAAGGCAACGTAAAGCAACGTAAACAAAGTAAAGTAAGGCAACGTAAAGCAAAGTAAAGCAACGTAAAGCAAGGCAAGGTAAAGCAACGTAAAGCAACGTAAAGCAACATAAAGCAAGGCAAAGTAAAGCAACTTAAAGCAACGTAAAGCAAGGCAAGGCAAAGCAACGTAAAGCAAGGAAACGTAAAGCAACATAAAGCAATGTAAAGCAAGGCAACGTAAAGCAACGTAAAGCAACGTAAAGCAACGTAAAGCAAGGCAACGTAAAACAACGTACAGCAAGGCTACGTAAAGCAACGTAAAGCAACGTAAAGCAAGGCAACGTAAAGCAACGTAAAGCAACGTAAAGCAAGGCAACTTAAAGCAACGTAAAGCAAGGCAAGGCAACGAAAGGTAAAGCAAGGCAACGTAAAGCAACGTAAAGCAAGGCAAGGCAAAGCAAAGTAAAGCAAGGCAACGTAAAGCAAGGCAACGTAAAGCAACGTAAAGCAACGTAAAGCAAGGCAACGTAAAGCAACGTAAAGCAACGTAAAGCAAGGCAACGTAAAGCAAGGTAAAGCAAGGTAAAGCAAGGTAAACAAACGTAAAGCAAGGCAACGTAAAGCAACGTAAAGGAAGGTAAAGCAAGGTAATGCAAGGTACAGCCAGGTAAAGAAACGTAAAGCAAGGCAACGTAAATCAACGTAAAGCAACATAAAGCAAGGTGAAGCAAGGTAAAGCAACGTAAAGCAAGGCAACGTAAAGCAACATAAAGCAAGGTTAAGCAATGTAAAGCAAGGTAAAGCAAGGTAAATCAAGGCAACATAAAGCAAGGTAAAGCAAGGCAACGTAAAGCAACGTAAAGCAAGGCAACGTAAATCAATGTAAAGCAACGTAAAGCAACGTAAAGCAAGGCAACGTAAAGCAACATAAAGCAAGGCAACGTAAAGCAACGTAAAGCAACGTAAAGCAAGGCAACGTAAAGCAACGTAAAGCAACGTCATGCAAGGCAACGTAAAGCAACGAAAGCAACGTAAAGCAAGGCAATGTAAAGCAACGTAAAGCAATGTCAAGCAACGTAAAGCAACGTAAATCAACGTAAAGCAAGGCAACGTAAAGCAACGTAAAGCAACGTAAAGCAAGGCAACGTAAAGCAACGCAAGGCAACGTAAAGGAAGGGAACGTAAAGCAACGTAAAGCAACGTAAAGCAACGTAAAGCAACGTAAAGCTACGCAACATAAAGCAAGGCAACGTAAAGCAACGTAAAGCAATGTAAAGCAAGGCAACGTAAAGCAACGTAAAGCAAGGCAACGTAAAGCAACGTAAAGCAACGTAAAGCAAGGCAACGTAAAGCAACGTAAAGCAACGTAAAGCAAGGCAACATAAAGCAACGTAAAGCAAGGCAACGTAAAGCAACGTAAAGCAAGGCAAAGCAAGGCAACGTAAAGCAACGTAAAGCAACGTAAAGCAAGGCAACGTAAGGCAACCTAAACAAGGCAAGGCAAAGCAAGGTAAAGCAAGGCAACGTAAAGCAACGTAAAACAAGGCAAGGAAAAGCAACGTAAAGCAAGGCAACGTAAAGAAACGTAAAGCAACGTAAAGCAAGGTAAAACATGGTAAAGCAAGGTAAACAAATGTAAAGCAAGGCAACGTAAAGCAACGTAAGGCAAGGTAAAGCAAGGTACAGCAAGGTAAAGAAACGTAAAGCAAGGCAACGTAAAGCAACGTAAAGCAACGTAAAGCAAGGTGAAGCAAGGTAAAGCAACGGAAAGCAAGGCAACGTAAAGCAACATAAAGCAAGGTTAAGCAAGGTAAAGCAAGGTAAAGCAACGTAAAGCAACGTAAAGCAAGGCAACGTAAAGCAACGTAATGCAAGGCAACGTAAAGCAATGTAAAGCAACGTAAACCAACGTAAAGCAAGGCAACGTAAAGCAACATAAAGCAAGGCAAAGTAAAGCAACGTAAAGCAACGTAAAGCAACGTAATGCAAGGCAACGTAAAGCAACGTAAAGCAAGGCAACGTAAAGCAACGTAAAGCAAGGCAAAGCAAGGAAACGTAAAGCAACGTAAACCAAGGAAACCTAAAGCAACGTAAAGCAAGGCAAGGCAAAGCAAGGTAAAGCAAGGCAACGTAAAGCAACGTAAAGCAAGGCAAGGAAAAGCAACGTAAAGCAAGGCAACGTAAAGCAACGTAAAACAACGTAAAGCAACGTAAAGCAAGGCAAGGCAAAGCAACGTAAAGCAAGGCAAGGTAAAGCAACGTAAAGCAACGTAAAGCAACATAAAGCAAGGCAAAGTAAAGCAACTTAAAGCAACGTAAAGCAAGGCAAGGCAAAGCAACGTAAAGCAAGGAAACGTAAAGCAACATAAAGCAATGTAAAGCAAGGCAAGATAAAGCAACTTAGAGCAACGTAAAGCAACGTAAAGCAAGGCAACATAAAGCAACGTAAAACAAGGCAACATAAAGCAAGGCGATGTAAAGCAACGTAAAGCAACGTAAAACAATGCAACGTAAAGCAAGGTAAAGCAAGGTAAAGCAACGTAAAGCAAGGCAACGTAAAGCAACGTAAAGCAACGTAAAGCAAGGCAACGTAAAGCAACGTAAAGCAACGTAAAGCAAGCAACGTAAAGCAACGTAAAGCAAGGCAAATCAAGGCAACTTAAAGCAACGTAAAGCCAGGTAAAGCAAGGCAACGTAAAGCAACGTAAAGCAAGGCGAGGCAAAGAAACGTAAAGCAAGGCAACGTAAAGCAACGTAAAGCAACGTAAAGCAAGGCAACCTAAAGCAACGTAAAGCAACGTAAAGCAAGTCAACGTAAAGCAACCTAAAGCAACGTAAAGCAACGTAAAGCAAGGCAACGTAAAGCAACGTAAAGCAAGGCAATGTAAAGCAACGTAAAGCAACGTAAACAAGGAAACGTAAAGCAACTTAAAGCAACGTAAAGCAAGGAAACGTAAAGCAAAGTAACGCAAGGTAAAGAAATGTAAAGCAAGGCAACGTAAAGCTACGTAAAGCAAAGTAAAGCAAGGCAACGTAAAGCAACATCAAGGAACGTAAAGCAACGTAAAGCAACGTAAATAAGGCAACGTAAAGCGACATAAAGCAAAGTAAAGGAAGGCAACGTAAAGCAACGTAAACAAAGTAAAGTAAGGCAACGTAAAGCAAAGTAAAGCAACGTAAAGCAAGGCAAGGTAAAGCAACGTAAAGCAACGTAAAGCAACATAAAGCAAGGCAAAGTAAAGCAACTTAAAGCAACGTAAAGCAAGGCAAGGCAAAGCAACGTAAAGCAAGGAAACGTAAAGCAACATAAAGCAATGTAAAGCAAGGCAACGTAAAGCAACGTAAAGCAACGTAAAGCAACGTAAAGCAAGGCAACGTAAAACAACGTACAGCAAGGCTACGTAAAGCAACGTAAAGCAACGTAAAGCAAGGCAACGTAAAGCAACGTAAAGCAACGTAAAGCAAGGCAACTTAAAGCAACGTAAAGCAAGGCAAGGCAACGAAAGGTAAAGCAAGGCAACGTAAAGCAACGTAAAGCAAGGCAAGGCAAAGCAAAGTAAAGCAAGGCAACGTAAAGCAAGGCAACGTAAAGCAACGTAAAGCAACGTAAAGCAAGGCAACGTAAAGCAACGTAAAGCAACGTAAAGCAAGGCAACGTAAAGCAAGGTAAAGCAAGGTAAAGCAAGGTAAACAAACGTAAAGCAAGGCAACGTAAAGCAACGTAAAGGAAGGTAAAGCAAGGTAATGCAAGGTACAGCCAGGTAAAGAAACGTAAAGCAAGGCAACGTAAATCAACGTAAAGCAACATAAAGCAAGGTGAAGCAAGGTAAAGCAACGTAAAGCAAGGCAACGTAAAGCAACATAAAGCAAGGTTAAGCAATGTAAAGCAAGGTAAAGCAAGGTAAATCAAGGCAACATAAAGCAAGGTAAAGCAAGGCAACGTAAAGCAACGTAAAGCAAGGCAACGTAAATCAATGTAAAGCAACGTAAAGCAACGTAAAGCAAGGCAACGTAAAGCAACATAAAGCAAGGCAACGTAAAGCAACGTAAAGCAACGTAAAGCAAGGCAACGTAAAGCAACGTAAAGCAACGTCATGCAAGGCAACGTAAAGCAACGAAAGCAACGTAAAGCAAGGCAATGTAAAGCAACGTAAAGCAATGTCAAGCAACGTAAAGCAACGTAAATCAACGTAAAGCAAGGCAACGTAAAGCAACGTAAAGCAACGTAAAGCAAGGCAACGTAAAGCAACGCAAGGCAACGTAAAGGAAGGGAACGTAAAGCAACGTAAAGCAACGTAAAGCAACGTAAAGCAACGTAAAGCTACGCAACATAAAGCAAGGCAACGTAAAGCAACGTAAAGCAATGTAAAGCAAGGCAACGTAAAGCAACGTAAAGCAAGGCAACGTAAAGCAACGTAAAGCAACGTAAAGCAAGGCAACGTAAAGCAACGTAAAGCAACGTAAAGCAAGGCAACATAAAGCAACGTAAAGCAAGGCAACGTAAAGCAACGTAAAGCAAGGCAAAGCAAGGCAACGTAAAGCAACGTAAAGCAACGTAAAGCAAGGCAACGTAAGGCAACCTAAACAAGGCAAGGCAAAGCAAGGTAAAGCAAGGCAACGTAAAGCAACGTAAAACAAGGCAAGGAAAAGCAACGTAAAGCAAGGCAACGTAAAGAAACGTAAAGCAACGTAAAGCAAGGTAAAACATGGTAAAGCAAGGTAAACAAATGTAAAGCAAGGCAACGTAAAGCAACGTAAGGCAAGGTAAAGCAAGGTACAGCAAGGTAAAGAAACGTAAAGCAAGGCAACGTAAAGCAACGTAAAGCAACGTAAAGCAAGGTGAAGCAAGGTAAAGCAACGGAAAGCAAGGCAACGTAAAGCAACATAAAGCAAGGTTAAGCAAGGTAAAGCAAGGTAAAGCAACGTAAAGCAACGTAAAGCAAGGCAACGTAAAGCAACGTAATGCAAGGCAACGTAAAGCAATGTAAAGCAACGTAAACCAACGTAAAGCAAGGCAACGTAAAGCAACATAAAGCAAGGCAAAGTAAAGCAACGTAAAGCAACGTAAAGCAACGTAATGCAAGGCAACGTAAAGCAACGTAAAGCAAGGCAACGTAAAGCAACGTAAAGCAAGGCAAAGCAAGGAAACGTAAAGCAACGTAAACCAAGGAAACCTAAAGCAACGTAAAGCAAGGCAAGGCAAAGCAAGGTAAAGCAAGGCAACGTAAAGCAACGTAAAGCAAGGCAAGGAAAAGCAACGTAAAGCAAGGCAACGTAAAGCAACGTAAAACAACGTAAAGCAACGTAAAGCAAGGCAAGGCAAAGCAACGTAAAGCAAGGCAAGGTAAAGCAACGTAAAGCAACGTAAAGCAACATAAAGCAAGGCAAAGTAAAGCAACTTAAAGCAACGTAAAGCAAGGCAAGGCAAAGCAACGTAAAGCAAGGAAACGTAAAGCAACATAAAGCAATGTAAAGCAAGGCAACGTAAAGCAACGTAAAGCAACGTAAAGCAACATAAGGTAAGGAAACTTAAAGCACCGTAAAGCAAGGCAACGTAAAGCAACGTAAAGCAAAGAAAGGCAAAGCAACGTAAAGCAAGGCAACGTAAAGCAAGGCAACGTAAAGCAAGGCAACGTAAAGCAACGTAAAGCAAGGCAACGTAAATCAACTTAAAGCAACGTAAAGCAAGGCAACGTAAAGCAACGTAAAGACAGGCAGCGTAAAGCAACGTAAAGCAAGGCAAAGCAAAGCAACGTAAAGCAACGTAAAGGAAGGCAACGTAAAGCAACGTAAAGAAGGCAAGGCAAAGCAACGTAAAGCAAGGCAACGTAAAGCAACGTAAAGCAAGGCAAGGCAAAGCATCGTAAAGCAAGGCAACGTAAAGCAACGTAAAGCAACGTAAAGCAACGTAAATCAAGGCAACAAAAAGCAACCTAAAGCAACGTAAAGCAAGGCAACGTAAAGCAACGTAAAGCAAGGCAACGTAAAGCAACGTAAAGCAACGTAAAGCATGGCAACGTAAAGCAACGTAAAGCAAGGCAACGTAAATCAACGTAAAGCAACGTAAAGCAAGGCAACGTAAAGCAACGTAAAGCAACGTAAAGCAACATAAGGTAAGGAAACTTAAAGCAACGTAAAGCAAGGCAACGTAAAGCAACGTAAAGCAAAGAAAGGCAAAGCAACGTAAAGCAAGGCAACGTAAAGCAAGGCAACGTAAAGCAAGGCAACGTAAAGCAACGTAAAGCAAGGCAACGTAAATCAACTTAAAGCAACATAAAGCAAGGCAACGTAAAGCAACGTAAAGACAGGCAGCGTAAAGCAACGTAAAGCAAGGCAAAGCAAAGCAACGTAAAGCAACGTAAAGGAAGGCAACGTAAAGCAACGTAAAGAAGGCAAGGCAAAGCAACGTAAAGCAAGGCAACGTAAAGCAACGTAAAGCAAGGCAAGGCAAAGCATCGTAAAGCAAGGCAACGTAAAGCAACGTAAAGCAACGTAAAGCAACGTAAATCAAGGCAACATAAAGCAACCTAAAGCAACGTAAAGCAAGGCAACGTAAAGCAACGTAAAGCAAGGCAACGTAAAGCAACGTAAAGCAACGTAAAGCATGGCAACGTAAAGCAACGTAAAGCAAGGCAACGTAAATCAACGTAAAGCAACGTAAAGCAAGGCAACGTAAAGCAACGTAAAGCAACGCAAAGCAAGGCAACGTAAAGCAACGTAAAGCAACGTAAAGCAAGGCAACGTAAAGCAACGTAAAGCAACATAAATCAACGTAAAGCAAGGCAACGTAAAGCAACGTAAAGCAAAGTAAAGCAAGGCAACGTAAAGCAACGCAACGTAAAGCAACGCAACGTAAAGCAACGTAAAGCAAGGCAACGTAAAGCAACGTAAAGCAACGTAAAGCAAGGCAACGTAAAGCAACGTAGAGAAACGTAAAGCAAGGCAACGTAAAGCAAGGCAACGTAAAGCAACGTATAGCAACGTAAAGCAAGGCAACGTAAAGCAACGTAAAGCAACGTAAAGCAAGGCAACGTAAAGCAACGTAAAGCAACGTAAAGCAACGTAAAGCAACGTAAAGCAACATAAGGTAAGGAAACTTAAAGCAACGTAAAGCAAGGCAACGTAAAGCAACATAAAGCAAAGAAAGGCAAAGCAACGTAAAGCAAGGCAACGTAAAGCAAGGCAACGTAAAGCAACGTAAAGCAACGTAAAGCAAGGCAATGTAAATCAACTTAAAGCAACGTAAAGCAAGGCAACATAAAGCAACGTAAAGACAGGCAACGTAAAGCAACGTAAAGCAACGTAAAGCAAGGCAACGTAAAGCAACGTAAAGCAAGGCAACGTAAAGCAACGTAAAGCAAGGCAAAGCAAAGCAACGTAAAGCAACGTAAAGGAAGGCAACGTAAAGCAACGTAAAGAAGGCAAGGCAAAGCAAGGTAAAGCAAGGCAACGTAAAGCAACGTAAAGCAAGGCAAGGCAAAGCAACGTAAAGCAAGGCAACGTAAAGCAACGTAAAGCAATGTAAAGCAACGTAAATCAAGGCAACATAAAGCAACCTAAAGCAACGTAAAGCAAGGCAACGTAAAGCAACGTAAAGCAAGGCAACGTAAAGCAACGTAAAGCAACGTAAAGCATGGCAACGTAAAGCAACGTAAAGCAAGGAAACGTAAATCAACGTAAAGCAACGTAAAGCAACATAAAGCAAGGCAAAGCAAAGCAACGTAAAGCAACGTAAAGGAAGGCAACGTAAAGCAACGTAAAGAAGGCAAGGCAAAGCAAGGTAAAGCAAGGCAACGTAAAGCAACGTAAAGCAAGGCAAGGCAAAGCAACGTAAAGCAAGGCAACGTAAAGCAACGTAAAGCAACGTAAAGCAACGTAAATCAAGGCAACATAAAGCAACCTAAAGCAACGTAAAGCAAGGCAACGTAAAGCAACGTAAAGCAAGGCAACGTAAAGCAACGTAAAGCAACGTAAAGCATGGCAACGTAAAGCAACGTAAAGCAAGGCAACGTAAATCAACATAAAGCAACGTAAAGCAAGGCAACGTAAAGCAACGTAAAGCAACGCAAAGCAAGGCAACGTAAAGCAACGTAAAGCAAGGCAACGTAAAGCAAGGTAAAGCAACCTAACCAAACTTAAAGCAAGGCAACGTAATGCTACGTAAAGCATGGCAATGTAAAGCAAGGTAAAGATAGGTAAAGCAAGGTAAAGCAACGTAAAGCAACGTAAAGCAAGGCATCGTAAAGCAACGTAAAGCAAGGCAATGTAAAGCAAGGTAAAGCAACGTAAAGCAACGTAAAGCAAGGAAGCGTAAAGAAACCTAAAGCAACGTAAAGCAAGGAACGTAAATCAACGTAAAGCAACGTAATGCAACGTAAAGCAAGGTAAAGCAACGTAACCTAACTTAAAGCAAGGCAACGTAATGCTACGTAAAGCATGGCAATGTAAAGCAAGGTAAAGAAAGGTAAAGCAAGGTAAAGCAAGGTAAACAAATGTAAAGCTACGTAAAGAAAGGTAAAGCAAGGTATAGGAAGGTAAAGCAACGTAAAGCTAGGCAACGCAACGTAAAGCAAGGTAACATAAAGCAACGTAAAGCAATGTAAAGCAAGGTGAAGCAAAGTAAAACAACGTAAAGCAAGGCAACGTAAAGCAACATAAAGCAAGGTTAAGCAAGGTAAAGCAAGGCAAAGCAACGTAAAGCAAGGCAACGTAAAGAAACGTAAAGCAACGTAAAGTAACGTAAAGCAAGATAAGGCAAGGAAACTTAAAGCAACGTAAAGCAAGGCAACGTAAAGCAACGTAATGCAAAGAAAGGCAAAGCAACATAAAGCAAGGCAACGTAAAGCAAGGCAACGTAAAGCAACGTAAAGCAACGTAAAGAAAGGCAACGTAAATCAACGTAAATCAACGTAAAGCAACGTAAAGCAAGGTAAAGCAACGTAACCCAACTTAAAGCAAGGCAACGTAAAGCAACGTAAAGGAAGGCAACGTAAAGCAAGGTAAAAAAGGTAAAGCAAGGTAAAGCAAGGTAAACAAACGTAAAGCTACGTAAAGGAAGGTAAAGCAAGGTATAGGAAGGTAAAGCAACGTAAAGCAAGGCAACGTAAAGCAACGTAAATCAACGTAAAGCAAGGTGAAGCAAAGTAAAACAACGTAAAGCAAGGCAACGTAAAGCAACATAAAGCACGGTTAAGCAAGGTAAAGCAACGTCAAGCAACGTAAAGCAAGGAAACTTAAAGCAGCGTAAAGCAAGGTAAAGCAACGTAAAGCAAGGTAAAGCAACGTAAATCAAGGCAACGTAAAGCAAGGTAAAGCAAGACAACGTAAAGCAACGTAAAGCAACGTAAAGCAATGTAAAGCAAGTTAAAGCAAGGCAACGTAAAGCCAGGTAAAGCAAGGCAACGTAAAGCAACGTAAAGCAAGGCAACGTAAAGCAACGTAAAGAATGGCAAGGTAAAGCAACGTAAAGCAACGTAAAGCTACGTAAACAAGGTAAAGCAAGACAACGTAAAGCAACGTAAAGCAAGGCAAATCAAGGCAACGTAAAGCAACGTAAAGCAAGACAACGTAAAGCAACGTAAAGCAAGGCAAATCAAGGCAACGTAAAGCAACGTAAAGCAAGGCAACGTCAAGCAAGGTAAAGAAAGGTAAAGCAAGGAAAAGCAACGTAAAGCAACGTAAAGCAAGGCAACGTAAAGAAACGTAAAGGAAAGTATAGCAAGGCAACGTAAAGCACAGCAAAGTAAAGCAACGTAAAGCAACGTAAAGCAAGGCAACATAAAGCAAGGCATCGTAAAGCAAAGTAAAGCAACGTAAAGCAAGGATACGTAAAGCAACGTCAAGCAACGTAAAGCAACGTAAAGCAACGTAAAGCAAGGCAAGATAAAGCAACTTAGAGCAACGTAAAGCAACGTAAAGCAAGGCAACATAAAGCAACGTAAAACAAGGCAACATAAAGCAAGGCGATGTAAAGCAACGTAAAGCAACGTAAAACAATGCAACGTAAAGCAAGGTAAAGCAAGGTAAAGCAACGTAAAGCAAGGCAACGTAAAGCAACGTAAAGCAACGTAAAGCAAGGCAACGTAAAGCAACGTAAAGCAACGTAAAGCAAGTCAACGTAAAGCAACCTAAAGCAACGTAAAGCAACGTAAAGCAAGGCAACGTAAAGCAACGTAAAGCAAGGCAATGTAAAGCAACGTAAAGCAACGTAAACAAGGAAACGTAAAGCAACTTAAAGCAACGTAAAGCAAGGAAACGTAAAGCAAAGTAACGCAAGGTAAAGAAATGTAAAGCAAGGCAACGTAAAGCTACGTAAAGCAAAGTAAAGCAAGGCAACGTAAAGCAACATCAAGGAACGTAAAGCAACGTAAAGCAACGTAAATAAGGCAACGTAAAGCGACATAAAGCAAAGTAAAGGAAGGCAACGTAAAGCAACGTAAACAAAGTAAAGTAAGGCAACGTAAAGCAAAGTAAAGCAACGTAAAGCAAGGCAAGGTAAAGCAACGTAAAGCAACGTAAAGCAACATAAAGCAAGGCAAAGTAAAGCAACTTAAAGCAACGTAAAGCAAGGCAAGGCAAAGCAACGTAAAGCAAGGAAACGTAAAGCAACATAAAGCAATGTAAAGCAAGGCAACGTAAAGCAACGTAAAGCAACGTAAAGCAACGTAAAGCAAGGCAACGTAAAACAACGTACAGCAAGGCTACGTAAAGCAACGTAAAGCAACGTAAAGCAAGGCAACGTAAAGCAACGTAAAGCAACGTAAAGCAAGGCAACTTAAAGCAACGTAAAGCAAGGCAAGGCAACGAAAGGTAAAGCAAGGCAACGTAAAGCAACGTAAAGCAAGGCAAGGCAAAGCAAAGTAAAGCAAGGCAACGTAAAGCAAGGCAACGTAAAGCAACGTAAAGCAACGTAAAGCAAGGCAACGTAAAGCAACGTAAAGCAACGTAAAGCAAGGCAACGTAAAGCAAGGTAAAGCAAGGTAAAGCAAGGTAAACAAACGTAAAGCAAGGCAACGTAAAGCAACGTAAAGGAAGGTAAAGCAAGGTAATGCAAGGTACAGCCAGGTAAAGAAACGTAAAGCAAGGCAACGTAAATCAACGTAAAGCAACATAAAGCAAGGTGAAGCAAGGTAAAGCAACGTAAAGCAAGGCAACGTAAAGCAACATAAAGCAAGGTTAAGCAATGTAAAGCAAGGTAAAGCAAGGTAAATCAAGGCAACATAAAGCAAGGTAAAGCAAGGCAACGTAAAGCAACGTAAAGCAAGGCAACGTAAATCAATGTAAAGCAACGTAAAGCAACGTAAAGCAAGGCAACGTAAAGCAACATAAAGCAAGGCAACGTAAAGCAACGTAAAGCAACGTAAAGCAAGGCAACGTAAAGCAACGTAAAGCAACGTCATGCAAGGCAACGTAAAGCAACGAAAGCAACGTAAAGCAAGGCAATGTAAAGCAACGTAAAGCAATGTCAACCAACGTAAAGCAACGTAAATCAACGTAAAGCAAGGCAACGTAAAGCAACGTAAAGCAACGTAAAGCAAGGCAACGTAAAGCAACGCAAGGCAACGTAAAGGAAGGGAACGTAAAGTATCGTAAAGCAACGTAAAGCAACGTAAAGCAACTTAAAGCAAGGCAACGTAAAGCAACTTAAAGCATGGCAACGTAAAGCAACGTAAAGCAAAGAAAGGCAAAGCAACCTAAAGCAAGGCAACGTAAAGCAAGGCAACGTAAAGCAACGTAAAGCAACGTAAAGCAACGTAAAGCAACGTAAAGCTACGCAACATAAAGCAAGGCAACGTAAAGCAACGTAAAGCAATGTAAAGCAAGGCAACGTAAAGCAACGTAAAGCAAGGCAACGTAAAGCAACGTAAAGCAACGTAAAGCAAGGCAACGTAAAGCAACGTAAAGCAACGTAAAGCAAGGCAACATAAAGCAACGTAAAGCAAGGCAACGTAAAGCAACGTAAAGCAAGGCAAAGCAAGGCAACGTAAAGCAACGTAAAGCAACGTAAAGCAAGGCAACGTAAGGCAACCTAAACAAGGCAAGGCAAAGCAAGGTAAAGCAAGGCAACGTAAAGCAACGTAAAACAAGGCAAGGAAAAGCAACGTAAAGCAAGGCAACGTAAAGAAACGTAAAGCAACGTAAAGCAAGGTAAAACATGGTAAAGCAAGGTAAACAAATGTAAAGCAAGGCAACGTAAAGCAACGTAAGGCAAGGTAAAGCAAGGTACAGCAAGGTAAAGAAACGTAAAGCAAGGCAACGTAAAGCAACGTAAAGCAACGTAAAGCAAGGTGAAGCAAGGTAAAGCAACGGAAAGCAAGGCAACGTAAAGCAACATAAAGCAAGGTTAAGCAAGGTAAAGCAAGGTAAAGCAACGTAAAGCAACGTAAAGCAAGGCAACGTAAAGCAACGTAATGCAAGGCAACGTAAAGCAATGTAAAGCAACGTAAACCAACGTAAAGCAAGGCAACGTAAAGCAACATAAAGCAAGGCAAAGTAAAGCAACGTAAAGCAACATAAAGCACGGCAACGTAAAGCAACGTAAAGCAACGTAATGCAAGGCAACGTAAAGCAACGTAAAGCAAGGCAACGTAAAGCAACGTAAAGCAAGGCAAAGCAAGGAAACGTAAAGCAACGTAAACCAAGGAAACCTAAAGCAACGTAAAGCAAGGCAAGGCAAAGCAAGGTAAAGCAAGGCAACGTAAAGCAACGTAAAGCAAGGCAAGGCAAAGCAACGTAAAGCAAGGCAACGTAAAGCAACGTAAAACAACGTAAAGCAACGTAAAGCAAGGCAAGGCAAAGCAACGTAAAGCAAGGCAAGGTAAAGCAACGTAAAGCAACGTAAAGCAACATAAAGCAAGGCAAAGTAAAGCAACTTAAAGCAACGTAAAGCAAGGCAAGGCAAAGCAACGTAAAGCAAGGAAACGTAAAGCAACATAAAGCAATGTAAAGCAAGGCAACGTAAAGCAACGTAAAGCAACGTAAAGCAACATAAGGTAAGGAAACTTAAAGCAACGTAAAGCAAGGCAACGTAAAGCAACGTAAAGCAAAGAAAGGCAAAGCAACGTAAAGCAAGGCAACGTAAAGCAAGGCAACGTAAAGCAAGGCAACGTAAAGCAACGTAAAGCAAGGCAACGTAAATCAACTTAAAGCAACGTAAAGCAAGGCAACGTAAAGCAACGTAAAGACAGGTAGCGTAAAGCAACGTAAAGCAATGTAAAGCAAGGCAACGTAAAGCAACGTAAAGCAAGGCAACGTAAAGCAACGTAAAGCAAGGCAAAGCAAAGCAACGTAAAGCAACGTAAAGGAAGGCAACGTAAAGCAACGTAAAGAAGGCAAGGCAAAGCAACGTAAAGCAAGGCAACGTAAAGCAACGTAAAGCAAGGCAAGGCAAAGCATCGTAAAGCAAGGCAACGTAAAGCAACGTAAAGCAACGTAAAGCAACGTAAATCAAGGCAACATAAAGCAACCTAAAGCAACGTAAAGCAAGGCAACGTAAAGCAACGTAAAGCAAGGCAACGTAAAGCAACGTAAAGCAACGTAAAGCATGGCAACGTAAAGCAACGTAAAGCAAGGCAACGTAAATCAACGTAAAGCAACGTAAAGCAAGGCAACGTAAAGCAACGTAAAGCAACGCAAAGCAAGGCAACGTAAAGCAACGTAAAGCAACGTAAAGCAAGGCAACGTAAAGCAACGTAAAGCAACATAAATCAACGTAAAGCAAGGCAACGTAAAGCAACGTAAAGCAAAGTAAAGCAAGGCAACGTAAAGCAACGCAACGTAAAGCAACGCAACGTAAAGCAACGTAAAGCAAGGCAACGTAAAGCAACGTAAAGCAACGTAAAGCAAGGCAACGTAAAGCAACGTAGAGAAACGTAAAGCAAGGCAACGTAAAGCAAGGCAACGTAAAGCAACGTATAGCAACGTAAAGCAAGGCAACGTAAAGCAACGTAAAGCAACGTAAAGCAAGGCAACGTAAAGCAACGTAAAGCAACGTAAAGCAACGTAAAGCAACGTAAAGCAACATAAGGTAAGGAAACTTAAAGCAACGTAAAGCAAGGCAACGTAAAGCAACATAAAGCAAAGAAAGGCAAAGCAACGTAAAGCAAGGCAACGTAAAGCAAGGCAACGTAAAGCAACGTAAAGCAACGTAAAGCAAGGCAACGTAAATCAACTTAAAGCAACGTAAAGCAATCAACGTAAAGCAAAGTAAAGCAAGGCAACGTAAAGCAACGTAAAGCAACGTAAAGCAAGGCAACGTAAAGCAACGTAAAGCAAGGCAACGTAAAGTAACGTAAAGCAAGGCAAAGCAAAGCAACGTAAAGCAACGTAAAGGAAGGCAACGTAAAGCAACGTAAAGAAGGCAAGGCAAAGCAAGGTAAAGCAAGGCAACGTAAAGCAACGTAAAGCAAGGCAAGGCAAAGCAACGTAAAGCAAGGCAACGTAAAGCAACGTAAAGCAATGTAAAGCAACGTAAATCAAGGCAACATAAAGCAACCTAAAGCAACGTAAAGCAAGGCAACGTAAAGCAACGTAAAGCAAGGCAACGTAAAGCAACGTAAAGCAACGTAAAGCATGGCAACGTAAAGCAACGTAAAGCAAGGCAACGTAAATCAACGTAAAGCAACGTAAAGCAACATAAAGCAAGGCAAAGCAAAGCAACGTAAAGCAACGTAAAGGAAGGCAACGTAAAGCAACGTAAAGAAGGCAAGGCAAAGCAAGGTAAAGCAAGGCAACGTAAAGCAACGTAAAGCAAGGCAAGGCAAAGCAACGTAAAGCAAGGCAACGTAAAGCAACGTAAAGCAACGTAAAGCAACGTAAATCAAGGCAACATAAAGCAACCTAAAGCAACGTAAAGCAAGGCAACGTAAAGCAACGTAAAGCAAGGCAACGTAAAGCAACGTAAAGCAACGTAAAGCATGGCAACGTAAAGCAACGTAAAGCAAGGCAACGTAAATCAACATAAAGCAACGCAAAACAAGGCAACGTAAAGCAACGTAAAGCAAGGCAACGTAAAGCAAGGTAAAGCAACCTAACCAAACTTAAAGCAAGGCAACGTAATGCTACGTAAAGCATGGCAATGTAAAGCAAGGTAAAGATAGGTAAAGCAAGGTAAAGCAACGTAAAGCAACGTAAAGCAAGGCATCGTAAAGCAACGTAAAGCAAGGCAATGTAAAGCAAGGTAAAGCAACGTAAAGCAACGTAAAGCAAGGAAGCGTAAAGAAACCTAAAGCAACGTAAAGCAAGGAACGTAAATCAACGTAAAGCAACGTAATGCAACGTAAAGCAAGGTAAAGCAACGTAACCTAACTTAAAGCAAGGCAACGTAATGCTACGTAAAGCATGGCAATGTAAAGCAAGGTAAAGAAAGGTAAAGCAAGGTAAAGCAAGGTAAACAAATGTAAAGCTACGTAAAGAAAGGTAAAGCAAGGTATAGGAAGGTAAAGCAACGTAAAGCTAGGCAACGCAACGTAAAGCAAGGTAACATAAAGCAACGTAAAGCAATGTAAAGCAAGGTGAAGCAAAGTAAAACAACGTAAAGCAAGGCAACGTAAAGCAACATAAAGCAAGGTTAAGCAAGGTAAAGCAAGGCAAAGCAACGTAAAGCAAGGCAACGTAAAGAAACGTAAAGCAACGTAAAGCAACGTAAAGCAAGATAAGGCAAGGAAACTTAAAGCAACATAAAGCAAGGCAACGTAAAGCAACGTAATGCAAAGAAAGGCAAAGCAACATAAAGCAAGGCAACGTAAAGCAAGGCAACGTAAAGCAACGTAAAGCAACGTAAAGAAAGGCAACGTAAATCAACGTAAATCAACGTAAAGCAACGTAAAGCAAGGTAAAGCAACGTAACCCAACTTAAAGCAAGGCAACGTAAAGCAACGTAAAGGAAGGCAACGTAAAGCAAGGTAAAAAAGGTAAAGCAAGGTAAACAAACGTAAAGCTACGTAAAGGAAGGTAAAGCAAGGTATAGGAAGGTAAAGCAACGTAAAGCAAGGCAACGTAAAGCAACGTAAATCAACGTAAAGCAAGGTGAAGCAAAGTAAAACAACGTAAAGCAAGGCAACGTAAAGCAACATAAAGCACGGTTAAGCAAGGTAAAGCAACGTCAAGCAACGTAAAGCAAGGAAACTTAAAGCAGCGTAAAGCAAGGTAAAGCAACGTAAAGCAAGGTAAAGCAACGTAAATCAAGGCAACGTAAAGCAAGGTAAAGCAAGACAACGTAAAGCAACGTAAAGCAACGTAAAGCAATGTAAAGCAAGTTAAAGCAAGGCAACGTAAAGCCAGGTAAAGCAAGGCAACGTAAAGCAACGTAAAGCAAGGCAACGTAAAGCAACGTAAAGAATGGCAAGGTAAAGCAACGTAAAGCAACGTAAAGCTACGTAAACAAGGTAAAGCAAGACAACGTAAAGCAACGTAAAGCAAGGCAAATCAAGGCAACGTAAAGCAACGTAAAGCAAGACAACGTAAAGCAACGTAAAGCAAGGCAAATCAAGGCAACGTAAAGCAACGTAAAGCAAGGCAACGTCAAGCAAGGTAAAGAAAGGGAAAGCAAGGAAAAGCAACGTAAAGCAACGTAAAGCAAGGCAACGTAAAGAAACGTAAAGCAAAGTATAGCAAGGCAACGTAAAGCACAGCAAAGTAAAGCAACGTAAAGCAAAGTAAAGCAAGGCAACATAAAGCAAGGCAACGTAAAGCAAAGTAAAGCAACGTAAAGCAAGGATACGTAAAGCAACGTCAAGCAACGTAAAGCAACGTAAAGCAACGTAAAGCAAGGCAAGATAAAGCAACTTAGAGCAACGTAAAGCAACGTAAAGCAAGGCAACATAAAGCAACGTAAAACAAGGCAACATAAAGCAAGGCGATGTAAAGCAACGTAAAGCAACGTAAAACAATGCAACGTAAAGCAAGGTAAAGCAAGGTAAAGCAACGTAAAGCAAGGTAACGTAAAGCAACGTAAATCAACGTAAAGCAAGGCAACGTAAAGCAACGTAAAGCAACGTAAAGCAAGCAACGTAAAGCAACGTAAAGCAAGGCAAATCAAGGCAACTTAAAGCAACGTAAAGCCAGGTAAAGCAAGGCAACGTAAAGCAACGTAAAGCAAGGCGAGGCAAAGAAACGTAAAGCAAGGCAACGTAAAGCAACGTAAAGCAACGTAAAGCAAGGCAACCTAAAGCAACGTAAAGCAACGTAAAGCAAGTCAACGTAAAGCAACCTAAAGCAACGTAAAGCAACGTAAAGCAAGGCAACGTAAAGCAACGTAAAGCAAGGCAATGTAAAGCAACGTAAAGCAACGTAAACAAGGAAACGTAAAGCAACTTAAAGCAACGTAAAGCAAGGAAACGTAAAGCAAAGTAACGCAAGGTAAAGAAATGTAAAGCAAGGCAACGTAAAGCTACGTAAAGCAAAGTAAAGCAAGGCAACGTAAAGCAACATCAAGGAACGTAAAGCAACGTAAAGCAACGTAAATAAGGCAACGTAAAGCGACATAAAGCAAAGTAAAGGAAGGCAACGTAAAGCAACGTAAACAAAGTAAAGTAAGGCAACGTAAAGCAAAGTAAAGCAACGTAAAGCAAGGCAAGGTAAAGCAACGTAAAGCAACGTAAAGCAACATAAAGCAAGGCAAAGTAAAGCAACTTAAAGCAACGTAAAGCAAGGCAAGGCAAAGCAACGTAAAGCAAGGAAACGTAAAGCAACATAAAGCAATGTAAAGCAAGGCAACGTAAAGCAACGTAAAGCAACGTAAAGCAACGTAAAGCAAGGCAACGTAAAACAACGTACAGCAAGGCTACGTAAAGCAACGTAAAGCAACGTAAAGCAAGGCAACGTAAAGCAACGTAAAGCAACGTAAAGCAAGGCAACTTAAAGCAACGTAAAGCAAGGCAAGGCAACGAAAGGTAAAGCAAGGCAACGTAAAGCAACGTAAAGCAAGGCAAGGCAAAGCAAAGTAAAGCAAGGCAACGTAAAGCAAGGCAACGTAAAGCAACGTAAAGCAACGTAAAGCAAGGCAACGTAAAGCAACGTAAAGCAACGTAAAGCAAGGCAACGTAAAGCAAGGTAAAGCAAGGTAAAGCAAGGTAAACAAACGTAAAGCAAGGCAACGTAAAGCAACGTAAAGGAAGGTAAAGCAAGGTAATGCAAGGTACAGCCAGGTAAAGAAACGTAAAGCAAGGCAACGTAAATCAACGTAAAGCAACATAAAGCAAGGTGAAGCAAGGTAAAGCAACGTAAAGCAAGGCAACGTAAAGCAACATAAAGCAAGGTTAAGCAATGTAAAGCAAGGTAAAGCAAGGTAAATCAAGGCAACATAAAGCAAGGTAAAGCAAGGCAACGTAAAGCAACGTAAAGCAAGGCAACGTAAATCAATGTAAAGCAACGTAAAGCAACGTAAAGCAAGGCAACGTAAAGCAACATAAAGCAAGGCAACGTAAAGCAACGTAAAGCAACGTAAAGCAAGGCAACGTAAAGCAACGTAAAGCAACGTCATGCAAGGCAACGTAAAGCAACGAAAGCAACGTAAAGCAAGGCAATGTAAAGCAACGTAAAGCAATGTCAAGCAACGTAAAGCAACGTAAATCAACGTAAAGCAAGGCAACGTAAAGCAACGTAAAGCAACGTAAAGCAAGGCAACGTAAAGCAACGCAAGGCAACGTAAAGGAAGGGAACGTAAAGTATCGTAAAGCAACGTAAAGCAACGTAAAGCAACTTAAAGCAAGGCAACGTAAAGCAACTTAAAGCATGGCAACGTAAAGCAACGTAAAGCAAAGAAAGGCAAAGCAACCTAAAGCAAGGCAACGTAAAGCAAGGCAACGTAAAGCAACGTAAAGCAACGTAAAGCAACGTAAAGCAACGTAAAGCTACGCAACATAAAGCAAGGCAACGTAAAGCAACGTAAAGCAATGTAAAGCAAGGCAACGTAAAGCAACGTAAAGCAAGGCAACGTAAAGCAACGTAAAGCAACGTAAAGCAAGGCAACGTAAAGCAACGTAAAGCAACGTAAAGCAAGGCAACATAAAGCAACGTAAAGCAAGGCAACGTAAAGCAACGTAAAGCAAGGCAAAGCAAGGCAACGTAAAGCAACGTAAAGCAACGTAAAGCAAGGCAACGTAAGGCAACCTAAACAAGGCAAGGCAAAGCAAGGTAAAGCAAGGCAACGTAAAGCAACGTAAAACAAGGCAAGGAAAAGCAACGTAAAGCAAGGCAACGTAAAGAAACGTAAAGCAACGTAAAGCAAGGTAAAACATGGTAAAGCAAGGTAAACAAATGTAAAGCAAGGCAACGTAAAGCAACGTAAGGCAAGGTAAAGCAAGGTACAGCAAGGTAAAGAAACGTAAAGCAAGGCAACGTAAAGCAACGTAAAGCAACGTAAAGCAAGGTGAAGCAAGGTAAAGCAACAGAAAGCAAGGCAACGTAAAGCAACATAAAGCAAGGTTAAGCAAGGTAAAGCAAGGTAAAGCAACGTAAAGCAACGTAAAGCAAGGCAACGTAAAGCAACGTAATGCAAGGCAACGTAAAGCAACGTAAAGCAAGGCAATGTAAAGCAACGTAAAGCAACGTAAACAAGGAAACGTAAAGCAACTTAAAGCAACGTAAAGCAAGGAAACGTAAAGCAAAGTAACGCAAGGTAAAGAAATGTAAAGCAAGGCAACGTAAAGCTACGTAAAGCAAAGTAAAGCAAGGCAACGTAAAGCAACATCAAGGAACGTAAAGCAACGTAAAGCAACGTAAATAAGGCAACGTAAAGCGACATAAAGCAAAGTAAAGGAAGGCAACGTAAAGCAACGTAAACAAAGTAAAGTAAGGCAACGTAAAGCAAAGTAAAGCAACGTAAAACAAGGCAAGGTAAAGCAACGTAAAGCAACGTAAAGCAACATAAAGCAAGGCAAAGTAAAGCAACTTAAAGCAACGTAAAGCAAGGCAAGGCAAAGCAACGTAAATCAAGGCAAGGCAACGTAAAGCAAGGAAACGTAAAGCAACATAAAGCAATGTAAAGCAAGGCAACGTAAAGCAACGTAAAGCAACGTAAAGCAACGTAAAGCAAGGCAACGTAAAACAACGTACAGCAAGGCTACGTAAAGCAACGTAAAGCAACGTAAAGCAAGGCAACGTAAAGCAACGTAAAGCAACGTAAAGCAAGGCAACTTAAAGCAACGTAAAGCAAGGCAAGGCAACGAAAGGTAAAGCAAGGCAACGTAAAGCAACGTAAAGCAAGGCAAGGCAAAGCAAAGTAAAGCAAGGCAACGTAAAGCAAGGCAACGTAAAGCAACGTAAAGCAACGTAAAGCAAGGCAACGTAAAGCAACGTAAAGCAACGTAAAGCAAGGCAACGTAAAGCAAGGTAAAGCAAGGTAAAGCAAGGTAAACAAACGTAAAGCAAGGCAACGTAAAGCAACGTAAAGGAAGGTAAAGCAAGGTAATGCAAGGTACAGCCAGGTAAAGAAACGTAAAGCAAGGCAACGTAAATCAACGTAAAGCAACATAAAGCAAGGTGAAGCAAGGTAAAGCAACGTAAAGCAAGGCAACGTAAAGCAACATAAAGCAAGGTTAAGCAATGTAAAGCAAGGTAAAGCAAGGTAAATCAAGGCAACATAAAGCAAGGTAAAGCAAGGCAACGTAAAGCAACGTAAAGCAAGGCAACGTAAATCAATGTAAAGCAACGTAAAGCAACGTAAAGCAAGGCAACGTAAAGCAACATAAAGCAAGGCAACGTAAAGCAACGTAAAGCAACGTAAAGCAAGGCAACGTAAAGCAACGTAAAGCAACGTCATGCAAGGCAACGTAAAGCAACGAAAGCAACGTAAAGCAAGGCAATGTAAAGCAACGTAAAGCAATGTCAAGCAACGTAAAGCAACGTAAATCAACGTAAAGCAAGGCAACGTAAAGCAACGTAAAGCAACGTAAAGCAAGGCAACGTAAAGCAACGCAAGGCAACGTAAAGGAAGGGAACGTAAAGTATCGTAAAGCAACGTAAAGCAACGTAAAGCAACTTAAAGCAAGGCAACGTAAAGCAACTTAAAGCATGGCAACGTAAAGCAACGTAAAGCAAAGAAAGGCAAAGCAACCTAAAGCAAGGCAACGTAAAGCAAGGCAACGTAAAGCAACGTAAAGCAACGTAAAGCAACGTAAAGCAACGTAAAGCTACGCAACATAAAGCAAGGCAACGTAAAGCAACGTAAAGCAATGTAAAGCAAGGCAACGTAAAGCAACGTAAAGCAAGGCAACGTAAAGCAACGTAAAGCAACGTAAAGCAAGGCAACGTAAAGCAACGTAAAGCAACGTAAAGCAAGGCAACATAAAGCAACGTAAAGCAAGGCAACGTAAAGCAACGTAAAGCAAGGCAAAGCAAGGCAACGTAAAGCAACGTAAAGCAACGTAAAGCAAGGCAACGTAAGGCAACCTAAACAAGGCAAGGCAAAGCAAGGTAAAGCAAGGCAACGTAAAGCAACGTAAAACAAGGCAAGGAAAAGCAACGTAAAGCAAGGCAACGTAAAGAAACGTAAAGCAACGTAAAGCAAGGTAAAACATGGTAAAGCAAGGTAAACAAATGTAAAGCAAGGCAACGTAAAGCAACGTAAGGCAAGGTAAAGCAAGGTACAGCAAGGTAAAGAAACGTAAAGCAAGGCAACGTAAAGCAACGTAAAGCAACGTAAAGCAAGGTGAAGCAAGGTAAAGCAACAGAAAGCAAGGCAACGTAAAGCAACATAAAGCAAGGTTAAGCAAGGTAAAGCAAGGTAAAGCAACGTAAAGCAACGTAAAGCAAGGCAACGTAAAGCAACGTAATGCAAGGCAACGTAAAGCAATGTAAAGCAACGTAAACCAACGTAAAGCAAGGCAACGTAAAGCAACATAAAGCAAGGCAAAGTAAAGCAACGTAAAGCAACATAAAGCACGGCAACGTAAAGCAACGTAAAGCAACGTAATGCAAGGCAACGTAAAGCAACGTAAAGCAAGGCAACGTAAAGCAACGTAAAGCAAGGCAAAGCAAGGAAACGTAAAGCAACGTAAACCAAGGAAACCTAAAGCAACGTAAAGCAAGGCAAGGCAAAGCAAGGTAAAGCAAGGCAACGTAAAGCAACGTAAAGCAAGGCAAGGCAAAGCAACGTAAAGCAAGGCAACGTAAAGCAACGTAAAACAACGTAAAGCAACGTAAAGCAAGGCAAGGCAAAGCAACGTAAAGCAAGGCAAGGTAAAGCAACGTAAAGCAACGTAAAGCAACATAAAGCAAGGCAAAGTAAAGCAACTTAAAGCAACGTAAAGCAAGGCAAGGCAAAGCAACGTAAAGCAAGGAAACGTAAAGCAACATAAAGCAATGTAAAGCAAGGCAACGTAAAGCAACGTAAAGCAACGTAAAGCAACAAAAGGTAAGGAAACTTAAAGCAACGTAAAGCAAGGCAACGTAAAGCAACGTAAAGCAAAGAAAGGCAAAGCAACGTAAAGCAAGGCAACGTAAAGCAAGGCAACGTAAAGCAAGGCAACGTAAAGCAACGTAAAGCAAGGCAACGTAAATCAACTTAAAGCAACGTAAAGCAAGGCAACGTAAAGCAACGTAAAGACAGGCAGCGTAAAGCAACGTAAAGCAATGTAAAGCAAGGAAACGTAAAGCAACGTAAAGCAAGGCAACGTAAAGCAACGTAAAGCAAGGCAAAGCAAAGCAACGTAAAGCAACGTAAAGGAAGGCAACGTAAAGCAACGTAAAGAAGGCAAGGCAAAGCAACGTAAAGCAAGGCAACGTAAAGCAACGTAAAGCAAGGCAAGGCAAAGCATCGTAAAGCAAGGCAACGTAAAGCAACGTAAAGCAACGTAAAGCAACGTAAATCAAGGCAACATAAAGCAACGTAAAGCAACGTAAAGCAAGGCAACGTAAAGCAACGTAAAGCAAGGCAACGTAAAGCAACGTAAAGCAACGTAAAGCATGGCAACGTAAAGCAACGTAAAGCAAGGCAACGTAAATCAACGTAAAGCAACGTAAAGCAAGGCAACGTAAAGCAACGTAAAGCAACGCAAAGCAAGGCAACGTAAAGCAACGTAAAGCAACGTAAAGCAAGGCAACGTAAAGCAACGTAAAGCAACATAAATCAACGTAAAGCAAGGCAACGTAAAGCAACGTAAAGCAAAGTAAAGCAAGGCAACGTAAAGCAACGCAACGTAAAGCAACGCAACGTAAAGCAACGTAAAGCAAGGCAACGTAAAGCAACGTAAAGCAACGTAAAGCAAGGCAACGTAAAGCAACGTAGAGAAACGTAAAGCAAGGCAACGTAAAGCTACTTAAAGCAAGGCAAAGCAAGGCAACGTAAAGCAACATAAAGGAACGTAAAGCAACGTAAAGCAAGGCAACGTACAGCAACGTAAAGCAAGGCAACGTAAAGCAAGGCAAAGCAAGGCAACGTAACGCAACGTAAATCAACGTAAAGCAAGGCAACGTAAAGCAACGTAAAGCAACGTAAAGCTAGGCAACGTAAAGCATCGTAAAGCAACGTAAAGCAAGGCAACATAAAGCAATGTAAATCAACGTAAAGCAACGTAAAGCAAGGAAATGTAAAGCAACCTAAAGCAACGTAAAGCAACGTAAAGTAACGTAAATCAAGGCAACGTAAATCAACGTAAAGCAACGTAAAGCAACGTAAAGCAAGGTAAAGCAACCTAACCAAACTTAAAGCAAGGCAATGTAATGCTACGTAAAGCATGGCAATGTAAAGCAAGGTAAAGAAAGGTAAGGCAAGGTAAAGCAACGTAAAGCAAGGAAACGTAAAGCAACATAAAGCAATGTAAAGCAAGGCAACGTAAAGCAATGTAAAGGAACGTAAAGCAACGTAAAGCAAGGTAAAGCAACCTAACCAAACTTAAAGCAAGGCAACGTAATGCTACGTAAAGCATGGCAATGTAAAGCAAGGTAAAGAAAGGTAAGGCAAGGTAAAGCAACGTAAAGCAAGGAAACGTAAAGCAACATAAAGCAATGTAAAGCAAGGCAACGTAAAGCAATGTAAAGGAACGTAAAGCAACGTAAAGCAAGGCAACGTAAAACAACGTACAGCAAGGCAACGTAAAGCAACGTAAAGCAACGTAAAGCAAGGCAACGTAAAGCAACGTAAAGCAACGTAAAGCAACGTAAAGCAAGGCAACGTAAAGCAACGTAAAGCAACGTAAAGCATGGCAACGTAAAGCAACGTAAAGGAACGTAAAGCAAGGCAACGTAAAGCAACGTAAGCAAGGCAACGTAAAGCAAAGTAAAGCAACGTAAAGCAAGGTAAAGCAAGGCAAAGTAAAGCAACGTAAAGCAACGCAACGTAAAGCAACGTAAAGCAACGTAAAGCAACGTAAAGCAACGTAAAAGCAAGGCAACGTAAAACAACGTCAAGCAACGTAAAACAACGTAAAGCAACGTAAAGCAAGGCAACGTAAAGCAAGGCAAAGTTAACTAAGGCAACGTAAAGCAACGTAAAGCAAGGCAACGTAAAGTAAGGCAACGTAAAGCAACGTAAAGCAACATAAAGCACGGCAACGTAAAGCAACGTAAAGCAACGTAATGCAAGGCAACGTAAAGCAACGTAAAGCAAGGCAACGTAAAGCAACGTAAAGCAAGGCAAAGCAAGGAAACGTAAAGCAACGTAAACCAAGGAAACCTAAAGCAACGTAAAGCAAGGCAAGGCAAAGCAAGGTAAAGCAAGGCAACGTAAAGCAACGTAAAGCAAGGCAAGGCAAAGCAACGTAAAGCAAGGCAACGTAAAGCAACGTAAAACAACGTAAAGCAACGTAAAGCAAGGCAAGGCAAAGCAACGTAAAGCAAGGCAAGGTAAAGCAACGTAAAGCAACGTAAAGCAACATAAAGCAAGGCAAAGTAAAGCAACTTAAAGCAACGTAAAGCAAGGCAAGGCAAAGCAACGTAAAGCAAGGAAACGTAAAGCAACATAAAGCAATGTAAAGCAAGGCAACGTAAAGCAACGTAAAGCAACGTAAAGCAACAAAAGGTAAGGAAACTTAAAGCAACGTAAAGCAAGGCAACGTAAAGCAACGTAAAGCAAAGAAAGGCAAAGCAACGTAAAGCAAGGCAACGTAAAGCAAGGCAACGTAAAGCAAGGCAACGTAAAGCAACGTAAAGCAAGGCAACGTAAATCAACTTAAAGCAACGTAAAGCAAGGCAACGTAAAGCAACGTAAAGACAGGCAGCGTAAAGCAACGTAAAGCAATGTAAAGCAAGGAAACGTAAAGCAACGTAAAGCAAGGCAACGTAAAGCAACGTAAAGCAAGGCAAAGCAAAGCAACGTAAAGCAACGTAAAGGAAGGCAACGTAAAGCAACGTAAAGAAGGCAAGGCAAAGCAACGTAAAGCAAGGCAACGTAAAGCAACGTAAAGCAAGGCAAGGCAAAGCATCGTAAAGCAAGGCAACGTAAAGCAACGTAAAGCAACGTAAAGCAACGTAAATCAAGGCAACATAAAGCAACGTAAAGCAACGTAAAGCAAGGCAACGTAAAGCAACGTAAAGCAAGGCAACGTAAAGCAACGTAAAGCAACGTAAAGCATGGCAACGTAAAGCAACGTAAAGCAAGGCAACGTAAATCAACGTAAAGCAACGTAAAGCAAGGCAACGTAAAGCAACGTAAAGCAACGCAAAGCAAGGCAACGTAAAGCAACGTAAAGCAACGTAAAGCAAGGCAACGTAAAGCAACGTAAAGCAACATAAATCAACGTAAAGCAAGGCAACGTAAAGCAACGTAAAGCAAAGTAAAGCAAGGCAACGTAAAGCAACGCAACGTAAAGCAACGCAACGTAAAGCAACGTAAAGCAAGGCAACGTAAAGCAACGTAAAGCAACGTAAAGCAAGGCAACGTAAAGCAACGTAGAGAAACGTAAAGCAAGGCAACGTAAAGCTACTTAAAGCAAGGCAAAGCAAGGCAACGTAAAGCAACATAAAGGAACGTAAAGCAACGTAAAGCAAGGCAACGTACAGCAACGTAAAGCAAGGCAACGTAAAGCAAGGCAAAGCAAGGCAACGTAACGCAACGTAAATCAACGTAAAGCAAGGCAACGTAAAGCAACGTAAAGCAACGTAAAGCTAGGCAACGTAAAGCATCGTAAAGCAACGTAAAGCAAGGCAACATAAAGCAATGTAAATCAACGTAAAGCAACGTAAAGCAAGGAAATGTAAAGCAACCTAAAGCAACGTAAAGCAACGTAAAGTAACGTAAATCAAGGCAACGTAAATCAACGTAAAGCAACGTAAAGCAACGTAAAGCAAGGTAAAGCAACCTAACCAAACTTAAAGCAAGGCAATGTAATGCTACGTAAAGCATGGCAATGTAAAGCAAGGTAAAGAAAGGTAAGGCAAGGTAAAGCAACGTAAAGCAAGGAAACGTAAAGCAACATAAAGCAATGTAAAGCAAGGCAACGTAAAGCAATGTAAAGGAACGTAAAGCAACGTAAAGCAAGGTAAAGCAACCTAACCAAACTTAAAGCAAGGCAACGTAATGCTACGTAAAGCATGGCAATGTAAAGCAAGGTAAAGAAAGGTAAGGCAAGGTAAAGCAACGTAAAGCAAGGAAACGTAAAGCAACATAAAGCAATGTAAAGCAAGGCAACGTAAAGCAATGTAAAGGAACGTAAAGCAACGTAAAGCAAGGCAACGTAAAACAACGTACAGCAAGGCAACGTAAAGCAACGTAAAGCAACGTAAAGCAAGGCAACGTAAAGCAACGTAAAGCAACGTAAAGCAACGTAAAGCAAGGCAACGTAAAGCAACGTAAAGCAACGTAAAGCATGGCAACGTAAAGCAACGTAAAGGAACGTAAAGCAAGGCAACGTAAAGCAACGTAAGCAAGGCAACGTAAAGCAAAGTAAAGCAACGTAAAGCAAGGTAAAGCAAGGCAAAGTAAAGCAACGTAAAGCAACGCAACGTAAAGCAACGTAAAGCAACGTAAAGCAACGTAAAGCAACGTAAAAGCAAGGCAACGTAAAACAACGTCAAGCAACGTAAAACAACGTAAAGCAACGTAAAGCAAGGCAACGTAAAGCAAGGCAAAGTTAACTAAGGCAACGTAAAGCAACGTAAAGCAAGGCAACGTAAAGTAAGGCAACGTAAAGCAACGTAAGGCAACGTAAAGTAAGGCAACGTAAAGCAACGTAAATCAAGGCAACATAAAGCAGCGTAAAGCAATGTAAAGCAAGGCAACGTAAAGCAAAGTAATGCAAGGCAACGTAAAGCAACGTAAAGCAACGTGAAGCAAGGCAACGTATAGCAACGTAAAGCAACGTCAAGCAACGTAAAGCAACGTAAATCAACGTAAAGCACAGCAACATAAAGCAACGTAAAGCAACGTAAAGCAAGGTAACGTAAAGCAAGGCAACGTAAAGCAAGGCAACGTAAAGCAACGTATAGCAACGTAAAGCAAGGCAACGTAAAGCAACGTAAAGCAACGTAAAGCAAGGCAACGTAAAGCAACGTAAAGCAACGTAAAGCAACGTAAAGCAACATAAGGTAAGGAAACTTAAAGCAACGTAAAGCAAGGCAACGTAAAGCAACATAAAGCAAAGAAAGGCAAAGCAACGTAAAGCAAGGCAACGTAAAGCAAGGCAACGTAAAGCAACGTAAAGCAACGTAAAGCAAGGCAACGTAAATCAACTTAAAGCAACGTAAAGCAAGGCAACATAAAGCAACGTAAAGACAGGCAACGTAAAGCAACGTAAAGCAACGTAAAACAAGGCAACGTAAAGCAACGTAAAGCAAGGCAACGTAAAGCAACGTAAAGCAAGGCAAAGCAAAGCAACGTAAAGCAACGTAAAGGAAGGCAACGTAAAGCAACGTAAAGAAGGCAAGGCAAAGCAAGGTAAAGCAAGGCAACGTAAAGCAACGTAAAGCAAGGCAAGGCAAAGCAACGTAAAGCAAGGCAACGTAAAGCAACGTAAAGCAATGTAAAGCAACGTAAATCAAGGCAACATAAAGCAACCTAAAGCAACGTAAAGCAAGGCAACGTAAAGCAACGTAAAGCAAGGCAACGTAAAGCAACGTAAAGCAACGTAAAGCATGGCAACGTAAAGCAACGTAAAGCAAGGCAACGTAAATCAACGTAAAGCAACGTAAAGCAACATAAAGCAAGGCAAAGCAAAGCAACGTAAAGCAACGTAAAGGAAGGCAACGTAAAGCAACGTAAAGAAGGCAAGGCAAAGCAAGGTAAAGCAAGGCAACGTAAAGCAACGTAAAGCAAGGCAAGGCAAAGCAACGTAAAGCAAGGCAACGTAAAGCAACGTAAAGCAACGTAAAGCAACGTAAATCAAGGCAACATAAAGCAACCTAAAGCAACGTAAAGCAAGGCAACGTAAAGCAACGTAAAGCAAGGCAACGTAAAGCAACGTAAAGCAACGTAAAGCATGGCAACGTAAAGCAACGTAAAGCAAGGCAACGTAAATCAACATAAAGCAACGTAAAGCAAGGCAACGTAAAGCAACGTAAAGCAACGCAAAGCAAGGCAACGTAAAGCAACGTAAAGCAAGGCAACGTAAAGCAACGTAAAGCAACATAAATCAACGTAAAGCAAGGCAATGTAAAGCAACGTAAAGCAAAGTAAAGCAAGGCAACGTAAAGCAACGTAAAGCAAAGTAAAGCAAGGCAACGTAAAGCAACGCAACGTAAAGCAACGCAACGTAAAGCAACGTAAAGCAAGGCAACGTAAAGCAACGTAAAGCAAGGCAACGTAAAGCAACGTAAAGCAACGTAGAGAAACGTAAAGCAAGGCAACGTAAAGCAACTTAAAGCAAAGTAAAGCAACGTAAAGCAAGGCAACGTACAGCAACGTAAAGCAAGGCAACGTAAAGCAACGTAAAGCAAGGCAAAGCAAGGCAACGTAAAGCAACGTAAAGCAACGTAAAGCAAGGCAACGTAAAGCAACGTAAAGCTAGGCAACGTAAAGCATCGTAAAGCAACGTAAAGCAAGGCAACATAAAGCAACATAAAGCAACGTAAAGCAATGTAAAGCAATGTAATGTAAAGCAAACTAAAGCAACGTAAAGCAACGTAAAGTAACGTAAATCAAGGCAACGTAAATCAACGTAAAGCAACGTAAAGCAACGTAAAGCAAGGTAAAGCAACCTAACCAAACTTAAAGCAAGGCAACGTAATGCTACGTAAAGCATGGCAATGTAAAGCAAGGTAAAGATAGGTAAAGCAAGGTAAAGCAAGGTAAAGCAACGTAAAGCAAGGCATCGTAAAGCAACGTAAAGCAAGGCAATGTAAAGCAAGGTAAAGCAACGTAAAGCAACGTAAAGCAAGGAAGCGTAAAGAAACGTAAAGCAACGTAAAGCAAGGAACGTAAATCAACGTAAAGCAACTTAATGCAACGTAAAGCAAGGTAAAGCAACGTAACCCAACTTAAAGCAAGGCAACGTAATGCTACGTAAAGCATGGCAATGTAAAGCAAGGTAAAGAAAGGTAAAGCAACGTAACCCAACTTAAAGCAAGGCAACGTAAAGCAACGTAAAGGAAGGCAACGTAAAGCAAGGCAACGTAAAGCAACGTAAAGCAACGTAAAGCAACGTAAAGCAACGTAAAGCTACGCAACATAAAGCAAGGCAACGTAAAGCAACGTAAAGCAATGTAAAGCAAGGCAACGTAAAGCAACGTAAAGCAAGGCAACGTAAAGCAACGTAAAGCTACGTAAAGAAAGGCAACGTAAAGCAACGTAAAGCAAGGCAACATAAAGTAACGTAAAGCAAGGCAACGTAAAGCAACGTAAAGCAAGGCAAAGCAAGGCAACGTAAAGCAACGTAAAGCAACGTAAAGCAAGGCAACGTAAGGCAACCTAAACAAGGCAAGGCAAAGCAAGGTAAAGCAAGGCAACGTAAAGCAACGTAAAACAAGGCAAGGAAAAGCAACGTAAAGCAAGGCAACGTAAAGAAACGTAAAGCAACGTAAAGCAAAGCAACGTAAAGCAACGTAAAGCAACGTAAAGCAAGGTAACGCATGGTAAAGCAAGGTAAACAAATGTAAAGCAAGGAAACGTAAAGCAACGTAAGGCAAGGTAAAGCAAGGTACAGCAAGGTAAAGAAACGTAAAGCAAGGCAACGTAAAGTAACGTAAAGCAACGTAAAGCAAGGTGAAGCAAGGTAAAGCAACGGAAAGCAAGGCAACGTAAAGCAACATAAAGCAAGGTTAAGCAACGTAAAGCAAGGTAAAGCAACGTAAAGCAACGTAAAGCAAGGCAACGTAAAGCAACGTAATGCAAGGCAACGTAAATCAATGTAAAGCAACGTAAACCAACGTAAAGCAAGGCAACGTAAAGCAACATAAAGCAAGGCAAAGTAAAGCAACGTAAAGCAACATAAAGCACGGCAACGTAAAGCAACGTAATGCAAGGCAACGTAAAGCAACGTAAAGCAAGGCAACGTAAAGCAACGTAAAGCAAGGCAAAGCAAGGAAACGTAAAGCAACGTAAAGCAAGGCAACCTAAAGCAACGTAAAGCAAGGCAAGGCAAAGCAAGGTAAAGCAAGGCAACGTAAAGCAACGTAAAGCAAGGCAAGGCAAAGCAACGTAAAGCAAGGCAACGTAAAGCAACGTAAAACAACGTAAAGCAACGTAAAGCAAGGCAAGGCAAAGCAACGTAAAGCAAGGCAAGGTAAAGCAACGTAAAGCAACGTAAAGCAACATAAAGCAAGGCAAAGTAAAGCAACTAAAAGCAACGTAAAGCAAGGCAAGGCAAAGCAACATAAAGCAAGGAAACGTAAAGCAAGGCAACGTAAAGCAACGTAAAGCAACGTAAAGCAACATAAGGTAAGGAAACTTAAAGCAACGTAAAGCAAGGCAACGTAAAGCAACGTAAAGCAAAGAAAGGCAAAGCAACGTAAAGCAAGGCAACGTAAAGCAAGGCAACGTAAAGCAAGGCAACGTAAAGCAACGTAAATCAAGGCAACGTAAATCAACTTAAAGCAACGTAAAGCAAGGCAACGTAAAGCAACGTAAAGACAGGCAGCGTAAAGCAACGTAAAGCAATGTAAAGCAAGGCAACGTAAAGCAACGTAAAGCAAGGCAACGTAAAGCAACGTAAAGCAAGGCAAAGCAAAGCAACGTAAAGCAACGTAAAGGAAGGCAACGTAAAGCAACGTAAAGGAAGGCAACTTAAAGCAACGTAAAGAAGGCAAGGCAAAGCAAGGTAAAGCAAGGCAACGTAAAGCAACGTAAAGAAAGGCAAGGCAAAGCAACGTAAAGCAAGGCAACGTAAAGCAACGTAAAGCAACGTAAAGCAACGTAAAGCAACGTAAATCAAGGCAACATAAAGCAACCTAAAGCAACGTAAAGCAAGGCAACGTAAAGCAACGTAAAGCAAGGCAACGTAAAGCAACGTAAAGCAACGTAAAGCATGGCAACGTAAAGCAACGTAAAGCAAGGCAACGTAAATCAACGTAAAGCAACGTAAAGCAAGGCAACGTAAAGCAACGTAAAGCAACGCAAAGCAAGGCAACGTAAAGCAACGTAAAGCAACGTAAAGCAAGGCAACGTAAAGCAACGTAAAGCAACATAAATCAACGTAAAGCAAGGCAATGTAAAGCAACGTAAAGCAAAGTAAAGCAAGGCAACGTAAAGCAACGTAAAGCAAAGTAAAGCAAGGCAACGTAAAGCAACGCAACGTAAAGCAACGCAACGTAAAGCAACGTAAAGCAAGGCAACGTAAAGCAACGTAAAGCAACGTAAAGCAAGGCAACGTAAAGCAACGTAAAGCAACGTAGAGAAACGTAAAGCAAGGCAACGTAAAGCAACTTAAAGCAAGGCAAAGCAAGGCAACGTAAAGCAACATAAAGCAACGTAAAGCAACGTAAAGCAAGGCAACGTACAGCAACGTAAAGCAAGGCAACGTAAAGCAACGTAAAGCAAGGCAAAGCAAGGCAACGTAACGCAACGTAAATCAACGTAAAGCAAGGCAACGTAAAGCAACGTAAAGCAACGTAAAGCTAGGCAACGTAAAGCATCGTAAAGCAACGTAAAGCAAGGCAACATAAAGCAATGTAAAGCAACGTAAAGCAACGTAAAGCAAGGAAATGTAAAGCAACCTAAAGCAACGTAAAGCAACGTAAAGTAACGTAAATCAAGGCAACGTAAATCAACGTAAAGCAACGTAAAGCAACGTAAAGCAAGGTAAAGCAACCTAACCAAACTTAAAGCAAGGCAACGTAATGCTACGTAAAGCATGGCAATGTAAAGCAAGGTAAAGAAAGGTAAGGCAAGGTAAAGCAACGTAAAGCAAGGAAACGTAAAGCAACATAAAGCAATGTAAAGCAAGGCAACGTAAAGCAATGTAAAGGAACGTAAAGCAACGTAAAGCAAGGCAACGTAAAACAACGTACAGCAAGGCAACGTAAAGCAACGTAAAGCAACGTAAAGCAAGGCAACGTAAAGCAACGTAAAGCAACGTAAAGCAAGGCAACGTAAAGCAACGTAAAGCAACGTAAAGCAAGGCAACGTAAAGCAACGTAAGCAAGGCAACGTAAAGCAAAGTAAAGCAACGTAAAGCAAGGTAAAGCAAGGCAACGTAAAGCAACGTAAAGCAACGCAACGTAAAGCAACGTAAAGCAACGTAAAAGCAAGGCAACGTAAAACAACGTCAAGCAATGTAAAACAACGTAAAGCAACGTAAAGCAAGGCAACGTAAAGCAAGGCAAAGTTAACTAAGGCAACGTAAAGCAACGTAAAGCAAGGCAACGTAAAGTAAGGCAACGTAAAGCAACGTAAGGCAACGTAAAGTAAGGCAACGTAAAGCAACGTAAATCAAGGCAACATAAAGCAGCGTAAAGCAATGTAAAGCAAGGCAACGTAAAGCAACGTAATGCAAGGCAACGTAAAGCAACGTAAAGCAAGGCAACATATAGCAACGTAAAGCAACGTCAAGCAACGTAAAGCAACGTAAATCAACGTAAAGCACAGCAACGTAAAGCAACGTAAAGCAACGTAAAGCAAGGTAACGTAAAGCAAGGCAACGTAAAGCAAGGCAACGTAAAGCAACGTATAGCAACGTAAAGCAAGGCAACGTAAAGCAACGTAAAGCAACGTAAAGCAAGGCAACGTAAAGCAACGTAAAGCAACGTAAAGCAACGTAAAGCAACATAAGGTAAGGAAACTTAAAGCAACGTAAAGCAAGGCAACGTAAAGCAACATAAAGCAAAGAAAGGCAAAGCAACGTAAAGCAAGGCAACGTAAAGCAAGGCAACGTAAAGCAACGTAAAGCAACGTAAAGCAAGGCAACGTAAATCAACTTAAAGCAACGTAAAGCAAGGCAACATAAAGCAACGTAAAGACAGGCAACGTAAAGCAACGTAAAGCAACGTAAAGCAAGGCAACGTAAAGCAACGTAAAGCAAGGCAAAGCAAAGCAACGTAAAGCAACGTAAAGGAAGGCAACGTAAAGCAACGTAAAGAAGGCAAGGCAAAGCAAGGTAAAGCAAGGCAACGTAAAGCAACGTAAAGCAAGGCAAGGCAAAGCAACGTAAAGCAAGGCAACGTAAAGCAACGTAAAGCAATGTAAAGCAACGTAAATAAAGGCAACATAAAGCAACCTAAAGCAACGTAAAGCAAGGCAACGTAAAGCAACGTAAAGCAAGGCAACGTAAAGCAACGTAAAGCAACGTAAAGCATGGCAACGTAAAGCAACGTAAAGCAAGGCAACGTAAATCAACGTAAAGCAACGTAAAGCAACATAAAGCAAGGCAAAGCAAAGCAACGTAAAGGAACGTAAAGGAAGGCAACGTAAAGCAACGTAAAGAAGGCAAGGCAAAGCAAGGTAAAGCAAGGCAACGTAAAGCAACGTAAAGCAAGGCAAGGCAAAGCAACGTAAAGCAAGGCAACGTAAAGCAACGTAAAGCAATGTAAAGCAACGTAAATCAAGGCAACATAAAGCAACCTAAAGCAACGTAAAGCAAGGCAACGTAAAGCAACGTAAAGCAAGGCAACGTAAAGCAACGTAAAACAACATAAAGCATGGCAACGTAAAGCAACGTAAAGCAAGGCAACGTAAATCAACATAAAGCAACGTAAAGCAAGGCAACGTAAAGCAACGTAAAGCAACGCAAAGCAAGGCAACGTAAAGCAACGTAAAGCAAGGCAACGTAAAGCAACGTAAAGCAACATAAATCAACGTAAAGCAAGGCAATGTAAAGCAACGTAAAGCAAAGTAAAGCAAGGCAACGTAAAGCAACGTAAAGCAAAGTAAAGCAAGGCAACGTAAAGCAACGCAACGTAAAGCAACGCAACGTAAAGCAACGTAAAGCAAGGCAACGTAAAGCAACGTAAAGCAACGTAAAGCAAGGCAACGTAAAGCAACGTAAAGCAACGTAGAGAAACGTAAAGCAAGGCAACATAAAGCAACTTAAAGCAACGTAAAGCAACGTAAAGCAAGGCAACGTACAGCAACGTAAAGCAAGGCAACGTAAAGCAACGTAAAGCAAGGCAAAGCAAGGCAACGTAAAGCAACGTAAATCAACGTAAAGCAAGGCAACGTAAAGCAACGTAAATCTAGGCAACGTAAAGCATCGTAAAGCAACGTAAAGCAAGGCAACATAAAGCAACATAAAGCAACGTAAAGCAACGTAAAGCAAGGTAATGTAAAGCAACCTAAAGTAACGTAAAGCAACGTAAAGTAACGTAAATCAAGGCAACGTAAATCAACGTAAAGCAACGTAAAGCAACGTAAAGCAAGGTAAAGCAACCTAACCAAACTTAAAGCAAGGCAACGTAATGCTACGTAAAGCATGGCAATGTAAAGCAAGGTAAAGATAGGTAAAGCAAGGTAAAGCAACGTAAAGCAACGTAAAGTAAGGCATCCTAGAGCAACGTAAAGCAAGGCAATGTAAAGCAAGGTAAAGCAACGTAAAGCAACGTAAAGCAAGGAAGCGTAAAGAAACGTAAAGCAACGTAAAGCAAGGAACGTAAATCAACGTAAAGCAACGTAATGCAACGTAAAGCAAGGTAAAGCAACGTAACCCAACTTAAAGCAAGGCAACGTAATGCTACGTAAAGCATGGCAATGTAAAGCAAGGTAAAGAAAGGTAAAGCAAGGTAAAGCAAGGTAAACAAATGTAAAGCTACGTAAAGGAAGGTAAAGCAAGGTAGAGGAAGGTAAAGCAACGTAAAGCTAGGCAACGCAACGTAAAGCAAGGTAACATAAAGCAACGTAAAGCAATGTAAATCAAGGTGAAGCAAAGTAAAACAACGTAAAGCAAGGCAACGTAAAGCAACATAAAGCAAGGTTAAGCAACGTAAAGCAAGGTAAAGCAACCTAACCAAACTTAAAGCAAGGCAACGTAATGCTACGTAAAGCATGGCAATGTAAAGCTAGGTAAAGATAGGTAAAGCAAGGTAAAGCAACGTAAAGCAACGTAAAGTAAGGCATCCTAAAGCAACGTAAAGCAAGGCAATGTAAAGCAAGGTAAAGCAACGTAAAGCAACGTAAAGCAAGGAAGCGTAAAGAAACGTAAAGCAACGTAAAGCAAGGAACGTAAATCAACGTAAAGCAACGTAATGCAACGTAAAGCAAGGTAAAGCAACGTAACCCAACTTAAAGCAAGGCAACGTAATGCTACGTAAAGCATGGCAATGTAAAGCAAGGTAAAGAAAGGTAAAGCAAGGTAAAGCAAGGTAAACAAATGTAAAGCTACGTAAAGGAAGGTAAAGCAAGGTAGAGGAAGGTAAAGCAACGTAAAGCTAGGCAACGCAACGTAAAGCAAGGTAACATAAAGCAACGTAAAGCAATGTAAATCAAGGTGAAGCAAAGTAAAACAACGTAAAGCAAGGCAACGTAAAGCAACATAAAGCAAGGTTAAGCAAGGTAAAGCAAGGCAAAGCAACGTAAAGCAAGGCAACGTAAAGAATCGTAAAGCAACGTAAAGCAACGTAAAGCAAGATAAGGCAAGGAAACTTAAAGCAACGTAAAGCAAGGCAACGTAAAGCAACGTAAAGCAAAGAAAGGCAAAGCAACATAAAGCAAGGCAACGTAAAGCAAGGCAACGTAAAGCAACGTAAAGCAACGTAAAGAAAGGCAACGTAAACCAACGTAAAGCAACGTAAAGCAAGGCAACGTAAAGAAACGTAAGGCAACGTAACGAAACGTAAAGCAACGTAAAGCAAGGCAACGTAAATCAACGTAAATCAACGTAAAGCAACGTAAAGCAAGGTAAAGCAACGTAACCCAACTTAAAGCAAGGCAACGTAAAGCAACGTAAAGGAAGGCAATGTAAAGCAAGGTAAAAAAGGTAAAGCAAGGTAAAGCAAGGTAAACAAACGTAAAGCTACGTAAAGGAAGGTAAAGCAAGGTAAAGCAAGGTATAGGAAGGTAAAGCAACGTAAAGCAAGGCAACGTAAAGCAACGTAAAGCAACATAAAGCAAGGTGAAGCAAAGTAAAACAACGAAAAGCAAGGCAACGTAAAGCAACATAAAGCACGGTTAAGCAAGGTAAAGCAACGTCAAGCAACGTAAAGCAAGGCAACGTAAAGCAGCGTAAAGCAAGGTAAAGCAACGTAAAGCAAGGTAAAGCAACGTAAATCAAGGCAACGTAAAGCAAGGTAAAGCAAGACAACGTAAAGCAACGTAAAGCAACGTAAAGCAATGTAAAGCAAGTTAAATCAAGGCAACGTAAAGCCAGGTAAAGCAAGGCAACGTAAAGCAACGTAAAGCAAGGCAACGTAAAGCAACGTAAAGAATGGCAAGGTAAAGCAACGTAAAGCAACGTAAAGCTACGTAAACAAGGTAAAGCAAGACAACGTAAAGCAACGTAAAGCAAGGCAAATCAAGGCAACGTAAAGCAACGTAAAGCAAGACAACGTAAAGCAACGTAAAGCAAGGCAAATCAAGGCAACGTAAAGCAACGTAAAGCAAGGCAACGTCAAGCAAGGTAAAGAAAGGTAAAGCAAGGAAAAGCAACGTAAAGCAACGTAAAGCAAGGCAACGTAAAGAAACGTAAAGCAAAGTATAGCAAGGCAACGTAAAGCACAGCAATGTAAAGCAACGTAAAGCAACGTAAAGCAAGGCAACATAAAGCAAGGCATCGTAAAGCAAAGTAAAGCAACGTAAAGCAAGGAAACGTAAAGCAACGTCAAGCAACGTAAATCAACGTAAAGCAACGTAAAGCAAGGCAAGATAAAGCAACTTAGAGCAACGTAAAGCAACGTAAAGCAAGGCAACATAAAGCAACGTAAAACAAGGCAACATAAAGCAAGGCGATGTAAAGCAACGTAAAGCAACGTAAAACAATGCAACGTAAAGCAAGGTAAAGCAAGGTAAAGCAACGTAAAGCAAGGCAACGTAAAGCAACGTAAAGCAACGTAAAGCAAGGCAACGTAAAGCAACGTAAAGCAACGTAAAGCAAGGCAACGTAAAGCAACGTAAAGCAAGGCAAATCAAGGCAACTTAAAGCAACGTAAAGCCAGGTAAAGCAAGGCAACGTAAAGCAACGTAAAGCAAGGCGAGGCAAAGAAACGTAAAGCAAGGCAACGTAAAGCAACGTAAAGCAACGTAAAGCAAGGCAACCTAAAGCAACGTAAAGCAACGTAAAGCAAGTCAACGTAAAGCAACCTAAAGCAACGTAAAGCAACGTAAAGCAAGGCAACGTAAAGCAACGTAAAGCAAGGCAATGTAAAGCAACGTAAAGCAACGTAAACAAGGAAACGTAAAGCAACTTAAAGCAACGTAAAGCAAGGAAACGTAAAGCAAAGTAACGCAAGGTAAAGAAATGTAAAGCAAGGCAACGTAAAGCTACGTAAAGCAAAGTAAAGCAAGGCAACGTAAAGCAACGTCAAGGAACGTAAAGCAACGTAAAGCAACGTAAATAAGGCAACGTAAAGCGACATAAAGCAAAGTAAAGGAAGGCAACGTAAAGCAACGTAAACAAAGTAAAGTAAGGCAACGTAAAGCAATGTAAAGCAACGTAAAGCAAGGCAAGGTAAAGCAACGTAAAGCAACGTAAAGCAACATAAAGCAAGGCAAAGTAAAGCAACTTAAAGCAACGTAAAGCAAGGCAAGGCAAAGCAACGTAAAGCAAGGAAACGTAAAGCAACATAAAGCAATGTAAAGCAAGGCAACGTAAAGCAACGTAAAGCAAAGTAAAGCAACGTAAAGCAAGGCAACGTAAAACAACGTACAGCAAGGCTACGTAAAGCAACGTAAAGCAACGTAAAGCAAGGCAACGTAAAGCAACGTAAAGCAACGTAAAGCAAGGCAACTTAAAGCAACGTAAAGCAAGGCAAGGCAACGAAAGGTAAAGCAAGGCAACGTAAAGCAACGTAAAGCAAGGCAAGGCAAAGCAAAGTAAAGCAAGGCAACGTAAAGCAAGGCAACGTAAAGCAACGTAAAGCAACGTAAAGCAAGGCAACGTAAAGCAACGTAAAGCAACGTAAAGCAAGGCAACGTAAAGCAAGGTAAAGCAAGGTAAAGCAAGGTAAACAAACGTAAAGCAAGGCAACGTAAAGCAACGTAAAGGAAGGTAAAGCAAGGTAATGCAAGGTACAGCCAGGTAAAGAAACGTAAAGCAAGGCAACGTAAATCAACGTAAAGCAACATAAAGCAAGGTGAAGCAAGGTAAAGCAACGTAAAGCAAGGCAACGTAAAGCAACATAAAGCAAGGTTAAGCAATGTAAAGCAAGGTAAAGCAAGGTAAACAAACGTAAAGCAATGCAACGTAAAGCAGCGTACAGCAAGGTAAAGCAAGGTAAAGCAAGGTAAATCAAGGCAACATAAAGCAAGGTAAAGCAAGGCAACGTAAAGCAACGTAAAGCAATGCAACGTAAATCAATGTAAAGCAACGTAAAGCAACGTAAAGCAAGGCAACGTAAAGCAACATAAAGCAAGGCAACGTAAAGCAACGTAAAGCAACGTAAAGCAAGGCAACGTAAAGCAACGTAAAGCAACGTCATGCAAGGCAACGTAAAGCAACGAAAGCAACGTAAAGCAAACCAACGTAAAGCAACGTAAAGCAATGTCAAGCAACGTAAAGCAACGTAAATCAACGTAAAGCAAGGCAACGTAAAGCAACGTAAAGCAACGTAAAGCAAGGCAACGTAAAGCAACGCAAGGCAACGTAAAGGAAGGGAACGTAAAGTATCGTAAAGCAACGTAAAGCAACGTAAAGCAACTTAAAGCAAGGCAACGTAAAGCAACTTAAAGCATGGCAACGTAAAGCAACGTAAAGCAAAGAAAGGCAAAGCAACCTAAAGCAAGGCAACGTAAAGCAAGGCAACGTAAAGCAACGTAAAGCAACGTAAAGCAACGTAAAGCAACGTAAAGCTACGCAACATAAAGCAAGGCAACGTAAAGCAACGTAAAGCAATGTAAAGCAAGGCAACGTAAAGCAACGTAAAGCAAGGCAACGTAAAGCAACGTAAAGCTACGTAAAGCAAGGCAACGTAAAGCAACGTAAAGCAACGTAAAGCAAGGCAACATATGCAACGTAAAGCAAGGCAACGTAAAGCAGCGTAAAGCAAGGCAAAGCAAGGCGACGTAAAGCAACGTAAAGCAACGTAAAGCAAGGCAACGTAAGGCAACCTAAACAAGGCAAGGCAAAGCAAGGTAAAGCAAGGCAACGTAAAGCAACGTAAAACAAGGCAAGGAAAAGCAACGTAAAGCAAGGCAACGTAAAGAAACGTAAAGCAACGTAAAGCAATGCAACGTAAAGCAACGTAAAGCAACGTAAAGCAAGGTAAAGCATGGTAAAGCAAGGTAAACAAATGTAAAGCAAGGCAACGTAAAGCAACGTAAGGCAAGGTAAAGCAAGGTACAGCAAGGTAAAGAAACGTAAAGCAAGGCAACGTAAAGCAACGTAAAGCAACGTAAAGCAAGGTGAAGCAAGGTAAAGCAACGGAAAGCAAGGCAACGTAAAGCAACATAAAGCAAGGTTAAGCAAGGTAAAGCAAGGTAAAGCAACGTAAAGCAACGTAAAGCAAGGCAACGTAAAGCAACGTAATGCAAGGCAACGTAAAGCAATGTAAAGCAACGTAAACCAACGTAAAGCAAGGCAACGTAAAGCAACATAAAGCAAGGCAAAGTAAAGCAACGTAAAGCAACATAAAGCACGGCAACGTAAAGCAACGTAAAGCAACGTAATGCAAGGCAACGTAAAGCAACGTAAAGCAAGGCAACGTAAAGCAACGTAAAGCAAGGCAAAGCAAGGAAACGTAAAGCAACGTAAAGCAAGGCAACCTAAAGCAACGTAAAGCAAGGCAAGGCAAAGCAAGGTAAAGCAAGGCAACGTAAAGCAACGTAAAGCAAGGCAAGGCAAAGCAACGTAAAGCAAGGCAACGTAAAGCAACGTTAAACAACGTAAAGCAACGTAAAGCAAGGCAAGGCAAAGCAACGTAAAGCAAGGCAAGGTAAAGCAACGTAAAGCAACGTAAAGCAACATAAAGCAAGGCAAAGTAAAGCAACTTAAAGCAACGTAAAGCAAGGCAAGGCAAAGCAACGTAAAGCAAGGAAACGTAAAGCAACATAAAGCAATGTAAAGCAAGGCAACGTAAAGCAACGTAAAGCAACGTAAAGCAACGTAAAGCAAGGCAACGTAAAACAACATACAGCAAGGCTACGTAAAGCAACGTAAAGCAACATAAAGCAAGGCAACGTAAAGCAACGTAAAGCAACGTAAAGCAAGGCAACTTAAAGCAACGTAAAGCAAGGCAAGGCAACGAAAGGTAAAGCAAGGCAACGTAAAGCAACGTAAAGCAAGGCAAGGCAAAGCAAAGTAAAGCAAGGCAACGTAAAGCAAGGCAACGTAAAGCAACGTAAAGCAACGTAAAGAAAGGCAACGTAAAGCAAGGCAACGTAAAGCAACGTAAAGCAACGTAAAGCAAGGCAACGTAAAGCAAGGTAAAGCAAGGTAAAAAAACGTAAAGCAAGGCAACGTAAAGCAACGTAAAGGAAGGTAAAGCAAGGTAATGCAAGGTACAGCCAGGTAAAGAAACGTAAAGCAAGGCAACGTAAATCAACGTAAAGCAACATAAAGCAAGGTGAAGCAAGGCAACGTAAAGCAACGTAAAGCAAGGCAACGTAAAGCAACATAAAGCAAGGTTAAGCAATGTAAAGCAAGGTAAAGCAAGGTAAACAAACGTAAAGCAATGCAACGTAAAGCAGCGTACAGCAAGGTAAAGCAAGGTAAAGCAAGGTAAATCAAGGCAACATAAAGCAAGGTAAAGCAAGGCAACGTAAAGCAAGGTAAAGCAATGCAACGTAAATCAATGTAAAGCAACGTAAAGCAACGTAAAGCAAGGCAACGTAAAGCAACATAAAGCAAGGCAACGTAAAGCAACGTAAAGCAACGTAAAGCAAGGCAACGTAAAGCAACGTAAAGCAACGTCATGCAAGGCAACGTAAAGCAACGAAAGCAACGTAAAGCAAACCAACGTAAAGCAACGTAAAGCAATGTCAAGCAACGTAAAGCAACGTAAATCAACGTAAAGCAAGGCAACGTAAAGCAACGTAAAGCAACGTAAAGCAAGGCAACGTAAAGCAACGCAAGGCAACGTAAAGGAAGGGAATGTAAAGTATCGTAAAGCAACGTAAAGCAACGTAAAGCAACTTAAAGCAAGGCAACGTAAAGCAACTTAAAGCATGGCAACGTAAAGCAACGTAAAGCAAAGAAAGGCAAAGCAACCTAAAGCAAGGCAACGTAAAGCAAGGCAACGTAAAGCAACGTAAAGCAACGTAAAGCAACGTAAAGCAACGTAAAGCTACGCAACATAAAGCAAGGCAACGTAAAGCAACGTAAAGCAATGTAAAGCAAGGCAACGTAAAGCAACGTAAAGCAAGGCAACGTAAAGCAACGTAAAGCTACGTAAAGCAAGGCAACGTAAAGCAACGTAAAGCAACGTAAAGCAAGGCAACATATGCAACGTAAAGCAAGGCAACGTAAAGCAGCGTAAAGCAAGGCAAAGCAAGGCGACGTAAAGCAACGTAAAGCAACGTAAAGCAAGGCAACGTAAGGCAACCTAAACAAGGCAAGGCAAAGCAAGGTAAAGCAAGGCAACGTAAAGCAACGTAAAACAAGGCAAGGAAAAGCAACGTAAAGCAAGGCAACGTAAAGAAACGTAAAGCAACGTAAAGCAATGCAACGTAAAGCAACGTAAAGCAACGTAAAGCAAGGTAAAGCATGGTAAAGCAAGGTAAACAAATGTAAAGCAAGGCAACGTAAAGCAACGTAAGGCAAGGTAAAGCAAGGTACAGCAAGGTAAAGAAACGTAAAGCAAGGCAACGTAAAGCAACGTAAAGCAACGTAAAGCAAGGTGAAGCAAGGTAAAGCAACGGAAAGCAAGGCAACGTAAAGCAACATAAAGCAAGGTTAAGCAAGGTAAAGCAAGGTAAAGCAACGTAAAGCAACGTAAAGCAAGGCAACGTAAAGCAACGTAATGCAAGGCAAAGTAAAGCAATGTAAAGCAACGTAAACCAACGTAAAGCAAGGCAACGTAAAGCAACATAAAGCACGGCAACGTAAAGCAACGTAAAGCAACGTAATGCAAGGCAACGTAAAGCAACGTAAAGCAAGGCAACGTAAAGCAACGTAAAGCAAGGCAAAGCAAGGAAACGTAAACCAACGTAAAGCAAGGCAACCTAAAGCAACGTAAAGCAAGGCAAGGCAAAGCAAGGTAAAGCAAGGCAACGTAAAGCAACGTAAAGCAAGGCAAGGCAAAGCAACGTAAAGCAAGGCAACGTAAAGCAACGTAAAACAACGTAAAGCAACGTAAAGCAAGGCAAGGCAAAGCAACGTAAAGCAAGGCAAGGTAAAGCAACGTAAAGCAACGTAAAGCAACATAAAGCAAGGCAAAGTAAAGCAACTTAAAGCAACGTAAAGCAAGGCAAGGCAAAGCAACGTAAAGCAAGGAAACGTAAAGCAACATAAAGCAATGTAAAGCAAGGCAACGTAAAGCAACGTAAAGCAACGTAAAGCAACGTAAAGCAAGGCAACGTAAAACAACATACAGCAAGGCTACGTAAAGCAACGTAAAGCAACATAAAGCAAGGCAACGTAAAGCAACGTAAAGCAATGTAAAGCAAGGCAACTTAAAGCAACGTAAAGCAAGGCAAGGCAACGAAAGGTAAAGCAAGGCAACGTAAAGCAAGGCAACGTAAAGCAACGTAAAGCAACGTAAAGCAAGGCAACGTAAAGCAACGTAAAGCAACGTAAAGCAAGGCAACGTAAAGCAAGGTAAAGCAAGGTAAAGCAAGGTAAAAAAACGTAAAGCAAGGCAACGTAAAGCAACGTAAAGGAAGGTAAAGCAAGGTAATGCAAGGTACAGCCAGGTAAAGAAACGTAAAGCAAGGCAACGTAAATCAACGTAAAGCAACATAAAGCAAGGTGAAGCAAGGTAAAGCAACGTAAAGCAAGGCAACGTAAAGCAACATAAAGCAAGGTTAAGCAATGTAAAGCAAGGTAAAGCAAGGTAAACAAACGTAAAGCAATGCAACGTAAAGCAGCGTACAGCAAGGTAAAGCAAGGTAAAGCAAGGTAAATCAAGGCAACATAAAGCAAGGTAAAGCAAGGCAACGTAAAGCAACGTAAAGCAAGGCAACGTAAATCAATGTAAAGCAATGTAAAGCAACGTAAAGCAAGGCAACGTAAAGCAACATAAAGCAAGGCAACGTAAAGCAACGTAAAGCAACGTAAAGCAAGGCAACGTAAAGCAACGTAAAGCAACGTCATGCAAGGCAACGTAAAGCAACGAAAGCAACGTAAAGCAAACCAACGTAAAGCAACGTAAAGCAATGTCAAGCAACGTAAAGCAACGTAAATCAACGTAAAGCAAGGCAACGTAAAGCAACGTAAAGCAACGTAAAGCAAGGCAACGTAAAGCAACGCAAGGCGACGTAAAGGAAGGGAACGTAAAGTATCGTAAAGCAGCGTAAAGCAACGTAAAGCAACTTAAAGCAAGGCAACGTAAAGCAACTTAAAGCATGGCAACGTAAAGCAACGTAAAGCAAAGAAAGGCAAAGCAACCTAAAGCAAGGCAACGTAAAGCAAGGCAACGTAAAGCGACGTAAAGCAATGTAAAGCAAGGCAACGTAAAGCAACGTAAAGCAAGGCAACGTAAAGCAACGTAAAGCTACGTAAAGCAAGGCAACGTAAAGCAACGTAAAGCAACGTAAAGCAAGGCAACGTAAAGCAACGTAAAGCAACGTAAAGCAAGGCAACATAAAGCAACGTAAAGCAAGGCAACGTAAAGCAACGTAAAGCAACGTAAAGCAAGGCAACGTAAGGCAAGCTAAACAAGGCAAGGCAAAGCAAGGTAAAGCAAGGCAACGTAAAGCAACGTAAAACAAGGCAAGGAAAAGCAACGTAAAGCAAGGCAACGTAAAGAAACGTAAAGCAACGTAAAGCAATGCAACGTAAAGCAACGTAAAGCAACGTAAAGCAAGGTAAAGCATGGTAAAGCAAGGTAAACAAATGTAAAGCAAGGCAACGTAAAGCAACGTCAAGGAACGTAAAGCAACGTAAAGCAACGTAAATAAGGCAACGTAAAGCGACATAAAGCAAAGTAAAGGAAGGCAACGTAAAGCAACGTAAACAAAGTAAAGTAAGGCAACGTAAAGCAAGGTAAAGCAACGTAAAGCAAGGCAAGGTAAAGCAACGTAAAGCAACGTAAAGCAACATAAAGCAAGGAAAAGTAAAGCAACTTAAAGCAACGTAAAGCAAGGCAAGGCAAAGCAACGTAAAGCAAGGAAACGTAAAGCAACATAAAGCAATGTAAAGCAAGGCAACGTAAAGCAACGGAAAGCAAAGTAAAGCAACGTAAAGCAAGGCAACGTAAAACAACGTACAGCAAGGCTACGTAAAGCAACGTAAAGCAACGTAAAGCAAGGCAACGTAAAGCAACGTAAAGCAACGTAAAGCAAGGCAACTTAAAGCAACGTAAAGCAAGGCAAAGCAACGAAAGGTAAAGCAAGGCAACGTAAAGCAACGTAAAGCAAGGCAAGGCAAAGCAAAGTAAAGCAAGGCAACGTAAAGCAAGGCAACGTAAAGCAACGTAAAGCAACGTAAAGCAAGGCAACGTAGAGCAACGTAAAGCAACGTAAAGCAAGGCAACGTAAAGCAAGGTAAAGCAAGGTAAAGCAAGGTAAACAAACGTAAAGCAAGGCTACGTAAAGCAACGTAAAGCAAGGCAAGGCAAAGCAAAGTAAAGCAAGGCAACGTAAAGCAAGGCAACGTAAAGCAACGTAAAGCAATGTAAAGCAAGGCAACGTAAAGCAACGTAAAGCAACGTAAAGCAAGGCAACGTAAAGCAACGTAAAGCAACGTAAAGCAAGGCAACGTAAAGCAAGGTAAAGCAAGGTAAAGCAAGGTAAAAAAACGTAAAGCAAGGCAACGTAAAGCAACGTAAAGGAAGGTAAAGCAAGGTAATGCAAGGTACAGCCAGGTAAAGAAACGTAAAGCAAGGCAACGTAAATCAACGTAAAGCAACATAAAGCAAGGTGAAGCAAGGTAAAGCAACGTAAAGCAAGGCAACGTAAAGCAACATAAAGCAAGGTTAAGCAATGTAAAGCAAGGTAAAGCAAGGTAAACAAACGTAAAGCAATGCAACGTAAAGCAGCGTACAGCAAGGTAAAGCAAGGTAAAGCAAGGTAAATCAAGGCAACATAAAGCAAGGTAAAGCAAGGCAACGTAAAGCAACATAAAGCAAGGCAACGTAAATCAATGTAAAGCAATGTAAAGCAACGTAAAGCAAGGCAACGTAAAGCAACATAAAGCAAGGCAACGTAAAGCAACGTAAAGCAACGTAAAGCAAGGCAACGTAAAGCAACGTAAAGCAACGTCATGCAAGGCAACGTAAAGCAACGAAAGCAACGTAAAGCAAACCAACGTAAAGCAACGTAAAGCAATGTCAAGCAACGTAAAGCAACGTAAATCAACGTAAAGCAAGGCAACGTAAAGCAACGTAAAGCAACGTAAAGCAAGGCAACGTAAAGCAACGCAAGGCGACGTAAAGGAAGGGAACGTAAAGTATCGTAAAGCAGCGTAAAGCAACGTAAAGCAACTTAAAGCAAGGCAACGTAAAGCAACTTAAAGCATGGCAACGTAAAGCAACGTAAAGCAAAGAAAGGCAAAGCAACCTAAAGCAAGGCAACGTAAAGCAAGGCAACGTAAAGCAACGTAAAGCAATGTAAAGCAAGGCAACGTAAAGCAACGTAAAGCAAGGCAACGTAAAGCAACGTAAAGCTACGTAAAGCAAGGCAACGTAAAGCAACGTAAAGCAACGTAAAGCAAGGCAACATAAAGCAACGTAAAGGAAGGCAACGTAAAGCAACGTAAAGCAAGGCAAAGCAAGGCAACGTAAAGCAACGTAAAGCAACGTAAAGCAAGGCAAAGTAAGGCAACCTAAACAAGGCAAGGCAAAGCAAGGTAAAGCAAGGCAACGTAAAGCAACGTAAAACAAGGCAAGGAAAAGCAACGTAAAGCAAGGCAACGTAAAGAAACTTAAAGCAACGTAAAGCAATGCAACGTAAAGCAACGTAAAGCAACGTAAAGCAAGGTAAAGCATGGTAAAGCAAGGTAAACAAATGTAAAGCAAGGCAACGTAAAGCAACGTAAGGCAAGGCAACCTAAAGCAACGTAAAGCAAGGCAAGGCAAAGCAAGGTAAAGCAAGGCAACGTAAAGCAACGTAAAGCAAGGCAAGGCAAAGCAACGTAAAGCAAGGCAATGTAAAGCAACGTAAAACAACGTAAAGCAACGTAAAGCAAGGCAAGGCAAAGCAACGTAAAGCAAGGCAAGGTAAAGCAACGTAAAGCAACGTAAAGCAACATAAAGCAAGGCAAAGTAAAGCAACTTAAAGCAACGTAAAGCAAGGCAAGGCAAAGCAACGTAAAGCAAGGAAACGTAAAGCAATATAAAGCAATGTAAAGCAAGGCAACGTAAAGCAACGTAAAGCAACGTAAAGCAACGTAAAGCAAGGCAACGTAAAACAACGTACAGCAAGGCTACGTAAAGCAACGTAAAGCAACGTAAAGCAAGGCAACGTTAAGCAACGTAAAGCAACGTAAAGCAAGGCAACTTAAAGCAACGTAAAGCAAGGCAAGGCAACGAAAGGTAAAGCAAGGCAACGTAAAGCAACGTAAAGCAAGGCAAGGCAAAGCAAAGTAAAGCAAGGCAACGTAAAGCAAGGCAACGTAAAGCAAGGCAACGTAAAGCAACGTAAAGCAACGTAAAGCAAGGCAACGTAAAGCAACGTAAAGCAACGTAAAGCAAGGCAACGTAAAGCAAGGTAAAGCAAGGTAAACAAACATAAAGCAAGGCAACGTAAAGCAACGTAAAGGAAGGTAAATCAAGGTAATGCAAGGTACAGCCAGGTAAAGAAACGTAAAGCAAGGCAACGTAAATCAACGTAAAGCAACATAAAGCAAGGTGAAGCAAGGTAAAGCAACGTAAAGCAAGGCAACGTAAAGCAACATAAAGCAACGTAAAGCAAGGCAAGGCAAAGCAACGTAAAGCAAGGCAAGGTAAAGCAACGTAAAGCAACGTAAAGCAACATAAAGCAAGGCAAAGTAAAGCAACTAAAAGCAACGTAAAGCAAGGCAAGGCAAAGCAACATAAAGCAAGGAAACGTAAAGCAAGGCAACGTAAAGCAACGTAAAGCAACGTAAAGCAACATAAGGTAAGGAAACTTAAAGCAACGTAAAGCAAGGCAACGTAAAGCAACGTAAAGCAAAGAAAGGCAAAGCAACGTAAAGCAAGGCAACGTAAAGCAAGGCAACGTAAAGCAAGGCAACGTAAAGCAACGTAAATCAAGGCAACGTAAATCAACTTAAAGCAACGTAAAGCAAGGCAACGTAAAGCAACGTAAAGACAGGCAGCGTAAAGCAACGTAAAGCAATGTAAAGCAAGGCAACGTAAAGCAACGTAAAGCAAGGCAACGTAAAGCAACGTAAAGCAAGGCAAAGCAAAGCAACGTAAAGCAACGTAAAGGAAGGCAACGTAAAGCAACGTAAAGGAAGGCAACTTAAAGCAACGTAAAGAAGGCAAGGCAAAGCAAGGTAAAGCAAGGCAACGTAAAGCAACGTAAAGAAAGGCAAGGCAAAGCAACGTAAAGCAAGGCAACGTAAAGCAACGTAAAGCAACGTAAAGCAACGTAAAGCAACGTAAATCAAGGCAACATAAAGCAACCTAAAGCAACGTAAAGCAAGGCAACGTAAAGCAACGTAAAGCAAGGCAACGTAAAGCAACGTAAAGCAACGTAAAGCATGGCAACGTAAAGCAACGTAAAGCAAGGCAACGTAAATCAACGTAAAGCAACGTAAAGCAAGGCAACGTAAAGCAACGTAAAGCAACGCAAAGCAAGGCAACGTAAAGCAACGTAAAGCAACGTAAAGCAAGGCAACGTAAAGCAACGTAAAGCAACATAAATCAACGTAAAGCAAGGCAATGTAAAGCAACGTAAAGCAAAGTAAAGCAAGGCAACGTAAAGCAACGTAAAGCAAAGTAAAGCAAGGCAACGTAAAGCAACGCAACGTAAAGCAACGCAACGTAAAGCAACGTAAAGCAAGGCAACGTAAAGCAACGTAAAGCAACGTAAAGCAAGGCAACGTAAAGCAACGTAAAGCAACGTAGAGAAACGTAAAGCAAGGCAACGTAAAGCAACTTAAAGCAAGGCAAAGCAAGGCAACGTAAAGCAACATAAAGCAACGTAAAGCAACGTAAAGCAAGGCAACGTACAGCAACGTAAAGCAAGGCAACGTAAAGCAACGTAAAGCAAGGCAAAGCAAGGCAACGTAACGCAACGTAAATCAACGTAAAGCAAGGCAACGTAAAGCAACGTAAAGCAACGTAAAGCTAGGCAACGTAAAGCATCGTAAAGCAACGTAAAGCAAGGCAACATAAAGCAATGTAAAGCAACGTAAAGCAACGTAAAGCAAGGAAATGTAAAGCAACCTAAAGCAACGTAAAGCAACGTAAAGTAACGTAAATCAAGGCAACGTAAATCAACGTAAAGCAACGTAAAGCAACGTAAAGCAAGGTAAAGCAACCTAACCAAACTTAAAGCAAGGCAACGTAATGCTACGTAAAGCATGGCAATGTAAAGCAAGGTAAAGAAAGGTAAGGCAAGGTAAAGCAACGTAAAGCAAGGAAACGTAAAGCAACATAAAGCAATGTAAAGCAAGGCAACGTAAAGCAATGTAAAGGAACGTAAAGCAACGTAAAGCAAGGCAACGTAAAACAACGTACAGCAAGGCAACGTAAAGCAACGTAAAGCAACGTAAAGCAAGGCAACGTAAAGCAACGTAAAGCAACGTAAAGCAACGTAAAGCAAGGCAACGTAAAGCAACGTAAAGCAACGTAAAGCAAGGCAACGTAAAGCAACGTAAGCAAGGCAACGTAAAGCAAAGTAAAGCAACGTAAAGCAAGGTAAAGCAAGGCAACGTAAAGCAACGTAAAGCAACGCAACGTAAAGCAACGTAAAGCAACGTAAAAGCAAGGCAACGTAAAACAACGTCAAGCAATGTAAAACAACGTAAAGCAACGTAAAGCAAGGCAACGTAAAGCAAGGCAAAGTTAACTAAGGCAACGTAAAGCAACGTAAAGCAAGGCAACGTAAAGTAAGGCAACGTAAAGCAACGTAAGGCAACGTAAAGTAAGGCAACGTAAAGCAACGTAAATCAAGGCAACATAAAGCAGCGTAAAGCAATGTAAAGCAAGGCAACGTAAAGCAACGTAATGCAAGGCAACGTAAAGCAACGTAAAGCAAGGCAACATATAGCAACGTAAAGCAACGTCAAGCAACGTAAAGCAACGTAAATCAACGTAAAGCACAGCAACGTAAAGCAACGTAAAGCAACGTAAAGCAAGGTAACGTAAAGCAAGGCAACGTAAAGCAAGGCAACGTAAAGCAACGTATAGCAACGTAAAGCAAGGCAACGTAAAGCAACGTAAAGCAACGTAAAGCAAGGCAACGTAAAGCAACGTAAAGCAACGTAAAGCAACGTAAAGCAACATAAGGTAAGGAAACTTAAAGCAACGTAAAGCAAGGCAACGTAAAGCAACATAAAGCAAAGAAAGGCAAAGCAACGTAAAGCAAGGCAACGTAAAGCAAGGCAACGTAAAGCAACGTAAAGCAACGTAAAGCAAGGCAACGTAAATCAACTTAAAGCAACGTAAAGCAAGGCAACATAAAGCAACGTAAAGACAGGCAACGTAAAGCAACGTAAAGCAACGTAAAGCAAGGCAACGTAAAGCAACGTAAAGCAAGGCAAAGCAAAGCAACGTAAAGCAACGTAAAGGAAGGCAACGTAAAGCAACGTAAAGAAGGCAAGGCAAAGCAAGGTAAAGCAAGGCAACGTAAAGCAACGTAAAGCAAGGCAAGGCAAAGCAACGTAAAGCAAGGCAACGTAAAGCAACGTAAAGCAATGTAAAGCAACGTAAATAAAGGCAACATAAAGCAACCTAAAGCAACGTAAAGCAAGGCAACGTAAAGCAACGTAAAGCAAGGCAACGTAAAGCAACGTAAAGCAACGTAAAGCATGGCAACGTAAAGCAACGTAAAGCAAGGCAACGTAAATCAACGTAAAGCAACGTAAAGCAACATAAAGCAAGGCAAAGCAAAGCAACGTAAAGGAACGTAAAGGAAGGCAACGTAAAGCAACGTAAAGAAGGCAAGGCAAAGCAAGGTAAAGCAAGGCAACGTAAAGCAACGTAAAGCAAGGCAAGGCAAAGCAACGTAAAGCAAGGCAACGTAAAGCAACGTAAAGCAATGTAAAGCAACGTAAATCAAGGCAACATAAAGCAACCTAAAGCAACGTAAAGCAAGGCAACGTAAAGCAACGTAAAGCAAGGCAACGTAAAGCAACGTAAAACAACATAAAGCATGGCAACGTAAAGCAACGTAAAGCAAGGCAACGTAAATCAACATAAAGCAACGTAAAGCAAGGCAACGTAAAGCAACGTAAAGCAACGCAAAGCAAGGCAACGTAAAGCAACGTAAAGCAAGGCAACGTAAAGCAACGTAAAGCAACATAAATCAACGTAAAGCAAGGCAATGTAAAGCAACGTAAAGCAAAGTAAAGCAAGGCAACGTAAAGCAACGTAAAGCAAAGTAAAGCAAGGCAACGTAAAGCAACGCAACGTAAAGCAACGCAACGTAAAGCAACGTAAAGCAAGGCAACGTAAAGCAACGTAAAGCAACGTAAAGCAAGGCAACGTAAAGCAACGTAAAGCAACGTAGAGAAACGTAAAGCAAGGCAACATAAAGCAACTTAAAGCAACGTAAAGCAACGTAAAGCAAGGCAACGTACAGCAACGTAAAGCAAGGCAACGTAAAGCAACGTAAAGCAAGGCAAAGCAAGGCAACGTAAAGCAACGTAAATCAACGTAAAGCAAGGCAACGTAAAGCAACGTAAATCTAGGCAACGTAAAGCATCGTAAAGCAACGTAAAGCAAGGCAACATAAAGCAACATAAAGCAACGTAAAGCAACGTAAAGCAAGGTAATGTAAAGCAACCTAAAGTAACGTAAAGCAACGTAAAGTAACGTAAATCAAGGCAACGTAAATCAACGTAAAGCAACGTAAAGCAACGTAAAGCAAGGTAAAGCAACCTAACCAAACTTAAAGCAAGGCAACGTAATGCTACGTAAAGCATGGCAATGTAAAGCAAGGTAAAGATAGGTAAAGCAAGGTAAAGCAACGTAAAGCAACGTAAAGTAAGGCATCCTAGAGCAACGTAAAGCAAGGCAATGTAAAGCAAGGTAAAGCAACGTAAAGCAACGTAAAGCAAGGAAGCGTAAAGAAACGTAAAGCAACGTAAAGCAAGGAACGTAAATCAACGTAAAGCAACGTAATGCAACGTAAAGCAAGGTAAAGCAACGTAACCCAACTTAAAGCAAGGCAACGTAATGCTACGTAAAGCATGGCAATGTAAAGCAAGGTAAAGAAAGGTAAAGCAAGGTAAAGCAAGGTAAACAAATGTAAAGCTACGTAAAGGAAGGTAAAGCAAGGTAGAGGAAGGTAAAGCAACGTAAAGCTAGGCAACGCAACGTAAAGCAAGGTAACATAAAGCAACGTAAAGCAATGTAAATCAAGGTGAAGCAAAGTAAAACAACGTAAAGCAAGGCAACGTAAAGCAACATAAAGCAAGGTTAAGCAACGTAAAGCAAGGTAAAGCAACCTAACCAAACTTAAAGCAAGGCAACGTAATGCTACGTAAAGCATGGCAATGTAAAGCTAGGTAAAGATAGGTAAAGCAAGGTAAAGCAACGTAAAGCAACGTAAAGTAAGGCATCCTAAAGCAACGTAAAGCAAGGCAATGTAAAGCAAGGTAAAGCAACGTAAAGCAACGTAAAGCAAGGAAGCGTAAAGAAACGTAAAGCAACGTAAAGCAAGGAACGTAAATCAACGTAAAGCAACGTAATGCAACGTAAAGCAAGGTAAAGCAACGTAACCCAACTTAAAGCAAGGCAACGTAATGCTACGTAAAGCATGGCAATGTAAAGCAAGGTAAAGAAAGGTAAAGCAAGGTAAAGCAAGGTAAACAAATGTAAAGCTACGTAAAGGAAGGTAAAGCAAGGTAGAGGAAGGTAAAGCAACGTAAAGCTAGGCAACGCAACGTAAAGCAAGGTAACATAAAGCAACGTAAAGCAATGTAAATCAAGGTGAAGCAAAGTAAAACAACGTAAAGCAAGGCAACGTAAAGCAACATAAAGCAAGGTTAAGCAAGGTAAAGCAAGGCAAAGCAACGTAAAGCAAGGCAACGTAAAGAATCGTAAAGCAACGTAAAGCAACGTAAAGCAAGATAAGGCAAGGAAACTTAAAGCAACGTAAAGCAAGGCAACGTAAAGCAACGTAAAGCAAAGAAAGGCAAAGCAACATAAAGCAAGGCAACGTAAAGCAAGGCAACGTAAAGCAACGTAAAGCAACGTAAAGAAAGGCAACGTAAACCAACGTAAAGCAACGTAAAGCAAGGCAACGTAAAGAAACGTAAGGCAACGTAACGAAACGTAAAGCAACGTAAAGCAAGGCAACGTAAATCAACGTAAATCAACGTAAAGCAACGTAAAGCAAGGTAAAGCAACGTAACCCAACTTAAAGCAAGGCAACGTAAAGCAACGTAAAGGAAGGCAATGTAAAGCAAGGTAAAAAAGGTAAAGCAAGGTAAAGCAAGGTAAACAAACGTAAAGCTACGTAAAGGAAGGTAAAGCAAGGTAAAGCAAGGTATAGGAAGGTAAAGCAACGTAAAGCAAGGCAACGTAAAGCAACGTAAAGCAACATAAAGCAAGGTGAAGCAAAGTAAAACAACGTAAAGCAAGGCAACGTAAAGCAACATAAAGCACGGTTAAGCAAGGTAAAGCAACGTCAAGCAACGTAAAGCAAGGCAACGTAAAGCAGCGTAAAGCAAGGTAAAGCAACGTAAAGCAAGGTAAAGCAACGTAAATCAAGGCAACGTAAAGCAAGGTAAAGCAAGACAACGTAAAGCAACGTAAAGCAACGTAAAGCAATGTAAAGCAAGTTAAATCAAGGCAACGTAAAGCCAGGTAAAGCAAGGCAACGTAAAGCAACGTAAAGCAAGGCAACGTAAAGCAACGTAAAGAATGGCAAGGTAAAGCAACGTAAAGCAACGTAAAGCTACGTAAACAAGGTAAAGCAAGACAACGTAAAGCAACGTAAAGCAAGGCAAATCAAGGCAACGTAAAGCAACGTAAAGCAAGACAACGTAAAGCAACGTAAAGCAAGGCAAATCAAGGCAACGTAAAGCAACGTAAAGCAAGGCAACGTCAAGCAAGGTAAAGAAAGGTAAAGCAAGGAAAAGCAACGTAAAGCAACGTAAAGCAAGGCAACGTAAAGAAACGTAAAGCAAAGTATAGCAAGGCAACGTAAAGCACAGCAATGTAAAGCAACGTAAAGCAACGTAAAGCAAGGCAACATAAAGCAAGGCATCGTAAAGCAAAGTAAAGCAACGTAAAGCAAGGAAACGTAAAGCAACGTCAAGCAACGTAAATCAACGTAAAGCAACGTAAAGCAAGGCAAGATAAAGCAACTTAGAGCAACGTAAAGCAACGTAAAGCAAGGCAACATAAAGCAACGTAAAACAAGGCAACATAAAGCAAGGCGATGTAAAGCAACGTAAAGCAACGTAAAACAATGCAACGTAAAGCAAGGTAAAGCAAGGTAAAGCAACGTAAAGCAAGGCAACGTAAAGCAACGTAAAGCAACGTAAAGCAAGGCAACGTAAAGCAACGTAAAGCAACGTAAAGCAAGGCAACGTAAAGCAACGTAAAGCAAGGCAAATCAAGGCAACTTAAAGCAACGTAAAGCCAGGTAAAGCAAGGCAACGTAAAGCAACGTAAAGCAAGGCGAGGCAAAGAAACGTAAAGCAAGGCAACGTAAAGCAACGTAAAGCAACGTAAAGCAAGGCAACCTAAAGCAACGTAAAGCAACGTAAAGCAAGTCAACGTAAAGCAACCTAAAGCAACGTAAAGCAACGTAAAGCAAGGCAACGTAAAGCAACGTAAAGCAAGGCAATGTAAAGCAACGTAAAGCAACGTAAACAAGGAAACGTAAAGCAACTTAAAGCAACGTAAAGCAAGGAAACGTAAAGCAAAGTAACGCAAGGTAAAGAAATGTAAAGCAAGGCAACGTAAAGCTACGTAAAGCAAAGTAAAGCAAGGCAACGTAAAGCAACGTCAAGGAACGTAAAGCAACGTAAAGCAACGTAAATAAGGCAACGTAAAGCGACATAAAGCAAAGTAAAGGAAGGCAACGTAAAGCAACGTAAACAAAGTAAAGTAAGGCAACGTAAAGCAATGTAAAGCAACGTAAAGCAAGGCAAGGTAAAGCAACGTAAAGCAACGTAAAGCAACATAAAGCAAGGCAAAGTAAAGCAACTTAAAGCAACGTAAAGCAAGGCAAGGCAAAGCAACGTAAAGCAAGGAAACGTAAAGCAACATAAAGCAATGTAAAGCAAGGCAACGTAAAGCAACGTAAAGCAAAGTAAAGCAACGTAAAGCAAGGCAACGTAAAACAACGTACAGCAAGGCTACGTAAAGCAACGTAAAGCAACGTAAAGCAAGGCAACGTAAAGCAACGTAAAGCAACGTAAAGCAAGGCAACTTAAAGCAACGTAAAGCAAGGCAAGGCAACGAAAGGTAAAGCAAGGCAACGTAAAGCAACGTAAAGCAAGGCAAGGCAAAGCAAAGTAAAGCAAGGCAACGTAAAGCAAGGCAACGTAAAGCAACGTAAAGCAACGTAAAGCAAGGCAACGTAAAGCAACGTAAAGCAACGTAAAGCAAGGCAACGTAAAGCAAGGTAAAGCAAGGTAAAGCAAGGTAAACAAACGTAAAGCAAGGCAACGTAAAGCAACGTAAAGGAAGGTAAAGCAAGGTAATGCAAGGTACAGCCAGGTAAAGAAACGTAAAGCAAGGCAACGTAAATCAACGTAAAGCAACATAAAGCAAGGTGAAGCAAGGTAAAGCAACGTAAAGCAAGGCAACGTAAAGCAACATAAAGCAAGGTTAAGCAATGTAAAGCAAGGTAAAGCAAGGTAAACAAACGTAAAGCAATGCAACGTAAAGCAGCGTACAGCAAGGTAAAGCAAGGTAAAGCAAGGTAAATCAAGGCAACATAAAGCAAGGTAAAGCAAGGCAACGTAAAGCAACGTAAAGCAATGCAACGTAAATCAATGTAAAGCAACGTAAAGCAACGTAAAGCAAGGCAACGTAAAGCAACATAAAGCAAGGCAACGTAAAGCAACGTAAAGCAACGTAAAGCAAGGCAACGTAAAGCAACGTAAAGCAACGTCATGCAAGGCAACGTAAAGCAACGAAAGCAACGTAAAGCAAACCAACGTAAAGCAACGTAAAGCAATGTCAAGCAACGTAAAGCAACGTAAATCAACGTAAAGCAAGGCAACGTAAAGCAACGTAAAGCAACGTAAAGCAAGGCAACGTAAAGCAACGCAAGGCAACGTAAAGGAAGGGAACGTAAAGTATCGTAAAGCAACGTAAAGCAACGTAAAGCAACTTAAAGCAAGGCAACGTAAAGCAACTTAAAGCATGGCAACGTAAAGCAACGTAAAGCAAAGAAAGGCAAAGCAACCTAAAGCAAGGCAACGTAAAGCAAGGCAACGTAAAGCAACGTAAAGCAACGTAAAGCAACGTAAAGCAACGTAAAGCTACGCAACATAAAGCAAGGCAACGTAAAGCAACGTAAAGCAATGTAAAGCAAGGCAACGTAAAGCAACGTAAAGCAAGGCAACGTAAAGCAACGTAAAGCTACGTAAAGCAAGGCAACGTAAAGCAACGTAAAGCAACGTAAAGCAAGGCAACATATGCAACGTAAAGCAAGGCAACGTAAAGCAGCGTAAAGCAAGGCAAAGCAAGGCGACGTAAAGCAACGTAAAGCAACGTAAAGCAAGGCAACGTAAGGCAACCTAAACAAGGCAAGGCAAAGCAAGGTAAAGCAAGGCAACGTAAAGCAACGTAAAACAAGGCAAGGAAAAGCAACGTAAAGCAAGGCAACGTAAAGAAACGTAAAGCAACGTAAAGCAATGCAACGTAAAGCAACGTAAAGCAACGTAAAGCAAGGTAAAGCATGGTAAAGCAAGGTAAACAAATGTAAAGCAAGGCAACGTAAAGCAACGTAAGGCAAGGTAAAGCAAGGTACAGCAAGGTAAAGAAACGTAAAGCAAGGCAACGTAAAGCAACGTAAAGCAACGTAAAGCAAGGTGAAGCAAGGTAAAGCAACGGAAAGCAAGGCAACGTAAAGCAACATAAAGCAAGGTTAAGCAAGGTAAAGCAAGGTAAAGCAACGTAAAGCAACGTAAAGCAAGGCAACGTAAAGCAACGTAATGCAAGGCAACGTAAAGCAATGTAAAGCAACGTAAACCAACGTAAAGCAAGGCAACGTAAAGCAACATAAAGCAAGGCAAAGTAAAGCAACGTAAAGCAACATAAAGCACGGCAACGTAAAGCAACGTAAAGCAACGTAATGCAAGGCAACGTAAAGCAACGTAAAGCAAGGCAACGTAAAGCAACGTAAAGCAAGGCAAAGCAAGGAAACGTAAAGCAACGTAAAGCAAGGCAACCTAAAGCAACGTAAAGCAAGGCAAGGCAAAGCAAGGTAAAGCAAGGCAACGTAAAGCAACGTAAAGCAAGGCAAGGCAAAGCAACGTAAAGCAAGGCAACGTAAAGCAACGTTAAACAACGTAAAGCAACGTAAAGCAAGGCAAGGCAAAGCAACGTAAAGCAAGGCAAGGTAAAGCAACGTAAAGCAACGTAAAGCAACATAAAGCAAGGCAAAGTAAAGCAACTTAAAGCAACGTAAAGCAAGGCAAGGCAAAGCAACGTAAAGCAAGGAAACGTAAAGCAACATAAAGCAATGTAAAGCAAGGCAACGTAAAGCAACGTAAAGCAACGTAAAGCAACGTAAAGCAAGGCAACGTAAAACAACATACAGCAAGGCTACGTAAAGCAACGTAAAGCAACATAAAGCAAGGCAACGTAAAGCAACGTAAAGCAACGTAAAGCAAGGCAACTTAAAGCAACGTAAAGCAAGGCAAGGCAACGAAAGGTAAAGCAAGGCAACGTAAAGCAACGTAAAGCAAGGCAAGGCAAAGCAAAGTAAAGCAAGGCAACGTAAAGCAAGGCAACGTAAAGCAACGTAAAGCAACGTAAAGAAAGGCAACGTAAAGCAAGGCAACGTAAAGCAACGTAAAGCAACGTAAAGCAAGGCAACGTAAAGCAAGGTAAAGCAAGGTAAAAAAACGTAAAGCAAGGCAACGTAAAGCAACGTAAAGGAAGGTAAAGCAAGGTAATGCAAGGTACAGCCAGGTAAAGAAACGTAAAGCAAGGCAACGTAAATCAACGTAAAGCAACATAAAGCAAGGTGAAGCAAGGCAACGTAAAGCAACGTAAAGCAAGGCAACGTAAAGCAACATAAAGCAAGGTTAAGCAATGTAAAGCAAGGTAAAGCAAGGTAAACAAACGTAAAGCAATGCAACGTAAAGCAGCGTACAGCAAGGTAAAGCAAGGTAAAGCAAGGTAAATCAAGGCAACATAAAGCAAGGTAAAGCAAGGCAACGTAAAGCAACGTAAAGCAATGCAACGTAAATCAATGTAAAGCAACGTAAAGCAACGTAAAGCAAGGCAACGTAAAGCAACATAAAGCAAGGCAACGTAAAGCAACGTAAAGCAACGTAAAGCAAGGCAACGTAAAGCAACGTAAAGCAACGTCATGCAAGGCAACGTAAAGCAACGAAAGCAACGTAAAGCAAACCAACGTAAAGCAACGTAAAGCAATGTCAAGCAACGTAAAGCAACGTAAATCAACGTAAAGCAAGGCAACGTAAAGCAACGTAAAGCAACGTAAAGCAAGGCAACGTAAAGCAACGCAAGGCAACGTAAAGGAAGGGAATGTAAAGTATCGTAAAGCAACGTAAAGCAACGTAAAGCAACTTAAAGCAAGGCAACGTAAAGCAACTTAAAGCATGGCAACGTAAAGCAACGTAAAGCAAAGAAAGGCAAAGCAACCTAAAGCAAGGCAACGTAAAGCAAGGCAACGTAAAGCAACGTAAAGCAACGTAAAGCAACGTAAAGCAACGTAAAGCTACGCAACATAAAGCAAGGCAACGTAAAGCAACGTAAAGCAATGTAAAGCAAGGCAACGTAAAGCAACGTAAAGCAAGGCAACGTAAAGCAACGTAAAGCTACGTAAAGCAAGGCAACGTAAAGCAACGTAAAGCAACGTAAAGCAAGGCAACATATGCAACGTAAAGCAAGGCAACGTAAAGCAGCGTAAAGCAAGGCAAAGCAAGGCGACGTAAAGCAACGTAAAGCAACGTAAAGCAAGGCAACGTAAGGCAACCTAAACAAGGCAAGGCAAAGTAAGGTAAAGCAAGGCAACGTAAAGCAACGTAAAACAAGGCAAGGAAAAGCAACGTAAAGCAAGGCAACGTAAAGAAACGTAAAGCAACGTAAAGCAATGCAACGTAAAGCAACGTAAAGCAACGTAAAGCAAGGTAAAGCATGGTAAAGCAAGGTAAACAAATGTAAAGCAAGGCAACGTAAAGCAACGTAAGGCAAGGTAAAGCAAGGTACAGCAAGGTAAAGAAACGTAAAGCAAGGCAACGTAAAGCAACGTAAAGCAACGTAAAGCAAGGTGAAGCAAGGTAAAGCAACGGAAAGCAAGGCAACGTAAAGCAACATAAAGCAAGGTTAAGCAAGGTAAAGCAAGGTAAAGCAACGTAAAGCAACGTAAAGCAAGGCAACGTAAAGCAACGTAATGCAAGGCAAAGTAAAGCAATGTAAAGCAACGTAAACCAACGTAAAGCAAGGCAACGTAAAGCAACATAAAGCACGGCAACGTAAAGCAACGTAAAGCAACGTAATGCAAGGCAACGTAAAGCAACGTAAAGCAAGGCAACGTAAAGCAACGTAAAGCAAGGCAAAGCAAGGAAACGTAAACCAACGTAAAGCAAGGCAACCTAAAGCAACGTAAAGCAAGGCAAGGCAAAGCAAGGTAAAGCAAGGCAACGTAAAGCAACGTAAAGCAAGGCAAGGCAAAGCAACGTAAAGCAAGGCAACGTAAAGCAACGTAAAACAACGTAAAGCAACGTAAAGCAAGGCAAGGCAAAGCAACGTAAAGCAAGGCAAGGTAAAGCAACGTAAAGCAACGTAAAGCAACATAAAGCAAGGCAAAGTAAAGCAACTTAAAGCAACGTAAAGCAAGGCAAGGCAAAGCAACGTAAAGCAAGGAAACGTAAAGCAACATAAAGCAATGTAAAGCAAGGCAACGTAAAGCAACGTAAAGCAACGTAAAGCAACGTAAAGCAAGGCAACGTAAAACAACATACAGCAAGGCTACGTAAAGCAACGTAAAGCAACATAAAGCAAGGCAACGTAAAGCAACGTAAAGCAATGTAAAGCAAGGCAACTTAAAGCAACGTAAAGCAAGGCAAGGCAACGAAAGGTAAAGCAAGGCAACGTAAAGCAAGGCAACGTAAAGCAACGTAAAGCAACGTAAAGCAAGGCAACGTAAAGCAACGTAAAGCAACGTAAAGCAAGGCAACGTAAAGCAAGGTAAAGCAAGGTAAAGCAAGGTAAAAAAACGTAAAGCAAGGCAACGTAAAGCAACGTAAAGGAAGGTAAAGCAAGGTAATGCAAGGTACAGCCAGGTAAAGAAACGTAAAGCAAGGCAACGTAAATCAACGTAAAGCAACATAAAGCAAGGTGAAGCAAGGTAAAGCAACGTAAAGCAAGGCAACGTAAAGCAACATAAAGCAAGGTTAAGCAATGTAAAGCAAGGTAAAGCAAGGTAAACAAACGTAAAGCAATGCAACGTAAAGCAGCGTACAGCAAGGTAAAGCAAGGTAAAGCAAGGTAAATCAAGGCAACATAAAGCAAGGTAAAGCAAGGCAACGTAAAGCAACGTAAAGCAAGGCAACGTAAATCAATGTAAAGCAATGTAAAGCAACGTAAAGCAAGGCAACGTAAAGCAACATAAAGCAAGGCAACGTAAAGCAACGTAAAGCAACGTAAAGCAAGGCAACGTAAAGCAACGTAAAGCAACGTCATGCAAGGCAAAGTAAAGCAACGAAAGCAACGTAAAGCAAACCAACGTAAAGCAACGTAAAGCAATGTCAAGCAACGTAAAGCAACGTAAATCAACGTAAAGCAAGGCAACGTAAAGCAACGTAAAGCAACGTAAAGCAAGGCAACGTAAAGCAACGCAAGGCGACGTAAAGGAAGGGAATGTAAAGTATCGTAAAGCAGCGTAAAGCAACGTAAAGCAACTTAAAGCAAGGCAACGTAAAGCAACTTAAAGCATGGCAACGTAAAGCAACGTAAAGCAAAGAAAGGCAAAGCAACCTAAAGCAAGGCAACGTAAAGCAAGGCAACGTAAAGCGACGTAAAGCAATGTAAAGCAAGGCAACGTAAAGCAACGTAAAGCAAGGCAACGTAAAGCAACGTAAAGCTACGTAAAGCAAGGCAACGTAAAGCAACGTAAAGCAACGTAAAGCAAGGCAACGTAAAGCAACGTAAAGCAACGTAAAGCAAGGCAACATAAAGCAACGTAAAGCAAGGCAACGTAAAGCAACGTAAAGCAACGTAAAGCAAGGCAACGTAAGGCAAGCTAAACAAGGCAAGGCAAAGCAAGGTAAAGCAAGGCAACGTAAAGCAACGTAAAACAAGGCAAGGAAAAGCAACGTAAAGCAAGGCAACGTAAAGAAACGTAAAGCAACGTAAAGCAATGCAACGTAAAGCAACGTAAAGCAACGTAAAGCAAGGTAAAGCATGGTAAAGCAAGGTAAACAAATGTAAAGCAAGGCAACGTAAAGCAACGTCAAGGAACGTAAAGCAACGTAAAGCAACGTAAATAAGGCAACGTAAAGCGACATAAAGCAAAGTAAAGGAAGGCAACGTAAAGCAACGTAAACAAAGTAAAGTAAGGCAACGTAAAGCAAGGTAAAGCAACGTAAAGCAAGGCAAGGTAAAGCAACGTAAAGCAACGTAAAGCAACATAAAGCAAGGAAAAGTAAAGCAACTTAAAGCAACGTAAAGCAAGGCAAGGCAAAGCAACATAAAGCAAGGAAACGTAAAGCAACATAAAGCAATGTAAAGCAAGGCAACGTAAAGCAACGGAAAGCAAAGTAAAGCAACGTAAAGCAAGGCAACGTAAAACAACGTACAGCAAGGCTACGTAAAGCAACGTAAAGCAACGTAAAGCAAGGCAACGTAAAGCAACGTAAAGCAACGTAAAGCAAGGCAACTTAAAGCAACGTAAAGCAAGGCAAAGCAACGAAAGGTAAAGCAAGGCAACGTAAAGCAACGTAAAGCAAGGCAAGGCAAAGCAAAGTAAAGCAAGGCAACGTAAAGCAAGGCAACGTAAAGCAACGTAAAGCAACGTAAAGCAAGGCAACGTAGAGCAACGTAAAGCAACGTAAAGCAAGGCAACGTAAAGCAAGGTAAAGCAAGGTAAAGCAAGGTAAACAAACGTAAAGCAAGGCTACGTAAAGCAACGTAAAGCAAGGCAAGGCAAAGCAAAGTAAAGCAAGGCAACGTAAAGCAAGGCAACGTAAAGCAACGTAAAGCAACGTAAAGCAAGGCAACGTAAAGCAACGTAAAGCAACGTAAAGCAAGGCAACGTAAAGCAACGTAAAGCAACGTAAAGCAAGGCAACGTAAAGCAAGGTAAAGCAAGGTAAAGCAAGGTAAAAAAACGTAAAGCAAGGCAACGTAAAGCAACGTAAAGGAAGGTAAAGCAAGGTAATGCAAGGTACAGCCAGGTAAAGAAACGTAAAGCAAGGCAACGTAAATCAACGTAAAGCAACATAAAGCAAGGTGAAGCAAGGTAAAGCAACGTAAAGCAAGGCAACGTAAAGCAACATAAAGCAAGGTTAAGCAATGTAAAGCAAGGTAAAGCAAGGTAAACAAACGTAAAGCAATGCAACGTAAAGCAGCGTACAGCAAGGTAAAGCAAGGTAAAGCAAGGTAAATCAAGGCAACATAAAGCAAGGTAAAGCAAGGCAACGTAAAGCAACATAAAGCAAGGCAACGTAAATCAATGTAAAGCAATGTAAAGCAACGTAAAGCAAGGCAACGTAAAGCAACATAAAGCAAGGCAACGTAAAGCAACGTAAAGCAACGTAAAGCAAGGCAACGTAAAGCAACGTAAAGCAACGTCATGCAAGGCAACGTAAAGCAACGAAAGCAACGTAAAGCAAACCAACGTAAAGCAACGTAAAGCAATGTCAAGCAACGTAAAGCAACGTAAATCAACGTAAAGCAAGGCAACGTAAAGCAACGTAAAGCAACGTAAAGCAAGGCAACGTAAAGCAACGCAAGGCGACGTAAAGGAAGGGAACGTAAAGTATCGTAAAGCAGCGTAAAGCAACGTAAAGCAACTTAAAGCAAGGCAACGTAAAGCAACTTAAAGCATGGCAACGTAAAGCAACGTAAAGCAAAGAAAGGCAAAGCAACCTAAAGCAAGGCAACGTAAAGCAAGGCAACGTAAAGCAACGTAAAGCAATGTAAAGCAAGGCAACGTAAAGCAACGTAAAGCAAGGCAACGTAAAGCAACGTAAAGCTACGTAAAGCAAGGCAACGTAAAGCAACGTAAAGCAACGTAAAGCAAGGCAACATAAAGCAACGTAAAGGAAGGCAACGTAAAGCAACGTAAAGCAAGGCAAAGCAAGGCAACGTAAAGCAACGTAAAGCAACGTAAAGCAAGGCAAAGTAAGGCAACCTAAACAAGGCAAGGCAAAGCAAGGTAAAGCAAGGCAACGTAAAGCAACGTAAAACAAGGCAAGGAAAAGCAACGTAAAGCAAGGCAACGTAAAGAAACTTAAAGCAACGTAAAGCAATGCAACGTAAAGCAACGTAAAGCAACGTAAAGCAAGGTAAAGCATGGTAAAGCAAGGTAAACAAATGTAAAGCAAGGCAACGTAAAGCAACGTAAGGCAAGGCAACCTAAAGCAACGTAAAGCAAGGCAAGGCAAAGCAAGGTAAAGCAAGGCAACGTAAAGCAACGTAAAGCAAGGCAAGGCAAAGCAACGTAAAGCAAGGCAACGTAAAGCAACGTAAAACAACGTAAAGCAACGTAAAGCAAGGCAAGGCAAAGCAACGTAAAGCAAGGCAAGGTAAAGCAACGTAAAGCAACGTAAAGCAACATAAAGCAAGGCAAAGTAAAGCAACTTAAAGCAACGTAAAGCAAGGCAAGGCAAAGCAACGTAAAGCAAGGAAACGTAAAGCAATATAAAGCAATGTAAAGCAAGGCAACGTAAAGCAACGTAAAGCAACGTAAAGCAACGTAAAGCAAGGCAACGTAAAACAACGTACAGCAAGGCTACGTAAAGCAACGTAAAGCAACGTAAAGCAAGGCAACGTTAAGCAACGTAAAGCAACGTAAAGCAAGGCAACTTAAAGCAACGTAAAGCAAGGCAAGGCAACGAAAGGTAAAGCAAGGCAACGTAAAGCAACGTAAAGCAAGGCAAGGCAAAGCAAAGTAAAGCAAGGCAACGTAAAGCAAGGCAACGTAAAGCAAGGCAACGTAAAGCAACGTAAAGCAACGTAAAGCAAGGCAACGTAAAGCAACGTAAAGCAACGTAAAGCAAGGCAACGTAAAGCAAGGTAAAGCAAGGTAAACAAACATAAAGCAAGGCAACGTAAAGCAACGTAAAGGAAGGTAAATCAAGGTAATGCAAGGTACAGCCAGGTAAAGAAACGTAAAGCAAGGCAACGTAAATCAACGTAAAGCAACATAAAGCAAGGTGAAGAAAGGTAAAGCAACGTAAAGCAAGGCAACGTAAAGCAACATAAAGCAAGGTTAAGCAATGTAAAGCAAGGTAAAGCAAGGTAAACAAACGTAAAGCAATGCAACGTAAAGCAGCGTACAGCAAGGTAAAGCAAGGTAAAGCAAGGTAAATCAAGGCAACATAAAGCAAGGTAAAGCAAGGCAACGTAAAGCAAGGCAACGTTAATCAATGTAAAGCAACGTAAAGCAACGTAAAGCAAGGCAACGTAAAGCAACATAAAGCAAGGCAACGTAAAGCAACGTAAAGCAACGTAAAGCAAGGCAACGTAAAGCAACGTAAAGCAACGTCATGCAAGGCAACGTAAAGCAACGAAAGCAACGTAAAGCAAACCAACGTAAAGCAACGTAAAGCAATGTCAAGCAACGTAAAGCAACGTAAATCAACGTAAAGCAAGGCAACGTAAAGCAATGTAAAGCAACGTAAAGCAAGGCAACGTAAAGCAACGCAAGGCAACGTAAAGGAAGGGAACGTAAAGTATCGTAAAGCAACGTAAAGCAACGTAAAGCAACTTAAAGCAAGGCAACGTAAAGCAACTTAAAGCATGGCAACGTAAAGCAACGTAAAGCAAAGAAAGGCAAAGCAACCTAAAGCAAGGCAACGTAAAGCAAGGCAACGTAAAGCAACATAAAGCAATGTAAAGCAAGGCAACGTAAAGCAACGTAAAGCAAGGCAACGTAAAGCAACGTAAAGCTACGTAAAGCAAGGCAACGTAAAGCAACGTAAAGCAACGTAAAGCAAGGCAACATAAAGCAACGTAAAGCAAGGCAACGTAAAGCAACGTAAAGCAAGGCAAAGCAAGGCAACGTAAAGCAACGTAAAGCAACGTAAAGCAAGGCAACGTAAGGCAACCTAAACAAGGCAAGGCAAAGCAAGGTAAAGCAAGGCAACGTAAAGCAACGTAAAACAAGGCAAGGAAAAGCAACGTAAAGCAAGGCAACGTAAAGAAACGTAAAGCAACGTAAAGCAATGCAACGTAAAGCAACGTAAAGCAACGTAAAGCATGGTAAAGCATGGTAAAGCAAGGTAAACAAATGTAAAGCAAGGCAACGTAAAGCAACGTAAGGCAAGGTAAAGCAAGGTACAGCTAGGTAAAGAAATGTAAAGCAAGGCAACGTAAAGCAACGTAAAGCAACGTAAAGCAAGGTGAAGCAAGGTAAAGCAACGGAAAGCAAGGCAACGTAAAGCAACATAAAGCAAGGTTAAGCAAGGTAAAGCAACGTAAAGCAACGTAAAGCAACGTAAAGCAAGGCAACGTAAAGCAACGTAATGCAAGGCAACGTAAAGCAATGTAAAGCAACGTAAACCAACGTAAAGCAAGGCAACGTAAAGCAACATAAAGCAAGGCAAAGTAAAGCAACGTAAAGCAACATAAAGCACGGCAACGTAAAGCAACGTAAAGCAACGTAATGCAAGGCAACGTAAAGCAACGTAAAGCAAGGCAAAGCAAGGAAACGTAAAGCAACGTAAAGCAAGGCAACCTAAAGCAACGTAAAGCAAGGCAAGGAAAAGCAAGGTAAAGCAAGGCAACGTAAAGCAACGTAAAGCAAGGCAAGGCAAAGCAACGTAAAGCAAGGCAACGTAAAGCAACGTAAAACAACGTAAAGCAACGTAAAGCAAGGCAAGGCAAAGCAACGTAAAGCAAGGCAAGGTAAAGCAACGTAAAGCAACGTAAAGCAACATAAAGCAAGGCAAAGTAAAGCAACTTAAAGCAACGTAAAGCAAGGCAAGGCAAAGCAACGTAAAGCAAGGAAACGTAAAGCAACTTAAAGCAATGTAAAGCAAGGCAACGTAAAGCAACGTAAAGCAACGTAAAGCAACGTAAAGCAAGGCAACGTAAAACAACGTACAGCAAGGCTACGTAAAGCAACGTAAAGCAACGTAAAGCAAGGCAACGTAAAGCAACGTAAAGCAACGTAAAGCAAGGCAACTTAAAGCAACGTAAAGCAAGGCAAGGCAACGAAAGGTAAAGCAAGGCAACGTAAAGCAACGTAAAGCAAGGCAAGGCAAAGCAAAGTAAAGCAAGGCAACGTAAAGCAAGGCAACGTAAAGCAACGTAAAGCAACGTAAAGCAAGGCAACGTAAAGCAACGTAAAGCAACGTAAAGCAAGGCAACGTAAAGCAAGGTAAAGCAAGGTAAAGCAAGGTAAACAAACGTAAAGCAAGGCAACGTAAAGCAACGTAAAGGAAGGTAAAGCAAGGTAATGCAAGGTACAGCCAGGTAAAGAAACGTAAAGCAAGGCAACGTAAATCAACGTAAAGCAACATAAAGCAAGGTGAAGCAAGGTAAAGCAACGTAAAGCAAGGCAACGTAAAGCAACATAAAGCAAGGTTAAGCAATGTAAAGCAAGGTAAAGCAAGGTAAACAAACGTAAAGCAATGCAACGTAAAGCAGCGTACAGCAAGGTAAAGCAAGGTAAAGCAAGGTAAATCAAGGCAACATAAAGCAAGGTAAAGCAAGGCAACGTAAAGCAAGGCAACGTTAATCAATGTAAAGCAACGTAAAGCAACGTAAAGCAAGGCAACGTAAAGCAACATAAAGCAAGGCAACGTAAAGCAACGTAAAGCAACGTAAAGCAAGGCAACGTAAAGCAACGTAAAGCAACGTCATGCAAGGCAACGTAAAGCAACGAAAGCAACGTAAAGCAAACCAACGTAAAGCAACGTAAAGCAATGTCAAGCAACGTAAAGCAACGTAAATCAACGTAAAGCAAGGCAACGTAAAGCAATGTAAAGCAACGTAAAGCAAGGCAACGTAAAGCAACGCAAGGCAACGTAAAGGAAGGGAACGTAAAGTATCGTAAAGCAACGTAAAGCAACGTAAAGCAACTTAAAGCAAGGCAACGTAAAGCAACTTAAAGCATGGCAACGTAAAGCAACGTAAAGCAAAGAAAGGCAAAGCAACCTAAAGCAAGGCAACGTAAAGCAAGGCAACGTAAAGCAACATAAAGCAATGTAAAGCAAGGCAACGTAAAGCAACGTAAAGCAAGGCAACGTAAAGCAACGTAAAGCTACGTAAAGCAAGGCAACGTAAAGCAACGTAAAGCAACGTAAAGCAAGGCAACATAAAGCAACGTAAAGCAAGGCAACGTAAAGCAACGTAAAGCAAGGCAAAGCAAGGCAACGTAAAGCAACGTAAAGCAACGTAAAGCAAGGCAACGTAAGGCAACCTAAACAAGGCAAGGCAAAGCAAGGTAAAGCAAGGCAACGTAAAGCAACGTAAAACAAGGCAAGGAAAAGCAACGTAAAGCAAGGCAACGTAAAGAAACGTAAAGCAACGTAAAGCAATGCAACGTAAAGCAACGTAAAGCAACGTAAAGCATGGTAAAGCATGGTAAAGCAAGGTAAACAAATGTAAAGCAAGGCAACGTAAAGCAACGTAAGGCAAGGTAAAGCAAGGTACAGCTAGGTAAAGAAACGTAAAGCAAGGCAACGTAAAGCAACGTAAAGCAACGTAAAGCAAGGTGAAGCAAGGTAAAGCAACGGAAAGCAAGGCAACGTAAAGCAACATAAAGCAAGGTTAAGCAAGGTAAAGCAACGTAAAGCAACGTAAAGCAACGTAAAGCAAGGCAACGTAAAGCAACGTAATGCAAGGCAACGTAAAGCAATGTAAAGCAACGTAAACCAACGTAAAGCAAGGCAACGTAAAGCAACATAAATCAAGGCAAAGTAAAGCAACGTAAAGCAACATAAAGCACGGCAACGTAAAGCAACGTAAAGCAACGTAATGCAAGGCAACGTAAAGCAACGTAAAGCAAGGCAACGTAAATCAACGTAAAGCAAGGCAAAGCAAGGAAACGTAAAGCAACGTAAAGCAAGGCAACCTAAAGCAACGTAAAGCAAGGCAAGGAAAAGCAAGGTAAAGCAAGGCAACGTAAAGCAACGTAAAGCAAGGCAAGGCAAAGCAACGTAAAGCAAGGCAACGTAAAGCAACGTAAAACAACGTAAAGCAACGTAAAGCAAGGCAAGGCAAAGCAACGTAAAGCAAGGCAAGGTAAAGCAACGTAAAGCAACGTAAAGCAACATAAAGCAAGGCAAAGTAAAGCAACTTAAAGCAACGTAAAGCAAGGCAAGGCAAAGCAACGTAAAGCAAGGAAACGTAAAGCAACATAAAGCAATGTAAAGCAAGGCAACGTAAAGCAACGTAAAGCAACGTAAAGCAAGGCAACGTAAAACAACGTACAGCAAGGCTACGTAAAGCAACGTAAAGCAACGTAAAGCAAGGCAACGTAAAGCAACGTAAAGCAACGTAAAGCAAGGCAACTTAAAGCAACGTAAAGCAAGGCAAGGCAACGAAAGGTAAAGCAAGGCAACGTAAAGCAACGTAAAGCAAGGCAAGGCAAAGCAAAGTAAAGCAAGGCAACGTAAAGCAAGGCAACGTAACGCAACGTAAAGCAACGTAAAGCAAGGCAACGTAAAGCAACGTAAAGCAACGTAAAGCAAGGCAACGTAAAGCAAGGTAAAGCAAGGTAAAGCAAGGTAAAAAAACGTAAAGCAAGGCAACGTAAAGCAACGTAAAGGAAGGTAAAGCAAGGTAATGCAAGGTAAAGCTAGGTAATTCAAGGTACAGCCAGGTAAAGAAACGTAAAGCAAGGCAACGTAAATCAACGTAAAGCAACATAAAGCAAGGTGAAGCAAGGTAAAGCAACGTAAAGCAAGGCAACGTAAAGCAACATAAAGCAAGGTTTAGCAATGTAAAGCAAGGTAAAGCAAGGTAAACAAACGTAAAGCAATGCAACGTAAAGCAGCGTACAGCAAGGTAAAGCAAGGTAAAGCAAGGTAAATCAAGGCAACATAAAGCAAGGTAAAGCAAGGCAACGTAAAGCAACGTAAAGCAAGGCAACGTAAATCAATGTAAAGCAATGTAAAGCAACGTAAAGCAAGGCAACGTAAAGCAACATAAAGCAAGGCAACGTAAAGCAACGTAAAGCAACGTAAAGCAAGGCAACGTAAAGCAACGTAAAGCAACGTCATGCAAGGCAACGTAAAGCAACGAAAGCAACGTAAAGCAAACCAACGTAAAGCAACGTAAAGCAATGTCAAGCAACGTAAAGCAACGTAAATCAACGTAAAGCAAGGCAACGTAAAGCAACGTAAAGCAACGTAAAGCAAGGCAACGTAAAGCAACGCAAGGCGACGTAAAGGAAGGGAACGTAAAGTATCGTAAAGCAGCGTAAAGCAACGTAAAGCAACTTAAAGCAAGGCAACGTAAAGCAACTTAAAGCATGGCAACGTAAAGCAACGTAAAGCAAAGAAAGGCAAAGCAACCTAAAGCAAGGCAACGTAAAGCAAGGCAACGTAAAGCGACGTAAAGCAATGTAAAGCAAGGCAACGTAAAGCAACGTAAAGCAAGGCAACGTAAAGCAACGTAAAGCTACGTAAAGCAAGGCAACGTAAAGCAACGTAAAGCAACGTAAAGCAAGGCAACGTAAAGCAACGTAAAGCAACGTAAAGCAACGTAAAGCAAGGCAACATAAAGCAACGTAAAGCAAGGCAACGTAAAGCAACGTAAAGCAACGTAAAGCAAGGCAACGTAAGGCAAGCTAAACAAGGCAAGGCAAAGCAAGGTAAAGCAAGGCAACGTAAAGCAACGTAAAACAAGGCAAGGAAAAGCAACGTAAAGCAAGGCAACGTAAAGAAACGTAAAGCAACGTAAAGCAATGCAACGTAAAGCAACGTAAAGCAACGTAAAGCAAGGTAAAGCATGGTAAAGCAAGGTAAACAAATGTAAAGCAAGGCAACGTAAAGCAACGTCAAGGAACGTAAAGCAACGTAAAGCAACGTAAATAAGGCAACGTAAAGCGACATAAAGCAAAGTAAAGGAAGGCAACGTAAAGCAACGTAAACAAAGTAAAGTAAGGCAACGTAAAGCAAGGTAAAGCAACGTAAAGCAAGGCAAGGTAAAGCAACGTAAAGCAACGTAAAGCAACATAAAGCAAGGAAAAGTAAAGCAACTTAAAGCAACGTAAAGCAAGGCAAGGCAAAGCAACGTAAAGCAAGGAAACGTAAAGCAACATAAAGCAATGTAAAGCAAGGCAACGTAAAGCAACGGAAAGCAAAGTAAAGCAACGTAAAGCAAGGCAACGTAAAACAACGTACAGCAAGGCTACGTAAAGCAACGTAAAGCAACGTAAAGCAAGGCAACGTAAAGCAACGTAAAGCAACGTAAAGCAAGGCAACTTAAAGCAACGTAAAGCAAGGCAAAGCAACGAAAGGTAAAGCAAGGCAACGTAAAGCAACGTAAAGCAGGCAAGGCAAAGCAAAGTAAAGCAAGGCAACGTAAAGCAAGGCAACGTAAAGCAACGTAAAGCAACGTAAAGCAAGGCAACGTAGAGCAACGTAAAGCAACGTAAAGCAAGGCAACGTAAAGCAAGGTAAAGCAAGGTAAAGCAAGGTAAACAAACGTAAAGCAAGGCTACGTAAAGCAACGTAAAGCAAGGCAAGGCAAAGCAAAGTAAAGCAAGGCAACGTAAAGCAAGGCAACGTAAAGCAACGTAAAGCAAGGCAACGTAAAGCAACGTAAAGCAACGTAAAGCAAGGCAACGTAAAGCAACGTAAAGCAACGTAAAGCAAGGCAACGTAAAGCAAGGTAAAGCAAGGTAAAGCAAGGTAAAAAAACGTAAAGCAAGGCAACGTAAAGCAACGTAAAGGAAGGTAAAGCAAGGTAATGCAAGGTACAACCAGGTAAAGAAACGTAAAGCAAGGCAACGTAAATCAACGTAAAGCAACATAAAGCAAGGTGAAGCAAGGTAAAGCAACGTAAAGCAAGGCAACGTAAAGCAACATAAAGCAAGGTTAAGCAATGTAAAGCAAGGTAAAGCAAGGTAAACAAACGTAAAGCAATGCAAAGTAAAGCAGCGTACAGCAAGGTAAAGCAAGGTAAAGCAAGGTAAATCAAGGCAACATAAAGCAAGGTAAAGCAAGGCAACGTAAAGCAACATAAAGCAAGGCAACGTAAATCAATGTAAAGCAATGTAAAGCAACGTAAAGCAAGGCAACGTAAAGCAACATAAAGCAAGGCAACGTAAAGCAACGTAAAGCAACGTAAAGCAAGGCAACGTAAAGCAACGTAAAGCAACGTCATGCAAGGCAACGTAAAGCAACGAAAGCAACGTAAAGCAAACCAACGTAAAGCAACGTAAAGCAATGTCAAGCAACGTAAAGCAACGTAAATCAACGTAAAGCAAGGCAACGTAAAGCAACGTAAAGCAACGTAAAGCAAGGCAACGTAAAGCAACGCAAGGCGACGTAAAGGAAGGGAACGTAAAGTATCGTAAAGCAGCGTAAAGCAACGTAAAGCAACTTAAAGCAAGGCAACGTAAAGCAACTTAAAGCATGGCAACGTAAAGCAACGTAAAGCAAAGAAAGGCAAAGCAACCTAAAGCAAGGCAACGTAAAGCAAGGCAACGTAAAGCAACGTAAAGCAATGTAAAGCAAGGCAACGTAAAGCAACGTAAAGCAAGGCAACGTAAAGCAACGTAAAGCTACGTAAAGCAAGGCAACGTAAAGCAACGTAAAGCAACGTAAAGCAAGGCAACATAAAGCAACGTAAAGGAAGGCAACGTAAAGCAACGTAAAGCAAGGCAAAGCAAGGCAACGTAAAGCAACGTAAAGCAACGTAAAGCAAGGCAAAGTAAGGCAACCTAAACAAGGCAAGGCAAAGCAAGGTAAAGCAAGGCAACGTAAAGCAACGTAAAACAAGGCAAGGAAAAGCAACGTAAAGCAAGGCAACGTAAAGAAACTTAAAGCAACGTAAAGCAATGCAACGTAAAGCAACGTAAAGCAACGTAAAGCATGGTAAAGCATGGTAAAGCAAGGTAAACAAATGTAAAGCAAGGCAACGTAAAGCAACGTAAAGCAACGTAAAGCAAGGTGAAGCAAGGTAAAGCAACGGAAAGCAAGGCAACGTAAAGCAACATAAAGCAAGGTTAAGCAAGGTAAAGCAAGGTAAAGCAACGTAAAGCAACGTAAAGCAAGGAAACGTAAAGCAACGTAATGCAAGGCAACGTAAAGCAATGTAAAGCAACGTAAACCAACGTAAAGCAAGGCAACGTAAAGCAACATAAAGCAAGGCAAAGTAAAGCAACGTAAAGCAACATAAAGCACGGCAACGTAAAGCAACGTAAAGCAACGTAATGCAAGGCAACGTAAAGCAACGTAAAGCAAGGCAACGTAAAGCAACGTAAAGCAAGGCAAAGCAAGGAAACGTAAAGCAACGTAAAGCAAGGCAACCTAAAGCAACGTAAAGCAAGGCAAGGAAAAGCAAGGTAAAGCAAGGCAACGTAAAGCAACGTAAAGCAAGGCAAGGCAAAGCAACGTAAAGCAAGGCAACGTAAAGCAACGTAAAACAACGTAAAGCAACGTAAAGCAAGGCAAGGCAAAGCAACGTAAAGCAAGGCAAGGTAAAGCAACGTAAAGCAACGTAAAGCAACATAAAGCAAGGCAAAGTAAAGCAACTTAAAGCAACGTAAAGCAAGGCAAGGCAAAGCAACGTAAAGCAAGGAAACGTAAAGCAACATAAAGCAATGTAAAGCAAGGCAACGTAAAGCAACGTAAAGCAACGTAAAGCAAGGCAACATAAAACAACGTACAGCAAGGCTACGTAAAGCAACGTAAAGCAACGTAAAGCAAGGCAACGTAAAGCAACGTAAAGCAACGTAAAGCAAGGCAACTTAAAGCAACGTAAAGCAAGGCAAGGCAATGAAAGGTAAAGCAAGGCAACGTAAAGCAACGTAAAGCAAGGCAAGGCAAAGCAAAGTAAAGCAAGGCAACGTAAAGCAAGGCAACGTAAAGCAACGTAAAGCAACGTAAAGCAAGGCAACGTAAAGCAACGTAAAGCAACGTAAAGCAAGGCAACGTAAAGCAAGGTAAAGCAAGGTAAAGCAAGGTAAACAAACGTAAAGCAAGGCAACGTAAAGCAACGTAAAGGAAGGTAAAGCAAGGTAATGCAAGGTACAGCCAGGTAAAGAAACGTAAAGCAAGGCAACGTAAATCAACGTAAAGCAACATAAAGCAAGGTGAAGCAAGGTAAAGCAACGTAAAGCAATGCAACGTAAAGCAGCGTACAGCAAGGTAAAGCAAGGTAACGCAAGGTAAATCAAGGCAACATAAAGCAAGGTAAAGCAAGGCAACGTAAAGCAACGTAAAGCAAGGCAACGTAAATCAATGTAAAGCAACGTAAAGCAACGTAAAGCAAGGCAACGTAAAGCAACGTAAAGCAAGGCAACGTAAAGCAACGTAAAGCAACGTAAAGCAAGGCAACGTAAAGCAACGTAAAGCAACGTCATGCAAGGCAACGTAAAGCAACGAAAGCAACGTAAAGCAAACCAACGTAAAGCAACGTAAAGCAATGTCAAGCAACGTAAAGCAACGTAAATCAACGTAAAGCAAGGCAACGTAAAGCAACGTAAAGCAACGTAAAGCAAGGCAACGTAAAGCAACGCAAGGCAACGTAAAGGAAGGGAACGTAAAGTATCGTAAAGCAACGTAAAGCAACGTAAAGCAACTTAAAGCAAGGCAACGTAAAGCAACTTAAAGCATGGCAACGTAAAGCAACGTAAAGCAAAGAAAGGCAAAGCAACCTAAAGCAAGGCAACGTAAAGCAAGGCAACGTAAAGCAACGTAAAGCAATGTAAAGCAAGGCAACGTAAAGCAACGTAAAGCAAGGCAACGTAAAGCAACGTAAAGCTACGTAAAGCAAGGCAACGTAAAGCAACGTAAAGCAACGTAAAGCAAGGCAACGTAAAGCAACGTAAAGCAAGGCAAAGCAAGGCAACGTAAGGCAACGTAAATCAACGTAAAGCAACGTAAAGCAAGGCAACGTAAGGCAACCTAAACAAGGCAAGGCAAAGCAAGGTAAAGCAAGGCAACGTAAAGCAACGTAAAACAAGGCAAGGAAAAGCAACGTAAAGCAAGGCAACGTAAAGAAACGTAAAGCAACGTAAAGCAATGCAACGTAAAGCAACGTAAAGCAACGTAAAGCAAGGTAAAGCATGCTAAAGCAAGGTAAACAAATGTAAAGCAAGGCAACGTAAAGAAACGTAAGGCAAGGTAAAGCAAGGTACAGCAAGGTAAAGAAACGTAAAGCAAGGCAACGTAAAGCAACGTAAAGCAACGTAAAGCAAGGTGAAGCAAGGTAAAGCAACGGAAAGCAAGGCAACGTAAAGCAACATAAAGCAAGGTTAAGCAAGGTAAAGCAAGGTAAAGCAACGTAAAGCAACGTAAAGCAAGGCAACGTAAAGCAACGTAATGTAAGGCAACGTAAAGCAATGTAAAGCAACGTAAACCAACGTAAAGCAAGGCAACGTAAAGCAACATAAAGCAAGGCAAAGTAAAGCAACGTAAAGCAACATAAAGCACGGCAACGTAAAGCAACGTAAAGCAACGTAATGCAAGGCAACGTAAAGCAACGTAAAGCAAGGCAACGTAAAGCAACGTAAAGCAAGGCAAAGCAAGGAAACGTAAAGCAACGTAAAGCAAGGCAACCTAAACCAACGTAAAGCAAGGCAAGGCAAAGCAAGGTAAAGCAAGGCAACGTAAAGCAACGTAAAGCAAGGCAAGGCAAAGCAACGTAAAGCAAGGCAACGTAAAGCAACGTAAAACAACGTAAAGCAACGTAAAGCAAGGCAAGGCAAAGCAACGTAAAGCAAGGCAACGTAAAGCAACGTAAAGCAACGTAAAGCAAGGCAAGGCAAAGCAACGAAAAGCAAGGCAACGTAAAGCAACGTAAAGCAAGGCAAGGCAAAGCAACGTAAAGCAAGGCAAGGCAAAGCAACGTAAATCAAGGCAACATAAAGTAAGGCAACGTAAAGCAAGGGAACGTAAAGCAAGGCAACGTAAAGCAACGTAAGGCAGGGCAACGTAAAGCAACGTAAAGGAAGGCAAGGCAAGGCAACGTAAAGCAAGGCAACGTAAAGCAACGTAAAGCAATGTAAAGCAAGGCAACGTGAAGCAACGTCAAGCAAGGCAAGGTAAATGAACGTAAAGCAAGGCAACGTAAAGCAACGTAAATCAAGGCAACGTAAAGCAAGGTAAAGCAACATAAAGCAAGGCAACGTAAAACAACGTAAAGCAAGGTAAAGAAACGTAAAGCAAGGCAACGTAAAGCAACGTAAATGAAAGTAAAGCAAGGCAATGTAAAGCAACGTCAAGCAACGTAAAGCAACGTAAAGCAACGTAAATAAGGCAACGTAAAGCAACATAAAGCAACGTAAAGCAAGGCAACGTAAATCAACGTAAAGCAATGTAAAGCAACTTAAAGCAAGGCAACGTAAAGCAACGTAAAGCAACGTAAAGCAAGGCAAGGCAACGTAAAGCAACTTAAAGCAACGTAAAGCAAGGCAACGTAAAGCAACGTAAAGCAAGGCAACGTAAAGCAATGTAAAGCAAGGCAACGTAAAGCAATGTAAAGCAACGTAAAGCAAAGTAAAGCAAGGCAAGGCAAAGTAAAGCAACTTAAAGCAACATAAAGCAAGGCAACGTAAGGCAACGTATGGCAACGTAAAGCAAGGCAACGTAAAGCAACATAAAGCAAGGCAACGTAAAGCAACGTAAAGCAACGTAAAGCAACGTAAAGCAAGGCAACGTAAAGCAACGTAAAGGAACGTAAAGCAACATAAAGAAATGCAACGTAAAGCAACGTAAAGCAACGTATAAGCAAGGCAACGTAATAAAACGTCAAGCAACGTAAAGCAGCATAAAGCAACGTAAAGCAAGGTAACATAAAGCAAGGCAACGTAAAGCAAGGAAACGTAAAGCAACGTAAAGCAAGGCAATGTAAAGCAAGGCAACGTAAAGCAATGAAACGTAAAGCAACGTAAAGCAACGTAAAGCAAGGCAACATAAAGCAAGGCAACGTAAAGCAAAGTAAAGCAACGTAAAGCAAGGAAACGTAAAGCAACGTCAAGCAACGTAAATCAACGTAAAGCAACGTAAAGCAAGGCAAGGTAAAGCAACTTAGAGCAACGTAAAGCAACGTAAAGCAAGGCAACATAAAGCAACGTAAAAGAAGGCAACATAAAGCAAGGCGACGTAAAGCAACGTAAAGCAACGTAAAACAAGGCAACGTAAAGCAAGGTAAAGCAAGGTAAAGCAACGTAAAGCAAGGCAACGTAAAGCAACGTAAAGCAACGTAAAGCAAGGGAACGTAAAGCAACGTAAAGCAACGTAAAGCAAGGCAACGTAAAGCAACGTAAAGCAAGGCAAATCAAGGCAACTTAAAGCAACGTAAAGCAAGGTAAAGCAAGGCAACGTAAAGCAACGTAAAGCAAGGCAAGGCAAAGAAACGTAAAGCAAGGCAACGTAAAGCAACGTAAAGCAACGTAAAGCAAGGCAACCTAAAGCAAAGTATAGCAACGTAAAGCAAGTCAACGTAAAGCAACGTAAAGCAACGTAAAGCAACGTAAAGCAAGGCAACGTAAAGCAACGTAAATAAGGCAACGTAAAGCGACATAAAGCAAAGTAAAGGAAGGCAACGTAAAGCAACGTAAAGCAACGTAAAGGAAGGCAACGTAAAGCAACGTAAAGCAACGTAAAGCAAGGCAACGAAAAGCAACGTAAAGCAACGTAAAGCAACATAAAGCAAGGCAAAGTAAAGCAACTTAAAGGAACGTTAAGCAAGGCAACGTAAAGCAACGTAAAGCAAGGCAAGGCAAAGCAACGTAAAGCAAGGAAACGTAAAGCAACATAAAGCAATGTAAAGCAAGGCAACGTAAAGCAACGTAAAGCAACGTAAAGCAAGGCAACGTAAAACAACGTACAGCAAGGCAACGTAAAGCAACGTAAAGCAACGTAAAGCAAGGCAACGTAAAGCAATGTAAAACAACGTAAAGCAACGTAAAGCAAGGCAACGTAAAGCAACATAAAGCAAGGCAACGTAAAGCAACGTAAAGCAACGTAAAGCAAGGCAACGTAAAGAAACGTAAAGCAACGTCATGCAAGGCAACGTAAAGCAACGAAAGCAACGTAAAGCAATGTCAAGCAACGTAAAGCAACGTTAATCAACGTAAAGCAAGGCAACGTAAAGCAACGTAAAGCAAGGCAACGTAAAGCAACATAAAGCAAGGCAACGTAAAGCAACGTAAAGCAACGTAAAGCAAGGCAACGTAAAGAAACGTAAAGCAACGTCATGCAAGGCAACGTAAAGCAACGAAAGCAACGTAAAGCAATGTCAAGCAACGTAAAGCAACGTTAATCAACGTAAAGCAAGGCAACGTAAAGCAACGTAAAGCAAGGCAACGTAAAGCAACGCAAGGCAACGTAAAGGAAGGGAACGTAAAGTATCGTAAAGCAACGTAAAGCAACGTAAAGCAACTTAAAGCAAGGCAACGTAAAGCAACGTAAAGCAAGGCAACGTAAAGCAACGTAAACCAACGTAAAGCAAGGCAACGTAAAGCAACGTAAAGCAACGTAAAGCAAGGCAACTTAAAGCAACGTAAAGCAAGGCAAGGCAACGAAAGGTAAAGCAAGGCAACGTAAAGCAACGTAAAGCAAGGCAAGGCAAAGCAAAGTAAAGCAAGGCAACGTAAAGCAAGGCAACGTAAAGCAACGTAAAGCAACGTAAAGCAAGGCAACGTAAAGCAACGTAAAGCAACGTAAAGCAAGGCAACGTAAAGCAAGGTAAAGCAAGGTAAAGCAAGGTAAACAAACGTAAAGCAAGGCAACGTAAAGCAACGTAAAGGAAGGTAAAGCAAGGTAATGCAAGGTACAGCCAGGTAAAGAAACGTAAAGCAAGGCAACGTAAATCAACGTAAAGCAACATAAAGCAAGGTGAAGCAAGGTAAAGCAACGTAAAGCAATGCAACGTAAAGCAGCGTACAGCAAGGTAAAGCAAGGTAACGCAAGGTAAATCAAGGCAACATAAAGCAAGGTAAAGCAAGGCAACGTAAAGCAACGTAAAGCAAGGCAACGTAAATCAATGTAAAGCAACGTAAAGCAACGTAAAGCAAGGCAACGTAAAGCAACATAAAGCAAGGCAACGTAAAGCAACGTAAAGCAACGTAAAGCAAGGCAACGTAAAGCAACGTAAAGCAACGTCATGCAAGGCAACGTAAAGCAACGAAAGCAACGTAAAGCAAACCAACGTAAAGCAACGTAAAGCAATGTCAAGCAACGTAAAGCAACGTAAATCAACGTAAAGCAAGGCAACGTAAAGCAACGTAAAGCAACGTAAAGCAAGGCAACGTAAAGCAACGCAAGGCAACGTAAAGGAAGGGAACGTAAAGTATCGTAAAGCAACGTAAAGCAACGTAAAGCAACTTAAAGCAAGGCAACGTAAAGCAACTTAAAGCATGGCAACGTAAAGCAACGTAAAGCAAAGAAAGGCAAAGCAACCTAAAGCAAGGCAACGTAAAGCAAGGCAACGTAAAGCAACGTAAAGCAATGTAAAGCAAGGCAACGTAAAGCAACGTAAAGCAAGGCAACGTAAAGCAACGTAAAGCTACGTAAAGCAAGGCAACGTAAAGCAACGTAAAGCAACGTAAAGCAAGGCAACATAAAGCAACGTAAAGCAAGGCAACGTAAAGCAACGTAAAGCAAGGCAAAGCAAGGCAACGTAAAGCAACGTAAAGAAACGTAAAGCAAGGCAACGTAAGGCAACCTAAACAAGGCAAGGCAAAGCAAGGTAAAGCAAGGCAACGTAAAGCAACGTAAAACAAGGCAAGGAAAAGCAACGTAAAGCAAGGCAACGTAAAGAAACGTAAAGCAACGTAAAGCAATGCAACGTAAAGCAACATAAAGCAACGTAAAGCAAGGTAAAGCATGGTAAAGCAAGGTAAACAAATGTAAAGCAAGGCAACGTAAAGCAACGTAAGGCAAGGTAAAGCAAGGTACAGCAAGGTAAAGAAACGTAAAGCAAGGCAACGTAAAGCAACGTAAAGCAACGTAAAGCAAGGTGAAGCAAGGTAAAGCAACGGAAAGCAAGGCAACGTAAAGCAACATAAAGCAAGGTTAAGCAAGGTAAAGCAAGGTAAAGCAACGTAAAGCAACGTAAAGCAAGGCAACGTAAAGCAACGTAATGCAAGGCAACGTAAAGCAATGTAAAGCAACGTAAACCAACGTAAAGCAAGGCAACGTAAAGCAACATAAAGCAAGGCAAAGTAAAGCAACGTAAAGCAACATAAAGCACGGCAACGTAAAGCAACGTAAAGCAACGTAATGCAAGGCAACGTAAAGCAAGGTAAAGCAAGGCAACGTAAAGCAACGTAAAGCAAGGCAAAGCAAGGAAACGTAAAGCAACGTAAAGCAAGGCAACCTAAACCAACGTAAAGCAAGGCAAGGCAAAGCAAGGTAAAGCAAGGCAACGTAAAGCAACGTAAAGCAAGGCAAGGCAAAGCAACGTAAAGCAAGGCAACGTAAAGCAACGTAAAACAACGTAAAGCAACGTAAAGCAAGGCAAGGCAAAGCAACGTAAAGCAAGGCAACGTAAAGCAACGTAAAGCAACGTAAAGCAACGTAAAGCAAGGCAAGGCAAAGCAACGAAAAGCAAGGCAACGTAAAGCAACGTAAAGCAAGGCAAGGCAAAGCAACGTAAAGCAAGGCAAGGCAAAGCAACGTAAATCAAGGCAACATAAAGTAAGGCAACGTAAAGCAAGGGAACGTAAAGCAAGGCAACGTAAAGCAACGTAAGGCAGGGCAACGTAAAGCAACGTAAAGGAAGGCAAGGCAAGGCAACGTAAAGCAAGGCAACGTAAAGCAACGTAAAGCAATGTAAAGCAAGGCAACGTGAAGCAACGTCAAGCAAGGCAAGGTAAATGAACGTAAAGCAAGGCAACGTAAAGCAACGTAAATCAAGGCAACGTAAAGCAAGGTAAAGCAACATAAAGCAAGGCAACGTAAAACAACGTAAAGCAAGGTAAAGAAACGTAAAGCAAGGCAACGTAAAGCAACGTAAATCAAAGTAAAGCAAGGCAATGTAAAGCAACGTCAAGCAACGTAAAGCAACGTAAAGCAACGTAAATAAGGAAACGTAAAGCAACATAAAGCAACGTAAAGCAAGGCAACGTAAATCAACGTAAAGCAATGTAAAGCAACTTAAAGCAAGGCAACGTAAAGCAACGTAAAGCAACGTAAAGCAAGGCAAGGCAACGTAAAGCAACTTAAAGCAACGTAAAGCAAGGCAACGTAAAGCAACGTAAAGCAAGGCAACGTAAAGCAATGTAAAGCAAGGCAACGTAAAGCAATGTAAAGCAACGTAAAGCAAAGTAAAGCAAGGCAAGGCAAAGTAAAGCAACTTAAAGCAACATAAAGCAAGGCAACGTAAGGCAACGTATGGCAACGTAAAGCAAGGCAACGTAAAGCAACATAAAGCAAGGCAACGTAAAGCAACGTAAAGCAACGTAAAGCAACGTAAAGCAAGGCAACGTAAAGCAACGTAAAGGAACGTAAAGCAACATAAAGAAATGCAACGTAAAGCAACGTAAAGCAACGTATAAGCAAGGCAACGTAATAAAACGTCAAGCAACGTAAAGCAGCATAAAGCAACGTAAAGCAAGGTAACATAAAGCAAGGCAACGTAAAGCAAGGCAACGTAAAGTAACGTAAAGCAACGTAAAGCAACATAAAGCAAGGCAAAGTAAAGCAACTTAAATGAACGTAAAGCAAGGCAACGTAAAGCAACGTAAAGCAAGGCAAGGCAAAGCAACGTAAAGCAAGGAAACGTAAAGCAACATAAAGCAATGTAAAGCAAGGCAACGTAAAGCAACGTAAAGCAACGTAAAGCAAGGCAACGTAAAACAACGTACAGCAAGGCAACGTAAAGCAACGTAAAGCAACGTAAAGCAAGGCAACGTAAAGCAATGTAAAACAACGTAAAGCAACGTAAAGCAAGGCAACGTAAAGCAACATAAAGCAAGGCAACGTAAAGCAACGTAAAGCAACGTAAAGCAAGGCAACGTAAAGCAACGTAAAGCAACGTCATGCAAGGCAACGTAAAGCAACGAAAGCAACGTAAAGCAATGTCAAGCAACGTAAAGCAACGTAAATCAACGTAAAGCAAGGCAACGTAAAGCAACGTAAAGCAACATAAAGCAAGGCAACGTAAAGCAATGCAAGGCAACGTAAAGGAAGGGAACGTAAAGTATCGTAAAGCAATGTAAAGCAACGTAAAGCAACTTAAAGCAAGGCAACGTAAAGCAACTTAAAGCATGGCAACGTAAAGCAACGTAAAGCAAAGAAAGGCAAAGCAACCTAAGGCAAGGCAACGTAAAGCAAGGCAACGTAAAGCAACGTAAAGCAACGTAAAGCAATGTAAAGCAACGTAAAGCTACGCAACATAAAGCAAGGCAACGTAAAGCAACGTAAAGCAATGTAAAGCAAGGCAACGTAAAGCAACGTAAAGCAAGGCAACGTAAAGCAACGTAAAGCTACGTAAAGCAAGGCAACGTAAAGCAACGTAAAGCAACGTAAAGCAAGGCAACATAAAGTAACGTAAAGCAAGGCAACGTAAAGCAACGTAAAGCAAGGCAAAGCAAGGCAACGTAAAGCAACGTAAAGCAACGTAAAGCAAGGCAACGTAAGGCAACCTAAACAAGGCAAGGCAAAGCAAGGTAAAGCAAGGCAACGTAAAGCAACGTAAAACAAGGCAAGGAAAAGCAACGTAAAGCAAGGCAACGTAAAGAAACGTAAAGCAACGTAAAGCAAAGCAACGTAAAGCAACGTAAAGCAACGTAAAGCAAGGTAAAGCATGGTAAAGCAAGGTAAACAAATGTAAAGCAAGGCAACGTAAAGCAACGTAAGGCAAGGTAAAGCAAGGTACAGCAAGGTAAAGAAACGTAAAGCAAGGCAACGTAAAGTAACTTAAAGCAACGTAAAGCAAGGTGAAGCAAGGTAAAGCAACGGAAAGCAAGGCAACGTAAAGCAACATAAAGCAAGGTTAAGCAAGGTAAAGCAAGGTAAAGCAACGTAAAGCAACGTAAAGCAAGGCAACGTAAAGCAACGTAATGCAAGGCAACGTAAAGCAATGTAAAGCAACGTAAACCAACGTAAAGCAAGGCAACGTAAAGCAACATAAAGCAAGGCAAAGTAAAGCAACGTAAAGCAACATAAAGCACGGCAACGTAAAGCAACGTAAAGCAACGTAATGCAAGGCAACGTAAAGCAAGGTAAAGCAAGGCAACGTAAAGCAACGTAAAGCAAGGCAAAGCAAGGAAACGTAAAGCAACATAAAGCAATGTAAAGCAAGGCAACGTAAAGCAACGTAAAGCAACGTAAAGCAACATAAGGTAAGGAAACTTAAAGCAACGTAAAGCAAGGCAACGTAAAGCAACGTAAAGCAAAGAAAGGCAAAGAAACGTAAAGCAAGGCAACGTAAAGCAAGGCAACGTAAAGCAAGGCAACGTAAAGCAACGTAAAGCAAGGCAACGTAAATCAACTTAAAGCAACGTAAAGCAAGGCAACGTAAAGCAACGTAAAGACAGGCAGCGTAAAGCAACGTAAAGCAATGTAAAGCAAGGCAACGTAAAGCAACGTAAAGCAAGGCAACGTAAAGCAACGTAAAGCAAGGCAAAGCAAAGCAACGTAAAGCAACGTAAAGGAAGGCAACGTAAAGCAACGTAAAGAAGGCAAGGCAAAGCAAGGTAAAGCAAGGCAACGTAAAGCAACGTAAAGAAAGGCAAGGCAAAGCAACGTAAAGCAAGGCAACGTAAAGCAACGTAAAGCAACGTAAAGCAACGTAAAGCAACGTAAATCAAGGCAACATAAAGCAACCTAAAGCAACGTAAAGCAAGGCAACGTAAAGCAACGTAAAGCAAGGCAACATAAAGCAACGTAAAGTAACGTAAAGCATGGCAACGTAAAGCAACGTAAAGCAAGGCAACGTAAATCAACGTAAAGCAACGTAAAGCAAGGCAACGTAAAGCAACATAAAGCAACGCAAAGCAAGGCAACGTAAAGCAACGTAAAGCAACGTAAAGCAAGGCAACGTAAAGCAACGTAAAGCAACATAAATCAACGTAAAGCAAGGCAATGTAAAGCAACGTAAAGCAAAGTAAAGCAAGGCAACGTAAAGCAACGTAAAGCAAAGTAAAGCAAGGCAACGTAAAGCAACGCAACGTAAAGCAACGCAACGTAAAGCAAGGCAACGTAAAGCAACGTAAAGCAACGTAAAGCAAGGCAACGTAAAGCAACGTAAAGCAACGTAGAGAAACGTAAAGCAAGGCAACGTAAAGCAACTTAAGGCAAGGCAAAGCAAGGCAACGTAAAGCAACATAAAGCAACGTAAAGCAACGTAAAGCAAGGCAACGTACAGCAACGTAAAGCAAGGCAATGTAAAGCAACGTAAAGCAAGGCAAAGCAAGGCAACGTAACGCAACGTAAATCAACGTAAAGCAAGGCAACGTAAAGCAACGTAAAGCAACGTAAAGCTAGGCAACGTAAAGCATCGTAAAGCAACGTAAAGCAAGGCAACATAAAGCAATGTAAAGTAACGTAAAGCAACGTAAAGCAAGGAAATGTAAAGCAACCTAAAGCAACGTAAAGCAACGTAAAGTAACGTAAATCAAGGCAACGTAAATCAACGTAAAGCAACGTAAAGCAACGTAAAGCAAGGTAAAGCAACCTAACCAAACTTAAAGCAAGGCAACGTAATGCTACGTAAAGCATGGCAATGTAAAGCAAGGTAAAGAAAGGTAAGGCAAGGTAAAGCAACGTAAAGCAATGAAACGTAAAGCAACATAAAGCAATGTAAAGCAAGGCAACGTAAAGCAATGTAAAGGAACGTAAAGCAACGTAAAGCAAGGCAACGTAAAACAACGTACAGCAAGGCAACGTAAAGCAACGTAAAGCAACGTAAAGCAAGGCAACGTAAAGCAACGTAAAGCAACGTAAAGCAACGTAAAGCAAGGCAACGTAAAGCAACGTAAAGCAACGTAAAGCAAGGCAACGTAAAGCAACGTAAGGCAACGTAAAGCAACGTAAAGCAACGTAAAGCAAGGCAACGTAAAGCAACGTAAGCAAGGCAACGTAAAGCAAAGTAAAGCAACGTAAAGCAAGGTAAAGCAAGGCAACGTAAAGCAACGTAAAGCAACGCAACGTAAAGCAACGTAAAGCAACGTAAAAGCAAGGCAACGTAAAACAACGTCAAGCAATGTAAAACAACGTAAAGCAACGTAAAGCAATGCAACGTAAAGCAAGGCAAAGTTAACTAAGGCAACGTAAAGCAACGTAAAACAAGGCAACGTAAAGTAAGGCAACGTAAAGCAACGTAAGGCAACGTAAAGTAAGGCAACGTAAAGCAACGTAAATCAAGGCAACATAAAGCAGCGTAAAGCAATGTAAAGCAAGGCAACGTAAAGCAACGTAATGCAAGGCAACGTAAAGCAACGTAAAGCAAGGCAACGTATAGCAACGTAAAGCAACGTCAAGCAACGTAAAGCAACGTAAATCAACGTAAAGCACAGCAACGTAAAGCAACGTAAAGCAAGGTAACGTAAAGCAAGGCAACGTAAAGCAAGGCAACGTAAAGCAACGTATAGCAACGTAAAGCAAGGCAACGTAAAGCAACGTAAAGCAACGTAAAGCAAGGCAACGTAAAGCAACGTAAAGCAACGTAAAGCAACGTAAAGCAACATAAGGTAAGGAAACTTGAAGCAACGTAAAGCAAGGCAACGTAAAGCAACATAAAGCAAAGAAAGGCAAAGCAACGTAAAGCAAGGCAACGTAAAGCAAGGCAACGTAAAGCAACGTAAAGCAACGTAAAGCAAGGCAACGTAAATCAACTTAAAGCAACGTAAAGCAAGGCAACATAAAGCAACGTAAAGACAGGCAACGTAAAGCAACGTAAAGCAACGTAAAGCAAGGCAACGTAAAGCAACGTAAAGCAAGGCAACGTAAAGCAACGTAAAGCAAGGCAAAGCAAAGCAACGTAAAGCAACGTAAAGGAAGGCAACGTAAAGCAACGTAAAGAAGGCAAGGCAAAGCAAGGTAAAGCAAGGCAACGTAAAGCAACGTAAAGCAAGGCAAGGCAAAGCAACGTAAAGCAAGGCAACGTAAAGCAACGTAAAGCAATGTAAAGCAACGTAAATCAAGGCAACATAAAGCAACCTAAAGCAACGTAAAGCAAGGCAACGTAAAGCAACGTAAAGCAAGGCAACGTAAAGCAACGTAAAGCAACGTAAAGCATGGCAACGTAAAGCAACGTAAAGCAAGGCAACGTAAATCAACGTAAAGCAACGTAAAGCAACATAAAGCAAGGCAAAGCAAAGCAACGTAAAGCAACGTAAAGGAAGGCAACGTAAAGCAACGTAAAGAAGGCAAGGCAAAGCAAGGTAAAGCAAGGCAACGTAAAGCAACGTAAAGCAAGGCAAGGCAAAGCAACGTAAAGCAAGGCAACGTAAAGCAACGTAAAGCAATGTAAAGCAACGTAAATCAAGGCAACATAAAGCAACCTAAAGCAACGTAAAGCAAGGCAACGTAAAGCAACGTAAAGCAAGGCAACGTAAAGCAACGTAAAACAACGTAAAGCATGGCAACGTAAAGCAACGTAAAGCAAGGCAACGTAAATCAACATAAAGCAACGTAAAGCAAGGCAACGTAAAGCAACGTAAAGCAACGCAAAGCAAGGAAAGGTAAAGCAACGTAAAGCAAGGCAACGTAAAGCAACGTAAAGCAACATAAATCAACGTAAAGCAAGGCAACGTAAAGCAACGTAAAGCAAAGTAAAGCAAGGCAACGTAAAGCAACGCAACGTAAAGCAACGCAACGTAAAGCAACGTAAAGCAAGGCAACGTAAAGCAACGTAAAGCAACGTAAAGCAAGGCAACGTAAAGCAACGTAGAGAAACGTAAAGCAAGGCAACGTAAAGCAACTTAAAGCAACGTAAAGCAACGTAAAGCAAGGCAACGTACAGCAACGTAAAGCAAGGCAACGTAAAGCAACGTAAAGCAAGGCAAAGCAAGGCAACGTAAAGCAACGTAAATCAACGTAAAGCAAGGCAACGTAAAGCAACGTAAAGCTAGGCAACGTAAAGCATCGTAAAGCAACGTAAAGCAAGGCAACATAAAGCAACATAAAGCAACGTAAAGCAACGTAAAGCAAGGTAATGTAAAGCAACCTAAAGTAACGTAAAGCAACGTAAAGTAACGTAAATCAAGGCAACGTAAATCAACGTAAATCAACGTAAAGCAACGTAAAGCAAGGTAAAGCAACCTAACCAAACTTAAAGCAAGGCAACGTAATGCTACGTAAAGCATGGCAATGTAAAGCAAGGTAAAGATAGGTAAAGCAAGGTAAAGCAACGTAAAGCAACGTAAAGCAAGGCATCATAAAGCAACGTAAAGCAAGGCAATGTAAAGCAAGGTAAAGCAACGTAAAGCAACGTAAAGCAAGGAAGCGTAAAGAAACGTAAAGCAACGTAAAGCAAGGAACGTAAATCAACGTAAAGCAACGTAATGCAACGTAAAGCAAGGTAAAGCAACGTAACCCAACTTAAAGCAAGGCAACGTAATGCTACGTAAAGCATGGCAATGTAAAGCAAGGTAAAGAAAGGTAAAGCAAGGTAAACAAATGTAAAGCTACGTAAAGGAAGGTAAAGCAAGGTAGAGGAAGGTAAAGCAACGTAAAGCTAGGCAACGCAACGTAAAGCAAGGTAACATAAAGCAACGTAAAGCAATGTAAAGCAAGGTGAAGCAAAGTAAAACAACGTAAAGCAAGGCAACGTAAAGCAACATAAAGCAAGGTTAAGCAAGGTAAAGCAAGGCAAAGCAACGTAAAGCAAGGCAACGTAAAGAAACGTAAAGCAACGTAAAGCAAGGTAAAGCAACCTAACCAAACTTAAAGCAAGGCAACGTAATGCTACGTAAAGCATGGCAATGTAAAGCAAGGTAAAGAAAGGTAAGGCAAGGTAAAGCAACGTAAAGCAAGGAAACGTAAAGCAACATAAAGCAATGTAAAGCAAGGCAACGTAAAGCAATGTAAAGGAACGTAAAGCAACGTAAAGCAAGGCAACGTAAAACAACGTACAGCAAGGCAACGTAAAGCAACGTAAAGCAACGTAAAGCAAGGCAACGTAAAGCAACGTAAAGCAACGTAAAGCAAGGCAACGTAAAGCAACGTAAAGCAACGTAAAGCAAGGCAACGTAAAGCAACGTAAAGCAACGTAAAGCAAGGCAACGTAAAGCAACGTAAGCAAGGCAACGTAAAGCAAAGTAAAGCAACGTAAAGCAGGGTAAAGCAAGGCAATGTAAAGCAACGTAAAGCAACGCAACGTAAAGCAACGTAAAGCAACGTAAAAGCAAGGCAACGTAAAACAACGTCAAGCAATGTAAAACAACGTAAAGCAACGTAAAGCAAGGCAACGTAAAGCAAGGCAAAGTTAACTAAGGCAACGTAAAGCAACGTAAAGCAAGGCAACGTAAAGTAAGGCAACGTAAAGCAACGTAAGGCAACGTAAAGTAAGGCAACGTAAAGCTACGTAAATCAAGGCAACGTAAAGCAACGTAAAGCAAGGCAACGTATAGCAACGTAAAGCAACGTCAAGCAACGTAAAGCAACGTAAATCAACGTAAAGCACAGCAACGTAAAGCAACGTAAAGCAACGTAAAGCAAGGTAACGTAAAGCAAGGCAACGTAAAGCAAGGCAACGTAAAGCAACGTATAGCAACGTAAAGCAAGGCAACGTAAAGCAACGTAAAGCAACGTAAAGCAAGGCAACGTAAAGCAACGTAAAGCAACGTAAAGCAACATAAGGTAAGGAAACTTAAAGCAACGTAAAGCAAGGCAACGTAAAGCAACATAAAGCAAAGAAAGGCAAAGCAACGTAAAGCAAGGCAACGTAAAGCAAGGCAACGTAAAGCAACGTAAAGCAACGTAAAGCAAGGCAACGTAAATCAACTTAAAGCAACGTAAAGCAAGGCAACATAAAGCAACGTAAAGACAGGAAACGTAAAGCAACGTAAAGCAACGTAAAGCAAGGCAACGTAAAGCAACGTAAAGCACGGCAAAGCAAAGCAACGTAAAGCAAGGAAAAGCAAAGCAACGTAAAGCAACGTAAAGGAAGGCAACGTAAAGCAACGTAAAGAAGGCAAGGCAAAGCAAGGTAAAGCAAGGCAACGTAAAGCAACATAAAGCAAGGCAAGGCAAAGCAACGTAAAGCAAGGCAACGTAAAGCAACGTAAAGCAATGTAAAGCAACGTAAATCAAGGCAACATAAAGCAACCTAAAGCAACGTAAAGCAAGGCAACGTAAAGCAACGTAAAGCAAGGCAACGTAAAGCAACGTAAAGCAACGTAAAGCATGGCAACGTAAAGCAACGTAAAGCAAGGCAACGTAAATCAACGTAAAGCAACGTAAAGCAACATAAAGCAAGGCAAAGCAAAGCAACGTAAAGCAACGTAAAGGAAGGCAACGTAAAGGAACGTAAAGAAGGCAAGGCAAAGCAAGGTAAAGCAAGGCAACGTAAAGCAACGTAAAGCAAGGCAAGGCAAAGCAACGTAAAGCAAGGCAACGTAAAGCAACGTAAAGCAATGTAAAGCAACGTAAATCAAGGCAACATAAAGCAACCTAAAGCAACGTAAAGCAAGGCAACGTAAAGCAACGTAAAGCAAGTCAACGTAAAGCAACGTAAAACAACGTAAAGCATGGCAACGTAAAGCAACGTGAAGCAAGGCAACGAAAATCAACATAAAGCAACGTAAAGCAAGGCAACGTAAAGCAACGTAAAGCAACGCAAAGCAAGGCAACGTAAAGCAACGTAAAGCAAGGCAACGTAAAGCAAAGTAAAGCAACATAAATCAACGTAAAGCAAGGCAATGTAAAGCAACGTAAAGCAAAGTAAAGCAAGGCAACGTAAAGCAACGTAAAGCAAAGTAAAGCAAGGCAACGTAAAGCAACGCAACGTAAAGCAACGCAACGTAAAGCAACGTAAAGCAAGGCAACGTAAAGCAACGTAAAGCAACGTAAAGCAAGGCAACGTAAAGCAACGTAAAGCAACGTAAAGCAAGGCAACGTAAAGCAACGTAAAGCAACGTAGAGAAACGTAAAGCAAGGCAACGTAAAGCAACTTAAAGCAACGTAAAACAACGTAAAGCAAGGCAACGTACAGCAACGTAAAGCAAGGCAACGTAAAGCAACGTAAAGCAAGGCAAAGCAAGGCAACGTAAAGCAACGTAAAGCAACGTAAAGCAAGGCAACGTAAAGCAACGTAAAGCTAGGCAACGTAAAGCATCGTAAAGCAACGTAAAGCAAGGCAACATAAAGCAACATAAAGCAACGTAAAGCAACGTAAAGCAAGGTAATGTAAAGCAACCTAAAGTAATGTAAAGCAACGTAAAGTAACGTAAATCAAGGCAACGTAAATCAACGTAAAGCAACGTAAAGCAACGTAAAGCAAGGTAAAGCAACCTAACCAAACTTAAAGCAAGGCAACGTAATGCTACGTAAAGCATGGCAATGTAAAGCAAGGTAAAGATAGGTAAAGCAAGGTAAAGCAACGTAAAGCAACGTAAAGCAAGGCATCATAAAGCAACGTAAAGCAAGGCACTGTAAAGCAAGGTAAAGCAACGTAAAGCAACGTAAAGCAAGAAAGCGTAAAGAAACGTAAAGCAACGTAAAGCAAGGAACGTAAATCAACGTAAAGCAACGTAATGCAACGTAAAGCAAGGTAAAGCAACGTAACCCAACTTAAAGCAAGGCAACGTAATGCTACGTAAAGCATGGCAATGTAAAGCAAGGTAAAGAAAGGTAAAGCAAGGTAAAGCAAGGTAAACAAATGTAAAGCTACGTAAAGGAAGGTAAAGCAAGGTATTGGAAGGTAAAGCAACGTAAAGCTAGGCAACGCAACGTAAAGCAAGGTAACATAAAGCAACGTAAAGCAATGTAAAGCAAGGTGAAGCAAAGTAAAACAACGTAAAGCAAGGCAACGTAAAGCAACATAAAGCAAGGTTAAGCAAGGTAAAGCAAGGCAAAGCAACGTAAAGCAAGGCAACGTAAAGAAACGTAAAGCAACGTAAAGCAACGTAAAGCAAGATAAGGCAAGGAAACTTAAAGCAACGTAAAGCAAGGCAACGTAAAGCAACGTAAAGCAAAGAAAGGCAAAGCAACATAAAGCAAGGCAACGTAAAGCAAGGCAACGTAAAGCAACGTAAAGCAACGTAAAGAAAGGCAACGTAAACCAACGTAAAGCAACGTAAAGCAAGGCAACGTAAAGAAACGTAAGGCAACGTAAAGCAAGGCAACGTAAATCAACGTAAATCAACGTAAAGCAACGTAAAGCAAGATAAAGCAACGTAACCCAACTTAAAGCAAGGCAACGTAAAGCAACGTAAAGGAAGGCAACGTAAAGCAAGGTAAAAAAGGTAAAGCAAGGTAAAGCAAGGTAAACAAACGTAAAGCTACGTAAAGGAAGGTAAAGCAAGGTAAAGCAAGGTATAGGAAGGTAAAGCAACGTAAAGCAAGGCAACGTAAAGCAACGTAAAGCAACGTAAAGCAAGGTGAAGCAAAGTAAAACAACGTAAAGCAAGGCAACGTAAAGCAACATAAAGCACGGTTAAGCAAGGTAAAGCAACGTCAAGCAACGTAAAGCAAGGCAACGTAAAGCAGCGTAAAGCAAGGTAAAGCAACGTAAAGCAAGGTAAAGCAACGTAAATCAAGGCAACGTAAAGCAAGGTAAAGCAAGACAACGTAAAGCAACGTAAAGCAACGTAAAGCAATGTAAAGCAAGTTAAAGCAAGGCAACGTAAAGCCAGGTAAAGCAAGGCAACGTAAAGCAACGTAAAGCAAGGCAACGTAAAGCAACGTAAAGAATGGCAAGGTAAAGCAACGTAAAGCAACGTAAAGCTACGTAAACAAGGTAAAGCAAGACAACGTAAAGCAACGTAAAGCAAGGCAAATCAAGGCAACGTAAAGCAACGTAAAGCAAGACAACGTAAAGCAACGTAAAGCAAGGCAAATCAAGGCAACGTAAAGCAACGTAAAGCAAGGCAACGTCAAGCAAGGTAAAGAAAGGTAAAGCAAGGAAAAGCAACGTAAAGCAACGTAAAGCAAGGCAACGTAAAGAAACGTAAAGCAAAGTATAGCAAGGCAACGTAAAGCAGAGCAATGTAAAGCACAGCAATGTAAAGCAACGTAAAGCAACGTAAAGCAAGGCAACATAAAGCAAGGCATCGTAAAGCAAAGTAAAGCAACGTAAAGCAAGGAAACGTAAAGCAACGTCAAGCAACGTAAATCAACGTAAAGCAACGTAAAGCAAGGCAAGATAAAGCAACTTAGAGCAACGTAAAGCAACGTAAAGCAAGGCAACATAAAGCAACGTAAAACAAGGCAACATAAAGCAAGGCGATGTAAAGCAACGTAAAGCAACGTAAAACAATGCAACGTAAAGCAAGGTAAAGCAAGGTAAAGCAAGGTAAAGCAAGGCAACGTAAAGCAACGTAAAGCAACGTAAAGCAAGGCAACGTAAAGCAACGTAAAGCAACGTAAAGCAAGGCAACGTAAAGCAACGTAAAGCAAGGCAAATCAAGGCAACTTAAAGCAACGTAAAGCCAGGTAAAGCAAGGCAACGTAAAGCAACGTAAAGCAAGGCGAGGCAAAGAAACGTAAAGCAAGGCAACGTAAAGCAACGTAAAGCAATGTAAAGCAAGGCAACCTAAAGCAACGTAAAGCAACGTAAAGCAAGTCAACGTAAAGCAACCTAAAGCAACGTAAAGCAACGTAAAGCAAGGCAACGTAAAGCAACGTAAAGCAAGGCAATGTAAAGCAACGTAAAGCAACGTAAACAAGGAAACGTAAAGCAACTTAAAGCAACGTAAAGCAAGGAAACGTAAAGCAAAGTAACGCAAGGTAAAGAAATGTAAAGCAAGGCAACGTAAAGCTACGTAAAGCAAAGTAAAGCAAGGCAACGTAAAGCAACGTCAAGGAACGTAAAGCAACGTAAAGCAACGTAAATAAGGCAACGTAAAGCGACATAAAGCAAAGTAAAGGAAGGCAACGTAAAGCAACGTAAACAAAGTAAAGTAAGGCAACGTAAAGCAATGTAAAGCAACGTAAAGCAAGGCAAGGTAAAGCAACGTAAAGCAACGTAAAGCAACATAAAGCAAGGCAAAGTAAAGCAACTTAAAGCAACGTAAAGCAAGGCAAGGCAAAGCAACGTAAAGCAAGGAAACGTAAAGCAACATAAAGCAATGTAAAGCAAGGCAACGTAAAGCAACGTAAAGCAAAGTAAAGCAACGTAAAGCAAGGCAACGTAAAACAACGTACAGCAAGGCTACGTAAAGCAACGTAAAGCAACGTAAAGCAAGGCAACGTAAAGCAACGTAAAGCAACGTAAAGCAAGGCAACTTAAAGCAACGTAAAGCAAGGCAAGGCAACGAAAGGTAAAGCAAGGCAACGTAAAGCAACGTAAAGCAAGGCAAGGCAAAGCAAAGTAAAGCAAGGCAACGTAAAGCAAGGCAACGTAAAGCAACGTAAAGCAACGTAAAGCAAGGCAACGTAAAGCAACGTAAAGCAACGTAAAGCAAGGCAACGTAAAGCAAGGTAAAGCAAGGTAAAGCAAGGTAAACAAACGTAAAGCAAGGCAACGTAAAGCAACGTAAAGGAAGGTAAAGCAAGGTAATGCAAGGTACAGCCAGGTAAAGAAACGTAAAGCAAGGCAACGTAAATCAACGTAAAGCAACATAAAGCAAGGTGAAGCAAGGTAAAGCAACGTAAAGCAAGGCAACGTAAAGCAACATAAAGCAAGGTTAAGCAATGTAAAGCAAGGTAAAGCAAGGTAAACAAACGTAAAGCAATGCAACGTAAAGCAGCGTACAGCAAGGTAAAGCAAGGTAAAGCAAGGTAAATCAAGGCAACATAAAGCAAGGTAAATCAAGGCAACGTAAAGCAACGTAAAGCAATGCAACGTAAATCAATGTAAAGCAACGTAAAGCAACGTAAAGCAAGGCAACGTAAAGCAACATAAAGCAAGGCAACGTAAAGCAACGTAAAGCAACGTAAAGCAAGGCAACGTAAAGCAACGTAAAGCAACGTCATGCAAGGCAACGTAAAGCAACGAAAGCAACGTAAAGCAAACCAACGTAAAGCAACGTAAAGCAATGTCAAGCAACGTAAAGCAACGTAAATCAACGTAAAGCAAGGCAACGTAAAGCAACGTAAAGCAACGTAAAGCAAGGCAACGTAAAGCAACGCAAGGCAACGTAAAGGAAGGGAACGTAAAGTATCGTAAAGCAACGTAAAGCAACTTAAAGCAAGGCAACGTAAAGCAACTTAAAGCATGGCAACGTAAAGCAACGTAAAGCAAAGAAAGGCAAAGCAACCTAAAGCAAGGCAACGTAAAGCAAGGCAACGTAAAGCAACGTAAAGCAACGTAAAGCAACGTAAAGCAACGTAAAGCTACGCAACATAAAGCAAGGCAACGTAAAGCAACGTAAAGCAATGTAAAGCAAGGCAACGTAAAGCAACGTAAAGCAAGGCAACGTAAAGCAACGTAAAGCTACGTAAAGCAAGGCAACGTAAAGCAACGTAAAGCAACGTAAAGCAAGGCAACATATGCAACGTAAAGCAAGGCAACGTAAAGCAGCGTAAAGCAAGGCAAAGCAAGGCGACGTAAAGCAACGTAAAGCAACGTAAAGCAAGGCAACGTAAGGCAACCTAAACAAGGCAAGGCAAAGCAAGGTAAAGCAAGGCAACGTAAAGCAACGTAAAACAAGGCAAGGAAAAGCAACGTAAAGCAAGGCAACGTAAAGAAACGTAAAGCAACGTAAAGCAATGCAACGTAAAGCAACGTAAAGCAACGTAAAGCAAGGTAAAGCATGGTAAAGCAAGGTAAACAAATGTAAAGCAAGGCAACGTAAAGCAACGTAAGGCAAGGTAAAGCAAGGTACAGCAAGGTAAAGAAACGTAAAGCAAGGCAACGTAAAGCAACGTAAAGCAACGTAAAGCAAGGTGAAGCAAGGTAAAGCAACGGAAAGCAAGGCAACGTAAAGCAACATAAAGCAAGGTTAAGCAAGGTAAAGCAAGGTAAAGCAACGTAAAGCAACGTAAAACAATGCAACGTAAAGCAAGGTAAAGCAAGGTAAAGCAACGTAAAGCAAGGCAACGTAAAGCAACGTAAAGCAACGTAAAGCAAGGCAACGTAAAGCAACGTAAAGCAACGTAAAGCAAGGCAACGTAAAGCAACGTAAAGCAAGGCAAATCAAGGCAACTTAAAGCAACGTAAAGCCAGGTAAAGCAAGGCAACGTAAAGCAACGTAAAGCAAGGCGAGGCAAAGAAACGTAAAGCAAGGCAACGTAAAGCAACGTAAAGCAATGTAAAGCAAGGCAACCTAAAGCAACGTAAAGCAACGTAAAGCAAGTCAACGTAAAGCAACCTAAAGCAACGTAAAGCAACGTAAAGCAAGGCAACGTAAAGCAACGTAAAGCAAGGCAATGTAAAGCAACGTAAAGCAACGTAAACAAGGAAACGTAAAGCAACTTAAAGCAACGTAAAGCAAGGAAACGTAAAGCAAAGTAACGCAAGGTAAAGAAATGTAAAGCAAGGCAACGTAAAGCTACGTAAAGCAAAGTAAAGCAAGGCAACGTAAAGCAACGTCAAGGAACGTAAAGCAACGTAAAGCAACGTAAATAAGGCAACGTAAAGCGACATAAAGCAAAGTAAAGGAAGGCAACGTAAAGCAACGTAAACAAAGTAAAGTAAGGCAACGTAAAGCAATGTAAAGCAACGTAAAGCAAGGCAAGGTAAAGCAACGTAAAGCAACGTAAAGCAACATAAAGCAAGGCAAAGTAAAGCAACTTAAAGCAACGTAAAGCAAGGCAAGGCAAAGCAACGTAAAGCAAGGAAACGTAAAGCAACATAAAGCAATGTAAAGCAAGGCAACGTAAAGCAACGTAAAGCAAAGTAAAGCAACGTAAAGCAAGGCAACGTAAAACAACGTACAGCAAGGCTACGTAAAGCAACGTAAAGCAACGTAAAGCAAGGCAACGTAAAGCAACGTAAAGCAACGTAAAGCAAGGCAACTTAAAGCAACGTAAAGCAAGGCAAGGCAACGAAAGGTAAAGCAAGGCAACGTAAAGCAACGTAAAGCAAGGCAAGGCAAAGCAAAGTAAAGCAAGGCAACGTAAAGCAAGGCAACGTAAAGCAACGTAAAGCAACGTAAAGCAAGGCAACGTAAAGCAACGTAAAGCAACGTAAAGCAAGGCAACGTAAAGCAAGGTAAAGCAAGGTAAAGCAAGGTAAACAAACGTAAAGCAAGGCAACGTAAAGCAACGTAAAGGAAGGTAAAGCAAGGTAATGCAAGGTACAGCCAGGTAAAGAAACGTAAAGCAAGGCAACGTAAATCAACGTAAAGCAACATAAAGCAAGGTGAAGCAAGGTAAAGCAACGTAAAGCAAGGCAACGTAAAGCAACATAAAGCAAGGTTAAGCAATGTAAAGCAAGGTAAAGCAAGGTAAACAAACGTAAAGCAATGCAACGTAAAGCAGCGTACAGCAAGGTAAAGCAAGGTAAAGCAAGGTAAATCAAGGCAACATAAAGCAAGGTAAAGCAAGGCAACGTAAAGCAACGTAAAGCAATGCAACGTAAATCAATGTAAAGCAACGTAAAGCAACGTAAAGCAAGGCAACGTAAAGCAACATAAAGCAAGGCAACGTAAAGCAACGTAAAGCAACGTAAAGCAAGGCAACGTAAAGCAACGTAAAGCAACGTCATGCAAGGCAACGTAAAGCAACGAAAGCAACGTAAAGCAAACCAACGTAAAGCAACGTAAAGCAATGTCAAGCAACGTAAAGCAACGTAAATCAACGTAAAGCAAGGCAACGTAAAGCAACGTAAAGCAACGTAAAGCAAGGCAACGTAAAGCAACGCAAGGCAACGTAAAGGAAGGGAACGTAAAGTATCGTAAAGCAACGTAAAGCAACTTAAAGCAAGGCAACGTAAAGCAACTTAAAGCATGGCAACGTAAAGCAACGTAAAGCAAAGAAAGGCAAAGCAACCTAAAGCAAGGCAACGTAAAGCAAGGCAACGTAAAGCAACGTAAAGCAACGTAAAGCAACGTAAAGCAACGTAAAGCTACGCAACATAAAGCAAGGCAACGTAAAGCAACGTAAAGCAATGTAAAGCAAGGCAACGTAAAGCAACGTAAAGCAAGGCAACGTAAAGCAACGTAAAGCTACGTAAAGCAAGGCAACGTAAAGCAACGTAAAGCAACGTAAAGCAAGGCAACATATGCAACGTAAAGCAAGGCAACGTAAAGCAGCGTAAAGCAAGGCAAAGCAAGGCGACGTAAAGCAACGTAAAGCAACGTAAAGCAAGGCAACGTAAGGCAACCTAAACAAGGCAAGGCAAAGCAAGGTAAAGCAAGGCAACGTAAAGCAACGTAAAACAAGGCAAGGAAAAGCAACGTAAAGCAAGGCAACGTAAAGAAACGTAAAGCAACGTAAAGCAATGCAACGTAAAGCAACGTAAAGCAACGTAAAGCAAGGTAAAGCATGGTAAAGCAAGGTAAACAAATGTAAAGCAAGGCAACGTAAAGCAACGTAAGGCAAGGTAAAGCAAGGTACAGCAAGGTAAAGAAACGTAAAGCAAGGCAACGTAAAGCAACGTAAAGCAACGTAAAGCAAGGTGAAGCAAGGTAAAGCAACGGAAAGCAAGGCAACGTAAAGCAACATAAAGCAAGGTTAAGCAAGGTAAAGCAAGGTAAAGCAACGTAAAGCAACGTAAAGCAAGGCAACGTAAAGCAACGTAATGCAAGGCAACGTAAAGCAATGTAAAGCAACGTAAACCAACGTAAAGCAAGGCAACGTAAAGCAACATAAAGCAAGGCAAAGTAAAGCAACGTAAAGCAACATAAAGCACGGCAACGTAAAGCAACGTAAAGCAACGTAATGCAAGGCAACGTAAAGCAACGTAAAGCAAGGCAACGTAAAGCAACGTAAAGCAAGGCAAAGCAAGGAAACGTAAAGCAACGTAAAGCAAGGCAACCTAAAGCAACGTAAAGCAAGGCAAGGCAAAGCAAGGTAAAGCAAGGCAACGTAAAGCAACGTAAAGCAAGGCAAGGCAAAGCAACGTAAAGCAAGGCAACGTAAAGCAACGTAAAACAACGTAAAGCAACGTAAAGCAAGGCAAGGCAAAGCAACATAAAGCAAGGAAACGTAAAGCAACATAAAGCAAGGTAAAGCAAGGCAACGTAAAGCAATGTAAAGCAACGTAAAGCAACGTAAAGCAAGGCAACGTAAAACAACGTGCAGCAAGGCTACGTAAAGCAACGTAAAGCAACGTAAAGCAAGGCAACGTAAAGCAACGTAAAGCAACGTAAAGCAAGGCAACTTAAAGCAACGTAAAGCAAGGCAAGGCAACGAAAGGTAAAGCAAGGCAACGTAAAGCAACGTAAAGCAAGGCAAGGCAAAGCAAAGTAAAGCAAGGCAACGTAAAGCAAGGCAACGTAAAGCAACGTAAAGCAACGTAAAGCAAGGCAACGTAAAGCAACGTAAAGGAAGGTAAAGCAAGGTAATGCAAGGTAAAGCCAGGTAAAGAAACGTAAAGCAAGGCAACGTAAATCAACGTAAAGCAACATAAAGCAAGGTGAAGCAAGGTAAAGCAACGTAAAGCAAGGCAACGTAAAGCAACATAAAGCAAGGTTAAGCAATGTAAAGCAAGGTAAAGCAAGGTAAACAAACGTAAAGCAATGCAACGTAAAGCAGCGTACAACAAGGTAAAGCAAGGTAAAGCAAGGTAAATCAAGGCAACATAAAGCAAGGTAAAGCAAGGCAACGTAAAGCAACGTAAAGCAAGGCAACGTAAATCAATGTAAAGCAATGTAAAGCAACGTAAAGCAAGGCAACGTAAAGCAACATAAAGCAAGGCAACGTAAAGCAACGTAAAGCAACGTAAAGCAAGGCAACGTAAAGCAACGTAAAGCAACGTCATGCAAGGCAACGTAAAGCAACGAAAGCAACGTAAAGCAAACCAACGTAAAGCAACGTAAAGCAATGTCAAGCAACGTAAAGCAACGTAAATCAACGTAAAGCAAGGCAACGTAAAGCAACGTAAAGCAACGTAAAGCAAGGCAACGTAAAGCAACGCAAGGCAACGTAAAGGAAGGGAACGTAAAGTATCGTAAAGCAACGTAAAGCAACGTAAAGCAACTTAAAGCAAGGCAACGTAAAGCAACTTAAAGCATGGCAACGTAAAGCAACGTAAAGCAAAGAAAGGCAAAGCAACCTAAAGCAAGGCAACGTAAAGCAAGGCAACGTAAAGCAACATAAAGCAATGTAAAGCAAGGAAACGTAAAGCAACGTAAAGCAAGGCAACGTAAAGCAACGTAAAGCTACGTAAAGCAAGGCAACGTAAAGCAACGTAAAGCAACGTAAAGCAAGGCAACATAAAGCAACGTAAAGCAAGGCAACGTAAAGCAACGTAAAGCAAGGCAAAGCAAGGCAACGTAAAGCAACGTAAAGCAACGTAAAGCAAGGCAACGTAAGGCAACCTAAACAAGGCAAGGCAAAGCAAGGTAAAGCAAGGCAACGTAAAGCAACGTAAAACAAGGCAAGGAAAAGCAACGTAAAGCAAGGCAACGTAAAGAAACTTAAAGCAACGTAAAGCAATGCAACGTAAAGCAACGTAAAGCAACGTAAAGCAAGGTAAAGCATGGTAAAGCAAGGTAAACAAATGTAAAGCAAGGCAACGTAAAGCAACGTAAGGCAAGGTAAAGCAAGGTACAGCAAGGTAAAGAAACGTAAAGCAAGGCAACGTAAAGCAACGTAAAGCAAGGTGAAGCAAGGTAAAGCAACGGAAAGCAAGGCAACGAAAAGCAACATAAAGCAAGGTTAAGCAAGGTAAAGCAAGGTAAAGCAACGTAAAGCAACGTAAAGCAAGGCAACGTAAAGCAACGTAATGCAAGGCAACGTAAAGCAATGTAAAGCAACGTAAACCAACGTAAAGCAAGGCAACGTAAAGCAACATAAAGCAAGGCAAAGTAAAGCAACGTAAAGCAACATAAAGCACGGCAACGTAAAGCAACGTAAAGCAACGTAATGCAAGGCAACGTAAAGCAACGTAAAGCAAGGCAACGTAAAGCAACGTAAAGGAAGGCAAAGCAAGGAAACGTAAAGCAACGTAAAGCAAGGCAACCTAAAGCAACGTAAAGCAAGGCAAGGCAAAGCAAGGTAAAGCAAGGCAACGTAAAGCAACGTAAAGCAAGGCAAGGCAAAGCAACGTAAAGCAAGGCAACGTAAAGCAACGTAAAACAACGTAAAGCAACGTAAAGCAAGGCAAGGCAAAGCAACGTAAAGCAAGGCAAGGTAAAGCAACGTAAAGCAACGTAAAGCAACATAAAGCAAGGCAAAGTAAAGCAACTTAAAGCAACGTAAAGCAAGGCACGGCAAAGCAACGTAAAGCAAGGAAACGTAAAGCAACATAAAGCAATGTAAAGCAAGGCAACGTAAAGCAACGTAAAGCAACGTAAAGCAACGTAAAGCAAGGCAACGTAAAACAACGTACAGCAAGGCTACGTAAAGCAATGTAAAGCAACGTAAAGCAAGGCAACGTAAAGCAACGTAAAGCAACGTAAAGCAAGGCAACTTAAAGCAACGTAAAGCAAGGCAAGGCAAAGCAAAGTAAAGCAAGGCAACGTAAAGCAAGGCAACGTAAAGCAACGTAAAGCAACGTAAAGCAAGGCAACGTAAAGCAACGTAAAGCAACGTAAAGCAAGGCAACGTAAAGCAAGGTAAAGCAAGGTAAAGCAAGGTAAACAAACGTAAAGCAAGGCAACGTAAAGCAACGTAAAGGAAGGTAAAGCAAGGTAATGCAAGGTACAGCCAGGTAAAGAAACGTAAAGCAAGGCAACGTAAATCAACGTAAAGCAACATAAAGCAAGGTGAAGCAAGGTAAAGCAACGTAAAGCAAGGCAACGTAAAGCAACATAAAGCAAGGTTAAGCAATGTAAAGCAAGGTAAAGCAAGGTAAACAAACGTAAAGCAATGCAACGTAAAGCAGCGTACAGCAAGGTAAAGCAAGGTAAAGCAAGGTAAATCAAGGCAACATAAATCAAGGTAAAGCAAGGCAACGTAAAGCAAGGCAACGTAAATCAATGTAAAGCAACGTAAAGCAACGTAAAGCAAGGCAACGTAAAGCAACATAAAGCAAGGCAACGTAAAGCAACGTAAAGCAACGTAAAGCAAGGCAACGTAAAGCAACGTAAAGCAACGTCATGCAAGGCAACGTAAAGCAACGAAAGCAACGTAAAACAAACCAACGTAAAGCAACGTAAAGCAATGTCAAGCAACGTAAAGCAACGTAAATCAACGTAAAGCAAGGGAACGTAAAGCAACGTAAAGCAACGTAAAGCAAGGCAACGTAAAGCAACGCAAGGCAACGTAAAGGAAGGGAACGTAAAGTATCGTAAAGCAACGTAAAGCAACGTAAAGCAACTTAAAGCAAGGCAACGTAAAGCAACTTAAAGCATGGCAACGTAAAGCAACGTAAAGCAAAGAAAGGCAAAGCAACCTAAAGCAAGGCAACGTAAAGCAAGGCAATGTAAAGCAACGTAAAGCAATGTAAAGCAAGGCAACGTAAAGCAACGTAAAGCAAGGCAACGTAAAGCAACGTAAAGCTACGTAAAGCAAGGCAACGTAAAGCAACGTAAAGCAACGTAAAGCAAGGCAACATAAAGACACGTAAAGCAAGGCAACGTAAAGCAACGTAAAGCAAGGCAAAGCAAGGCAACGTAAAGCAACGTAAAGCAACGTAAAGCAAGGCAACGTAAGGCAACCTAAACAAGGCAAGGCAAAGCAAGGTAAAGCAAGGCAACGTAAAGCAACGTAAAACAAGGAAAGGAAAAGCAACGTAAAGCAAGGCAACGTAAAGAAACGTAAAGCAACGTAAAGCAATGCAACGTAAAGCAACGTAAAGCAACGTAAAGCAAGGTAAAGCATGGTAAAGCAAGGTAAACAAATGTAAAGCAAGGCAACGTAAAGCAACGTAAGGCAAGGTAAAGCAAGGTACAGCAAGGTAAAGAAACGTAAAGCAAGGCAACGTAAAGCAACGTAAAGCAACGTAAAGCAAGGTGAAGCAAGGTAAAGCAACGGAAAGCAAGGCAACGTAAAGCAACATAAAGCAAGGTTAAGCAAGGTAAAGCAAGGTAAAGCAACGTAAAGCAACGTAAAGCAAGGCAACGTAAAGCAACGTAATGCAAGGCAACGTAAAGCAATGTAAAGCAACGTAAACCAACGTAAAGCAAGGCAACGTAAAGCAACATAAAGCAAGGCAAAGTAAAGCAACGTAAAGCAACATAAAGCACGGCAACGTAAAGCAACGTAAGGCAACGTAAAGCAACGTAAAGCAAGGCAACGTAAAGCAACGTAAAGCAAGGCAAAGCAAGGAAACGTAAAGCAACGTAAAGCAAGGCAACCTAAAGCAACGTAAAGCAAGGCAAGGCAAAGCAAGGTAAAGCAAGGCAACGTAAAGCAACGTAAAGCAAGGCAAGGCAAAGCAACGTAAAGCAAGGCAACGTAAAGCAACGTAAAACAACGTAAAGCAACGTAAAGCAAGGCAAGGCAAAGCAACGTAAAGCAAGGCAAGGTAAAGCAACGTAAAGCAACGTAAAGCAACATAAAGCAAGTCAACGTAAAGCAACTTAAAGCAACGTAAAGCAAGGCAAGGCAAAGCAACGTAAAGCAAGGAAACGTAAAGCAACATAAAGCAATGTAAAGCAAGGCAACGTAAAGCAACGTAAAGCAACGTAAAGCAAGGCAACGTAAAACAACGTACAGCAAGGCTACGTAAAGCAACGTAAAGCAACGTAAAGCAAGGCAACGTAAAGCAACGTAAAGCAACGTAAAGCAAGGCAACTTAAAGCAACGTAAAGCAAGGCAAGGCAATGAAAGGTAAAGCAAGGCAACGTAAAGCAACGTAAAGCAAGGCAAGGCAAAGCAAAGTAAAGCAAGGCAACGTAAAGCAAGGCAACGTAAAGCAACGTAAAGCAACGTAAAGCAAGGCAACGTAAAGCAACGTAAAGCAACGTAAAGCAAGGCAACGTAAAGCAAGGTAAAGCAAGGTAAAGCAAGGTAAACAAACGTAAAGCAAGGCAACGTAAAGCAACGTAAAGGAAGGTAAAGCAAGGTAATGCAAGGTACAGCCAGGTAAAGAAACGTAAAGCAAGGCAACGTAAATCAACGTAAAGCAACATAAAGCAAGGTGAAACAAGGTAAAGCAACGTAAAGCAATGCAACGTAAAGCAGCGTACAGCAAGGTAAAGCAAGGTAACGCAAGGTAAATCAAGGCAACATAAAGCAAGGTATAGCAAGGCAACGTAAAGCAACGTAAAGCAAGGCAACGTAAATCAATGTAAAGCAACGTAAAGCAACGTAAAGCAAGGCAACGTAAAGCAACATAAAGCAAGGCAACGTAAAGCAACGTAAAGCAACGTAAAGCAAGGCAACGTAAAGCAACGTAAAGCAACGTCATGCAAGGCAACGTAAAGCAACGAAAGCAACGTAAAGCAAACCAACGTAAAGCAACGTAAAGCAATGTCAAGCAACGTAAAGCAATGTAAATCAACGTAAAGCAAGGCAACGTAAAGCAACGTAAAGCAACGTAAAGCAAGGCAACGTAAAGCAACGCAAGGCAACGTAAAGGAAGGGAACGTAAAGTATCGTAAAGCAACGTAAAGCAACGTAAAGCAACTTAAAGCAAGGCAACGTAAAGCAACTTAAAGCATGGCAACGTAAAGCAACGTAAAGCAAAGAAAGGCAAAGCAACCTAAAGCAAGGCAACGTAAAGCAAGGCAACGTAAAGCAACGTAAATCAATGTAAAGCAAGGCAACGTAAAGCAACGTAAAGCAAGGCAACGTAAAGCAACGTAAAGCTACGTAAAGCAAGGCAACGTAAAGCAACGTAAAGCAACGTAAAGCAAGGCAACATAAAGCAACGTAAAGCAAGGCAACGTAAAGCAACGTAAAGCAAGGCAAAGCAAGGCAACGTAAAGCAACGTAAAGCAACGTAAAGCAAGGCAACGTAAGGCAACCTAAACAAGGCAAGGCAAAGCAAGGTAAAGCAAGGCAACGTAAAGCAACGTAAAACAAGGCAAGGAAAAGCAACGTAAAGCAAGGCAACGTAAAGAAACGTAAAGCAACGTAAAGCAATGCAACGTAAAGCAACGTAAAGCAACGTAAAGCAAGGTAAAGCATGGTAAAGCAAGGTAAACAAATGTAAAGCAAGGCAACGTAAAGCAACGTAAGGCAAGGTAAAGCAAGGTACAGCAAGGTAAAGAAACGTAAAGCAAGGCAACGTAAAGCAACGTAAAGCAACGTAAAGCAAGGTGAAGCAAGGTAAAGCAACGGAAAGCAAGGCAACGTAAAGCAACGTAAAGCAAGGCAACGTAAAGCAACGTAATGCAAGGCAACGTAAAGCAATGTAAAGCAACGTAAACCAACGTAAAGCAAGGCAACGTAAAGCAACATAAAGCAAGGCAAAGTAAAGCAACGTAAAGCAACATAAAGCACGGCAACGTAAAGGAACGTAAAGCAACGTAATGCAAGGCGACGTAAAGCAACGTAAAGCAAGGCAACGTAAAGCAACGTAAAGCAAGGCAAAGCAAGGAAACGTAAAGCAACGTAAAGCAAGGCAACCTAAAGCAACGTAAAGCAAGGCAAGGCAAAGCAACGTAAAGCAAGGCAACGTAAAGCAACGTAAAACAACGTAAAGCAACGTAAAGCAAGGCAACGTAAAGCAACGTAAAACAACGTAAAGCAACGTAAAGCAAGGCAAGGCAAAGCAACGTAAAGCAAGGCAAGGTAAAGCAACGTAAAGCAACGTAAAGCAAGGCAAGGCAAAGCAACGAAAAGCAAGGCAACGTAAAGCAACGTAAAGCAAGGCAAGGCAAAGCAACGTAAAGCAAGGCAAGGCAAAGCAACGTAAATCAAGGCAACATAAAGTAAGGCAACGTAAAGCAAGGGAACGTAAAGCAAGGCAACGTAAAGCAACGTAAGGCAGGGCAACGTAAAGCAACGTAAAGGAAGGCAAGGCAAGGCAACGTAAAGCAAGGCAACGTAAAGCAACGTAAAGCAATGTAAAGCAAGGCAACGTGAAGCAACGTCAAGCAAGGCAAGGTAAATGAACGTAAAGCAAGGCAACGTAAAGCAACGTAAATCAAGGCAACGTAAAGCAAGGTAAAGCAACATAAAGCAAGGCAACGTAAAACAACGTAAAGCAAGGTAAAGAAACGTAAAGCAAGGCAACGTAAAGCAACGTAAATCAAAGTAAAGCAAGGCAATGTAAAGCAACGTCAAGCAACGTAAAGCAACGTAAAGCAACGTAAATAAGGCAACGTAAAGCAACATAAATCAACGTAAAGCAAGGCAACGTAAATCAACGTAAAGCAATGTAAAGCAACTTAAAGCAAGGCAACGTAAAGCAACGTAAAGCAACGTAAAGCAAGGCAAGGCAACGTAAAGCAACTTAAAGCAACGTAAAGCAAGGCAACGTAAAGCAACGTAAAGCAAGGCAACGTAAAGCAATGTAAAGCAAGGCAACGTAAAGCAATGTAAAGCAACGTAAAGCAAAGTAAAGCAAGGCAAGGCAAAGTAAAGCAACTTAAAGCAACATAAAGCAAGGCAACGTAAGGCAACGTATGGCAACGTAAAGCAAGGCAACGTAAAGCAACATAAAGCAAGGCAACGTAAAGCAACGTAAAGCAAGGCAACGTAAAGCAACGTAAAGCAACGTAAAGCAAGGCAACGTAAAGCAACGTAAAGCAACGTAAAGCAAGGCAACGTAAAGCAAGGTAAAGCAAGGTAAAGCAAGGTAAACAAACGTAAAGCAAGGCAACGTAAAGCAACGTAAAGGAAGGTAAAGCAAGGTAATGCAAGGTACAGCCAGGTAAAGAAACGTAAAGCAAGGCAACGTAAATCAACGTAAAGCAACATAAAGCAAGGTGAAGCAAGGTAAAGCAACGTAAAGCAAGGCAACGTAAAGCAACATAAAGCAAGGTTAAGCAATGTAAAGCAAGGTAAAGCAAGGTAAACAAACGTAAAGCAATGCAACGTAAAGCAGCGTACAGCAAGGTAAAGCAAGGTAAAGCAAGGTAAATCAAGGCAACATAAAGCAAGGTAAAGCAAGGCAACGTAAAGCAAGGCAACGTAAATCAATGTAAAGCAACGTAAAGCAACGTAAAGCAAGGCAACGTAAAGCAACATAAAGCAAGGCAACGTAAAGCAACGTAAAGCAACGTAAAGCAAGGCAACGTAAAGCAACGTAAAGCAACGTCATGCAAGGCAACGTAAAGCAACGAAAGCAACGTAAAACAAACCAACGTAAAGCAACGTAAAGCAATGTCAAGCAACGTAAAGCAACGTAAATCAACGTAAAGCAAGGGAACGTAAAGCAACGTAAAGCAACGTAAAGCAAGGCAACGTAAAGCAACGCAAGGCAACGTAAAGGAAGGGAACGTAAAGTATCGTAAAGCAACGTAAAGCAACGTAAAGCAACTTAAAGCAAGGCAACGTAAAGCAACTTAAAGCATGGCAACGTAAAGCAACGTAAAGCAAAGAAAGGCAAAGCAACCTAAAGCAAGGCAACGTAAAGCAAGGCAATGTAAAGCAACGTAAAGCAATGTAAAGCAAGGCAACGTAAAGCAACGTAAAGCAAGGCAACGTAAAGCAACGTAAAGCTACGTAAAGCAAGGCAACGTAAAGCAACGTAAAGCAACGTAAAGCAAGGCAACATAAAGACACGTAAAGCAAGGCAACGTAAAGCAACGTAAAGCAAGGCAAAGCAAGGCAACGTAAAGCAACGTAAAGCAACGTAAAGCAAGGCAACGTAAGGCAACCTAAACAAGGCAAGGCAAAGCAAGGTAAAGCAAGGCAACGTAAAGCAACGTAAAACAAGGAAAGGAAAAGCATCGTAAAGCAAGGCAACGTAAAGAAACGTAAAGCAACGTAAAGCAATGCAACGTAAAGCAACGTAAAGCAACGTAAAGCAAGGTAAAGCATGGTAAAGCAAGGTAAACAAATGTAAAGCAAGGCAACGTAAAGCAACGTAAGGCAAGGTAAAGCAAGGTACAGCAAGGTAAAGAAACGTAAAGCAAGGCAACGTAAAGCAACGTAAAGCAACGTAAAGCAAGGTGAAGCAAGGTAAAGCAACGGAAAGCAAGGCAACGTAAAGCAACATAAAGCAAGGCAAAGTAAAGCAACGTAAAGCAACATAAAGCACGGCAACGTAAAGCAACGTAAGGCAACGTAAAGCAACGTAAAGCAAGGCAACGTAAAGCAACGTAAAGCAAGGCAAAGCAAGGAAACGTAAAGCAACGTAAAGCAAGGCAACCTAAAGCAACGTAAAGCAAGGCAAGGCAAAGCAAGGTAAAGCAAGGCAACGTAAAGCAACGTAAAGCAAGGCAAGGCAAAGCAACGTAAAGCAAGGCAACGTAAAGCAACGTAAAACAACGTAAAGCAACGTAAAGCAAGGCAAGGCAAAGCAACGTAAAGCAAGGCAAGGTAAAGCAACGTAAAGCAACGTAAAGCAACATAAAGCAAGTCAACGTAAAGCAACTTAAAGCAACGTAAAGCAAGGCAAGGCAAAGCAACGTAAAGCAAGGAAACGTAAAGCAACATAAAGCAATGTAAAGCAAGGCAACGTAAAGCAACGTAAAGCAACGTAAAGCAAGGCAACGTAAAACAACGTACAGCAAGGCTACGTAAAGCAACGTAAAGCAACGTAAAGCAAGGCAACGTAAAGCAACGTAAAGCAACGTAAAGCAAGGCAACTTAAAGCAACGTAAAGCAAGGCAAGGCAATGAAAGGTAAAGCAAGGCAACGTAAAGCAACGTAAAGCAAGGCAAGGCAAAGCAAAGTAAAGCAAGGCAACGTAAAGCAAGGCAACGTAAAGCAACGTAAAGCAACGTAAAGCAAGGCAACGTAAAGCAACGTAAAGCAACGTAAAGCAAGGCAACGTAAAGCAAGGTAAAGCAAGGTAAAGCAAGGTAAACAAACGTAAAGCAAGGCAACGTAAAGCAACGTAAAGGAAGGTAAAGCAAGGTAATGCAAGGTACAGCCAGGTAAAGAAACGTAAAGCAAGGCAACGTAAATCAACGTAAAGCAACATAAAGCAAGGTGAAACAAGGTAAAGCAACGTAAAGCAATGCAACGTAAAGCAGCGTACAGCAAGGTAAAGCAAGGTAACGCAAGGTAAATCAAGGCAACATAAAGCAAGGTATAGCAAGGCAACGTAAAGCAACGTAAAGCAAGGCTACGTAAATCAATGTAAAGCAACGTAAAGCAACGTAAAGCAAGGCAACGTAAAGCAACATAAAGCAAGGCAACGTAAAGCAACGTAAAGCAACGTAAAGCAAGGCAACGTAAAGCAACGTAAAGCAACGTCATGCAAGGCAACGTAAAGCAACGAAAGCAACGTAAAGCAAACCAACGTAAAGCAATGTAAAGCAATGTCAAGCAACGTAAAGCAATGTAAATCAACGTAAAGCAAGGCAACGTAAAGCAACGTAAAGCAACGTAAAGCAAGGCAACGTAAAGCAACGCAAGGCAACGTAAAGGAAGGGAACGTAAAGTATCGTAAAGCAACGTAAAGCAACGTAAAGCAACTTAAAGCAAGGCAACGTAAAGCAACTTAAAGCATGGCAACGTAAAGCAACGTAAAGCAAAGAAAGGCAAAGCAACCTAAAGCAAGGCAACGTAAAGCAAGGCAACGTAAAGCAACGTAAAGCAATGTAAAGCAAGGCAACGTAAAGCAACGTAAAGCAAGGCAACGTAAAGCAACGTAAAGCTACGTAAAGCAAGGCAACGTAAAGCAACGTAAAGCAACGTAAAGCAAGGCAACATAAAGCAACGTAAAGCAAAGCAACGTAAAGCAACGTAAAGCAAGGCAAAGCAAGGCAACGTAAAGCAACGTAAAGCAACGTAAAGCAAGGCAACGTAAGGCAACCTAAACAAGGCAAGGCAAAGCAAGGTAAAGCAAGGCAACGTAAAGCAACGTAAAACAAGGCAAGGAAAAGCAACGTAAAGCAAGGCAACGTAAAGAAACGTAAAGCAACGTAAAGCAATGCAACGTAAAGCAACGTAAAGCAACGTAAAGCAAGGTAAAGCATGGTAAAGCAAGGTAAACAAATGTAAAGCAAGGCAACGTAAAGCAACGTAAGGCAAGGTAAAGCAAGGTACAGCAAGGTAAAGAAACGTAAAGCAAGGCAACGTAAAGCAACGTAAAGCAACGTAAAGCAAGGTGAAGCAAGGTAAAGCAACGGAAAGCAAGGCAACGTAAAGCAACGTTAAGCAAGGCAACGTAAAGCAACGTAATGCAAGGCAACGTAAAGCAATGTAAAGCAACGTAAACCAACGTAAAGCAAGGCAACGTAAAGCAACATAAAGCAAGGCAAAGTAAAGCAACGTAAAGCAACATAAAGCACGGCAACGTAAAGGAACGTAAAGCAACGTAATGCAAGGCGACGTAAAGCAACGTAAAGCAAGGCAACGTAAAGCAACGTAAAGCAAGGCAAAGCAAGGAAACGTAAAGCAACGTAAAGCAAGGCAACCTAAAGCAACGTAAAGCAAGGCAAGGCAAAGCAAGGTAAAGCAAGGCAACGTAAAGCAACGTAAAGCAAGGCAAGGCAAAGCAACGTAAAGCAAGGCAACGTAAAGCAACGTAAAACAACGTAAAGCAACGTAAAGCAAGGCAAGGCAAAGCAACGTAAAGCAAGGCAAGGTAAAGCAACGTAAAGCAACGTAAAGCAAGGCAAGGCAAAGCAACGAAAAGCAAGGCAACGTAAAGCAACGTAAAGCAAGGCAAGGCAAAGCAACGTAAAGCAAGGCAAGGCAAAGCAACGTAAATCAAGGCAACATAAAGTAAGGCAACGTAAAGCAAGGGAACGTAAAGCAAGGCAACGTAAAGCAACGTAAGGCAGGGCAACGTAAAGCAACGTAAAGGAAGGCAAGGCAAGGCAACGTAAAGCAAGGCAACGTAAAGCAACGTAAAGCAATGTAAAGCAAGGCAACGTGAAGCAACGTCAAGCAAGGCAAGGTAAATGAACGTAAAGCAAGGCAACGTAAAGCAACGTAAATCAAGGCAACGTAAAGCAAGGTAAAGCAACATAAAGCAAGGCAACGTAAAACAACGTAAAGCAAGGTAAAGAAACGTAAAGCAAGGCAACGTAAAGCAACGTAAATCAAAGTAAAGCAAGGCAATGTAAAGCAACGTCAAGCAACGTAAAGCAACGTAAAGCAACGTAAATAAGGCAACGTAAAGCAACATAAATCAACGTAAAGCAAGGCAACGTAAATCAACGTAAAGCAATGTAAAGCAACTTAAAGCAAGGCAACGTAAAGCAACGTAAAGCAACGTAAAGCAAGGCAAGGCAACGTAAAGCAACTTAAAGCAACGTAAAGCAAGGCAACGTAAAGCAACGTAAAGCAAGGCAACGTAAAGCAATGTAAAGCAAGGCAACGTAAAGCAATGTAAAGCAACGTAAAGCAAAGTAAAGCAAGGCAAGGCAAAGTAAAGCAACTTAAAGCAACATAAAGCAAGGCAACGTAAGGCAACGTATGGCAACGTAAAGCAAGGCAACGTAAAGCAACATAAAGCAAGGCAACGTAAAGCAACGTAAAGCAAGGCAACGTAAAGCAACGTAAAGGAACGTAAAGCAACGTAAAGGAACGTAAAGCAACATAAAGAAATGCAACGTAAAGCAACGTAAAGCAACGTATAAGCAAGGCAACGTAATAAAACGTCAAGCAACGTAAAGCAGCATAAAGGAACGTAAAGCAAGGTAACATAAAGCAAGGCAACGTAAAGCAAGGCAACGTAAAGCAACGTAAAGCAAGGCAATGTAAAGCAAGGCAACGTAAAGCAATGAAACGTAAAGCAACGTAAAGCAACGTAAAGCAAGGCAACATAAAGCAAGGCAACGTAAAGCAAAGTAAAGCAACGTAAAGCAAGGAAACGTAAAGCAACGTCAAGCAACGTAAATCAACGTAAAGCAACGTAAAGCAAGGCAAGGTAAAGCAACTAAGAGCAACGTAAAGCAACGTAAAGCAAGGCAACATAAAGCAACGTAAAACAAGGCAACATAAAGCAAGGCGACGTAAAGCAACGTAAAGCAACGTAAAACAAGGCAACGTAAAGCAAGGTAAAGCAAGGTAAAGCAAGGTAAAGCAAGGCAACGTAAAGCAACGTAAAGCAACGTAAAGCAAGGGAACGTAAAGCAACGTAAAGCAACGTAAAGCAAGGCAACGTAAAGCAACGTAAAGCAAGGCAAATCAAGGCAACTTAAAGCAACGTAAAGCAAGGTAAAGCAAGGCAACGTAAAGCAACGTAAAGCAAGGCAAGGCAAAGAAACGTAAAGCAAGGCAACGTAAAGCAACGTAAAGCAACGTAAAGCAAGGCAACCTAAAGCAACGTAAAGCAACGTAAAGCAAGTCAACGTAAAGCAACGTAAAGCAACGTATAAGCAAGGCAACGTAATAAAACGTCAAGCAACGTAAAGCAGCATAAAGGAACGTAAAGCAAGGTAACATAAAGCAAGGCAACGTAAAGCAAGGCAACGTAAAGCAACGTAAAGCAAGGCAATGTAAAGCAAGGCAACGTAAAGCAATGAAACGTAAAGCAACGTAAAGCAACGTAAAGCAAGGCAACATAAAGCAAGGCAACGTAAAGCAAAGTAAAGCAACGTAAAGCAAGGAAACGTAAAGCAACGTCAAGCAACGTAAATCAACGTAAAGCAACGTAAAGCAAGGCAAGGTAAAGCAACTTAGAGCAACGTAAAGCAACGTAAAGCAAGGCAACATAAAGCAACGTAAAACAAGGCAACATAAAGCAAGGCGACGTAAAGCAACGTAAAGCAACGTAAAACAAGGCAACGTAAAGCAAGGTAAAGCAAGGTAAAGCAAGGTAAAGCAAGGCAACGTAAAGCAACGTAAAGCAACGTAAAGCAAGGGAACGTAAAGCAACGTAAAGCAACGTAAAGCAAGGCAACGTAAAGCAACGTAAAGCAAGGCAAATCAAGGCAACTTAAAGCAACGTAAAGCAAGGTAAAGCAAGGCAACGTAAAGCAACGTAAAGCAAGGCAAGGCAAAGAAACGTAAAGCAAGGCAACGTAAAGCAACGTAAAGCAACGTAAAGCAAGGCAACCTAAAGCAACGTAAAGCAACGTAAAGCAAGTCAACGTAAAGCAACGTAAAGCAACGTAAAGCAAGGCAACGTAAAGCAACGTAAATAAGGCAACGTAAAGCGACATAAAGCAAAGTAAAGGAAGGCAACGTAAAGCAACGTAAAGCAACGTAAAGGAAGGCAACGTAAAGCAACGTAAAGCAACGTAAAGCAAGGCAACGTAAAGCAACGTAAAGCAACGTAAAGCAACATAAAGCAAGGCAAAGTAAAGCAACTTAAAGGAACATAAAGCAAGGCAACGTAAAGCAACGTAAAGCAAGGCAAGGCAAAGCAACGTAAAGCAAGGAAACGTAAAGCAACATAAAGCAATGTAAAGCAAGGCAACGTAAAGCAACGTAAAGCAAGGCAACGTAAAACAACGTACAGCAAGGCAACGTAAAGCAACGTAAAGCAACGTAAAGCAAGGCAACGTAAAGCAATGTAAAACAACGTAAAGCAACGTAAAGCAAGGCAACGTAAAGCTACGTAAAGCAACGTAAAGCAAGGCAACGTAAAGCAACGTAAAGCAATGTAAGGCATCTTGGCTTGTATCAGAAACGGCGTGACCAGCAGGTCCAGGGAGGTTATCCTCCCTCTGTACTCGGCACTGGTGAGACCGCTCCTCGAATACTGTGTTCAGTTCTGGGCCCCTCACCACAAGAAGGATGTTGAGGCTCTGGAGAGAGTAGAGAGAAGAGCAACAAAGCTGGTGAAAGGGCTGGAGAACAGGCCTTATGAGGAGCGGCTGAGAGAGCTGGGGTTGTTTAGCCTGGAGAAGAGGAGGCTGAGGGGTGACCTCATTGCTCTCTACAACTACCTGAAAGGACGTTGTAGAGAGGAGGGTGCTGGCCTTTTCTCCCAAGTGACAGGGGACAGGACAAGAGGGAATGGCCTCAAGCTCCGACAGGGGAGGTTTAGGCTAGACGTTAGGAAAAAATTCTTTACAGAAAGGGTCATTGGGCACTGGAACAGGCTGCCCAGGGAGGTGGTTAAGTCACCTTCCCTGGAGGTGTTTAAGGCACGAGTGGACGAGGTGCTGAGGGATATGGTTTAGTGTTTGGTAGGAACGGTTGGACTCGGTGATCCGGTGGGTCTCTTCCAACCTGGTTGTTCTGTGATTCTGTGATTCTGTAAAGCAACGTAAAGCAAGGCAACGTAAAGCAACGTAAGCAAGGCAACGTAAAGCAAAGTAAAGCAACGTAAAGCAAGGTAAAGCAAGGCAACGTAAAGCAATGTAAAGCAACGCAACGTAAAGCAACATAAAGCAACGTAAAGCAACGTAAAGCAACGTAAAAGCAAGGCAACGTAAAACAACGTCAAGCAACGTAAAACAACGTAAAGCAACGTAAAGCAAGGCAACGTAAAGCAAGGCAAAGTTAACTAAGGCAACGTAAAGCAACGTAAAGCAAGGCAACGTAAAGTAAGGCAACGTAAAACAACGTAAGGCAACGTAAAGTAAGGCAACGTAAAGCAACGTAAAGCAAGGCAACGTAAAGCAACGTAAAGCAAGGCAAGGCAAAGCAACGTAAAGCAAGGCAACGTCAAGCAACGTAAAGCAACGTAAAGCAACGTAAATCAAGGCAACATAAAGCAACCTAAAGCAACGTAAAGCAAGGCAACGTAAAGCAACGTAAAGCAAGGCAACGTAAAGCAACGTAAAGCAACGTAAAACATGGCAACGTAAAGCAACGTAAAGCAAGGCAACGTAAATCAACGTAAAGCAACGTAAAGCAAGGCAACGTAAAGCAACGTAAAGGAACGTAAAGCAAGGCAACCTAAAGCAACGTAAAGCAACGTAAAGCAAGTCAACGTAAAGCAACGTAAAGCAACGTAAAGCAACGTAAAGCAAGGCAACGTAAAGCAACGTAAATAAGGCAACGTAAAGCTACATAAAGCAACGTAAAGGAAGGCAACGTAAAGCAACGTAAAGCAAGGCAACGTAAAGCAACGTAAAGCAACGTAAAGCAACATAAAGCAAGGCAAAGTAAAGCAACTTAAAGCAACGTAAAGCAAGGCAACGTAAAGCAACGTAAAGCAAGGCAAGGCAAAGCAACGTAAAGCAAGGAAACGTAAAGCAACATAAAGCAATGTAAAGCAAGGCAACGTAAAGCAACGTAAAGCAACGTAAAGCAAGGCAACGTAAAACAACGTACAGCAAGGCAACGTAAAGCAACATAAAGCAACGTAAAGCAAGGCAACGTAAAGCAATGTAAAGCAACGTAAAGCAACGTAAAGCAAGGCAACGTAAAGCAACGTAAAGCAACGTAAAGCAAGGCAACGTAAAGCAACGTAAAGCAACGTAAAGCAACGTAAAGCAAGGCAACGTAAAGCAATGTAAAGCAACGCAACGTAAAGCAACGTAAAGCAACGTAAAGCAACGTAAAAGCAAGGCAACGTAAAACAACGTCAAGCAACGTAAAACAACGTAAAGCAACGTAAAGCAAGGCAACGTAAAGCAAGGCAAAGTAAAGCAAGGCAAAGTTAACTAAGGCAACGTAAAGCAACGTAAAGCAAGGCAACGTAAAGTAAGGCAACGTAAAGCAACGTAAGGCAACGTAAAGCAAGGCAACGTAAAGCAACGTAAATCAAGGCAACGTAAAGCAGCGTAAAGCAACGTAAAGCAAGGCAACGTAAAGCAACGTAATGCAAGGCAACGCAAAGCAACGTAAAGCAACGTAAAGCAAGGCAACGTATAGCAACGTAAAGCAACGTCAAGCAACGTAAAGCAACGTAAATCAACGTAAAGCACAGCAACGTAAAGCAACGTAAAGCAACGTAAAGCAACGTAAAGCAAGGTAACGTAAAGCAAGGCAACGTAAAGCAAGGCAACGTAAAGCAACGTATAGCAACGTAAAGCAAGGCAACGTAAAGCAACGTAAAGCAACGTAAAGCAAGGCAACGTAAAGCAACGTAAAGCAACGTAAAGCAACATAATGTAAGGAAACTTAAAGCAACGTAAAGCAAGGCAACGTAAAGCAACGTAAAGCAAAGAAAGGCAAAGCAACGTAAAGCAAGGCAACGTTAAGCAACGTAGAGCAACGTAAAGAAAGGCAACGTAAAGCAACACAACGTAAAGCAAGGCAACGTAAAGCAACGTAAAGCAACGTAAAGCAAGGCAACGTAAAGCAACGTAAAGCAACGTAAAGCAAGGCAACGTAAATCAACTTAAAGCAACGTAAAGCAAGGCAACGTAAAGCAACGTAAAGAAAGGCAACGTAAAGCAACGTAAAGCAACGTAAAGCAAGGCAACGTAAAGCAACGTAAAGCAAGGCAAAGGAAAGCAACGTAAAGCAACGTAAAGGAAGGCAACGTAAAGCAACGTAAAGAAGGCAAGGCAAAGCAAGGTAAAGCAAGGCAACGTAAAGCAAGGCAAGGCAAAGCAACGTAAAGCAAGGCAACGTAAAGCAACGTAAAGCAACGTAAAGCAACGTAAATCAAGGCAACATAAAGCAACCTAAAGCAACGTAAAGCAAGGCAACGTAAAGCAACGTAAAGCAAGGCAACGTAAAGCAACGTAAAGCAACGTAAAACATGGCAACGTAAAGCAACGTAAAGCAAGGCAACGTAAATCAACGTAAAGCAACGTAAAGCAAGGCAACATAAAGAAACGTAAAGCAACGTAAAGCAAGGCAACGTAAAGCAACGTAAAGCAACATAAATCAACGTAAAGCAAGGCAATGTAAAGCAACGTAAAGCAAAGTAAAGCAAGGCAACGTAAAGCAACGTAAAGCAAAGTAAAGCAAGGCAACGTAAAACAACGCAACGTAAAGCAACGCAACGTAAAGCAACGTAAAGCAAGGCAACGTAAAGCAACGTAAAGCAACGTAAAGCAAGGCAACGTAAAGCAACGTAAAGCAACGTAGAGAAACGTAAAGCAAGGCAACGTAAAGCAACTTAAAGCAAGGCAAAGCAAGGCAACGTAAAGCAACATAAAGCAACGTAAAGCAACGTAAAGCAAGGCAACGTACAGCAACATAAAGCAAGGCAAAGTAAAGCAACGTAAAGCAAGGCAAAGCAAGGCAACGTAAAGCAACGTAAATCAACGTAAAGCAAGGCAACGTAAAGCAACGTAAAGCAACGTAAAGCTAGGCAACGTAAAGCATCGTAAAGCAACGTAAAGCAAGGCAACATAAAGCAACGTAAAGCAACGTAAAGCAACGTAAAGCAAGTCAACGTAAATCAACGTAAAGCAACGTAAAGCAGCGTAAAACAAGGTAAAGCAACCTAACCAAAATTAAAGCAAGGCAACGTAAAGCAACGTAAAGCAAGGCAACGTAAAGCAAGGTAAAGAAAGGTAAAGCAAGGTAAAGCAACGTAAAGCAACGTAAAGCAAGGCATCGTAAAGCAACGTAAAGCAACGTAATGCAACGTAAAGCAAGGTAAAGCAACGTAACCAAACTTAAAGCAAGGCAACGTAATGCTACGTAAAGCATGGCATTGTAAAGCAAGGTAAAGTAAGGTAAAGCAAGGTAAAGCAAGGTAAACAAACGTAAAGCTACGTAAAGGAAGGTAAAGCAAGGTAAAGCAATGTATAGGAAGGTAAAGCAACGTAAAGCTAGGCAACGCAACGTAAAGCAAGGCAACGTAAAGCAACATAAAGCAAGGTTAAGCAAGGTAAAGCAAGGCAAAGCAACGTAAAGCAAGGCAACGTAAAGCAACGTAAATCAAAGTAAAGCAACGTAAAGCAAGGTAAAGCAACGTAAATCAAGGCAACGTAAAGCAAGGTAAAGCAAGACAACGTAAAGCAACGTAAAGCAACGTAAAGCAAGGTAAAGCAACGTAAAGCAATGTAAAGCAAGGCAACATAAAGCAACATAAAGCAACGTAAAGCAACGTAAAGCAAGGAAATGTAAAGCAACCTAAAGCAACGTAAAGCAACGTAAAGTAACGTAAATCAAGGCAACGTAAATCAACGTAAAGCAACGTAAAGCAACGTAAAGCAAGGTAAAGCAAACTAACCAAACTTAAAGCAAGGCAAAGTAATGCTACGTAAAGCATGGCAATGTAAAGCAAGGTAAAGTAAGGTAAAGCAAGGTAAAGCAACGTAAAGCAACGTAAAGCAAGGCATCGTAAAGCAACGTAAAGCAAGGCAATGTAAAGCAAGGTAAAGCAACGTAAAGCAACGTAAAGCAAGGAAGCGTAAAGAAACGTAAAGCAACTTAAAGCAAGGAACGTAAATCAACGTAAAGCAACGTAATGCAACGTAAAGCAAGGTAAAGCAACGTAACCCAACTTAAAGCAAGGCAACGTAATGCTACGTAAAGCATGGCAATGTAAAGCAAGGTAAAGAAAGGTAAAGCAAGGTAAAGCAAGGTAAACAAACGTAAAGCTACGTAAAGGAAGGTAAAGCAAGGTATAGGAAGGTAAAGCAATGTAAAGCTAGGCAACGCAACGTAAAGCAAGGTAACATAAAGCAACGTAAAGCAATGTAAAGCAAGGTGAAGCAAAGTAAAACAACGTAAAGCAAGGCAACGTAAAGCAACATAAAGCAAGGTTAAGCAAGGTAAAGCAAGGCAAAGCAACGTAAAGCAAGGCAACGTAAAGAAACGTAAAGCAACGTAAAGCAACGTAAAGCAAGATAAGGCAAGGAAACTTAAAGCAACGTAAAGCAAGGCAACGTAAAGCAACGTAAAGCAAAGAAAGGCAAAGCAACATAAAGCAAGGCAACGTAAAGCAAGGCAACGTAAAGCAACGTAAAGCAACGTAAAGAAAGGCAACGTAAAGCAACGCAACGTAAAGCAAGGCAACGTAAAGCAACGTAAAGCAACGTAAAGCAAGGCAACGTAAAGAAACGTAAAGCAACGTAAAGCAAGGCAACGTAAATCAACGTAAATCAACGTAAAGCAACGTAAAGCAAGGTAAAGCAACGTAACACAACTTAAAGCAAGGCAACGTAAAGCAACGTAAAGCAAGGCAACGTAAAGCAAGGTAAAAAAGGTAAAGCAAGGTAAAGCAAGGTAAACAAACGTAAAGCTACGTAAAGGAAGGTAAAGCAAGGTAAAGCAAGGTATAGGAAGGTAAAGCAACGTAAAGCAAGGCAACGTAAAGCAACGTAAAGCAACGTAAAGCAAGGTGAAGCAAAGTAAAACAACGTAAAGCAAGGCAACGTAAAGCAACATAAAGCACGGTTAAGCAAGGTAAAGCAACGTCAAGCAACGTAAAGCAAGGTAAAGCAAGGTAAAGCAAGATAAAGCAACGTAAATCAAGGCAACGTAAAGCAAGGTAAAGCAAGACAACGTAAAGCAACGTAAAGCAACGTAAAGCAATGTAAAGCAAGTTAAAGCAAGGCAACGTAAAGCCAGGAAAGCAAGGCAACGTAAAGCAACGTAAAGCAAGGCAAATCAAGGCAACGTAAAGCAACGTAAAGCAAGACAACGTAAAGCAAAGTAAAGCAAGGCAAATGAAGGCAACGTAAAGCAACGTAAAGCAAGGCAACGTCAAGCAAGGTAAAGAAAGGTAAAGCAAGGAAAAGCAACGTAAAGCAACGTAAAGCAAGGCAACGTAAAGAAACGTAAAGCAAAGTATAGCAAGGCAACGTAAAGCACAGCAATGTAAAGCAACGTAAAGCAACGCAAAGCAAGGCAACAAAGCAAGGCATCGTAAAGCAAAGTAAAGCAACGTAAAGGAAGGAAACGTAAAGCAACGTCAAGCAACGTAAATCAACGTAAAGCAACGTAAAGCAAGGCAAGGTAAAGCAACTTAGAGCAACGTAAAGCAACGTAAAGCAAGGCAACATAAAGCAACGTAAAACAAGGCAACATAAAGCAAGGCGATGTAAAGCAAAGTAAAGCAACATAAAACAATGCAACGTAAAGCAAGGTAAAGCAAGATAAAGCAACGTAAAGCAAGGCAACGAAAAGCAACGTAAAGCAAGGCAACGTAAAGCAACGTAAAGCAAGGCAACGTAAAGCAACGTAAAGCAAGGCAAATCAAGGCAACTTAAAGCAACGTAAAGCCAGGTAAAGCAAGGCAACGTAAAGCAACGTAAAGCAAGGCGAGGCAAAGAAACGTAAAGCAAGGCAACGTAAAGCAACGTAAAGCAACGTAAAGCAAGGCAACCTAAAGCAACGTAAAGCAACGTAAAGCAAGTCAACGTAAAGCAACGTAAAGCAACGTAAAGCAACGTAAAGCAAGGCAACGTAAAGCAACGTAAAGCAAGGCAATGTAAAGCAATGTAAAGCAACGTAAACAAGGAAACGTAAAGCAACTTAAAGCAACGTAAAGCAAGGAAACGTAAAGCAACGTAACGCAAGGTAAAGAAATGTAAAGCAAGGCAACGTAAAGCTACATAAAGCAAAGTAAAGCAAGGCAACGTAAAGCAACGTCTAGGAACGTAAAGCAAAGTAAAGCAACGTAAATAAGGCAACGTAAAGCGACATAAAGCAAAGTAAAGGAAGGCAACGTAAAGCAACGTAAACAAAGTAAAGTAAGGCAACGTAAAGCAATGTAAAGCAACGTAAAGCAAGGCAAGGTAAAGCAACTTAAAGCAACGTAAAGCAAGGCAAGGCAAAGCAACGTAAAGCAAGGAAACGTAAAGCAACATAAAGCAATGTAAAGCAAGGCAACGTAAAGCAACGTAAAGCAACATAAAGCAACGTAAAGCAAGGCAACGTAAAACAACGTACAGCAAGGCTACGTAAAGCAACGTAAAGCAACGTAAAGCAAGGCAACGTAAATCAACGTAAAGCAACGTAAAGCAAGGCAACTTAAAGCAACGTAAAGCAAGGCAGGGCAACAAAAGGTAAAGCAAGGCAACGTAAAGCAACGTAAAGCAAGGCAAGGCAAAGCAAAGTAAAGCAAGGCAACGTAAAGCAAGGCAACGTAAAGCAACGTAAAGCAACGTAAATCAAGGCAACGTAAAGCAACGTAAAGCAACGTAAAGCAAGGCAACGTAAAGCAAGGTAAAGCAAGGTAAAGCAAGGTAAACAAACGTAAAGCAAGGCAACGTAAAGCAACGTAAAGGAAGGTAAAGCAAGGTAATGCAAGGTACAGCCAGGTAAAGAAACGTAAAGCAAGGCAACGTAAATCAACGTAAAGCAACATAAAGCAAGGTGAAGCAAGGTAAAGCAACGTAAAGCAAGGCAACGTAAAGCAACATAAAGCAAGGTTAAGCAATGTAAAGCAAGGTAAAGCAAGGTAAACAAACGTAAAGCAATGCAACGTAAAGCAGCGTACAGCAAGGTAAAGCAAGGTAAAGCAAGGTAAATCAAGGCAACATAAAGCAAGGTAAAGCAAGGCAACGTAAAGCAACGTAAAGCAAGGCAACGTAAATCAATGTAAAGCAACGTAAAGCAACGTAAAGCAAGGCAACGTAAAGCAACATAAAGCAAGGCAACGTAAAGCAACGTAAAGCAACGTAAAGCAAGGCAACGTAAAGCAACGTAAAGCAACGTCATGCAAGGCAACGTAAAGCAACGAAAGCAACGTAAAGCAAGGCAACGTAAAGCAACGTAAAGCAATGTCAAGCAACGTAAAGCAACGTAAATCAACGTAAAGCAAGGCAACGTAAAGCAACGTAAAGCAACGTAAAGCAAGGCAACGTAAAGCAACGCAAGGCAACGTAAAGGAAGGGAACGTAAAGTATCGTAAAGCAACGTAAAGCAACGTAAAGCAACTTAAAGCAAGGCAACGTAAAGCAACTTAAAGCATGGCAACGTAAAGCAACGTAAAGAAAAGAAAGGCAAAGCAACCTAAAGCAAGGCAACGTAAAGCAAGGCAAGGTAAAGCAACGTAAAGCAACGTAAAGCAACGTAAAGCAACGTAAAGCAACGCAACATAAAGCAAGGCAACGTAAAGCAACGTAAAGCAACGTAAAGCAACGCAACATAAAGCAAGGCAACGTAAAGCAACGTAAAGCAACGTAAAGCAAGGCAACATAAAGCAACGTAAAGCAGGCAACGTAAGGCAACGTAAAGCAACGTAAAGCAAGGCAAAGCAAGGCAACGTAAAGCAACGTAAAGCAACGTAAAGCAAGGCAACGTAAGGCAACCTAAACAAGGCAAGGCAAAGCAAGGTAAAGCAAGGCAACGTAAAGCAACGTAAAACAAGGCAAGGAAAAGCAACGTAAAGCAAGGCAACGTAAAGAAACGTAAAGCAACGTAAAGCAATGCAACGTAAAGCAACGTAAAGCAACGTAAAGCAAGGTAAAGCATGGTAAAGCAAGGTAAACAAATGTAAAGCAAGGCAACGTAAAGCAACGTAAGGCAAGGTAAAGCAAGGTACAGCAAGGTAAAGAAACGTAAAGCAAGGCAACGTAAAGCAACGTAAAGCAACGTAAAGCAAGGTGAAGCAAGGTAAAGCAACGGAAAGCAAGGCAACGTAAAGCAACATAAAGCAAGGTTAAGCAAGGTAAAGCAAGGTAAAGCAACGTAAAGCAACGTAAAGCAAGGCAACGTAAAGCAACGTAATGCAAGGCAACGTAAAGCAATGTAAAGCAACGTAAACCAACGTAAAGCAAGGCAACGTAAAGCAACGTAAAGCAAGGCAAAGCAAGGAAACGTAAAGCAACGTAAAGCAAGGCAACCTAAAGCAACGTAAAGCAAGGCAAGGCAAAGCAAGGTAAAGCAAGGCAACGTAAAGCAACGTAAAGCAAGGCAAGGCAAAGCAACGTAAAGCAAGGCAACGTAAAGCAACGTAAAACAACGTAAAGCAACGTAAAGCAAGGCAAGGCATGCAACGTAAAGCAAGGCAACGTAAAGCAACGTAAAGCAAGGCGAGGCAAAGAAACGTAAAGCAAGGCAACGTAAAGCAACGTAAAGCAACGTAAAGCAAGGCAACCTAAAGCAACGTAAAGCAACGTAAAGCAAGTCAACTTAAAGCAACCTAAAGCAACGTAAAGCAAGGTAAAGCAAGGCAACGTAAAGCAACGTAAAGCTTGGCAATGTAAAGCAATGTAAAGCAACGTAAACAAGGAAACGTAAAGCAACTTAAAGCAACGTAAAGCAAGGAAACGTAAAGCAACGTAACGCAAGGTAAAGAAATGTAAAGCAAGGCAACGTAAAGCTACATTAAGCAAAGTAAAGCAAGGCAACGTAAAGCAACGTCTAGGAACGTAAAGCAAAGTAAAGCAACGTAAATAAGGCAACGTAAAGCGACATAAAGCAAAGTAAAGGAAGGCAACGTAAAGCAACGTAAACAAAGTAAAGTAAGGCAACGTAAAGCAATGTAAAGCAACGTAAAGCAAGGCAAGGTAAAGCAACTTAAAGCAACGTAAAGCAAGGCAAGGCAAAGCAACGTAAAGCAAGGAAACGTAAAGCAACATAAAGCAATGTAAAGCAAGGCAACGTAAAGCAACGTAAAGCAACATAAAGCAACGTAAAGCAAGGCAACGTAAAACAACGTACAGCAAGGCTACGTAAAGCAACGTAAAGCAACGTAAAGCAAGGCAACGTAAAACAACGTACAGCAAGGCTACGTAAAGCAACGTAAAGCAACGTAAAGCAAGGCAACGTAAATCAACGTAAAGCAACGTAAAGCAAGGCAACTTAAAGCAACGTAAAGCAAGGCAGGGCAACAAAAGGTAAAGCAAGGCAACGTAAAGCAACGTAAAGCAAGGCAACGTAAAGCAACATAAAGCAAGGCAACGTAAAGCAACGTAAAGCAACGTAAAGCAAGGCAACGTAAAGCAACGTAAAGCAACGTCATGCAAGGCAACGTAAAGCAACGAAAGCAACGTAAAGCAAGGCAACGTAAAGCAACGTAAAGCAATGTCAAGCAACGTAAAGCAACGTAAATCAACGTAAAGCAAGGCAACGTAAAGCAACGTAAAGCAACTTAAAGCATGGCAACGTAAAGCAACGTAAAGAAAAGAAAGGCAAAGCAACCTAAAGCAAGGCAACGTAAAGCAAGGCAAGGTAAAGCAACGTAAAGCAACGTAAAGCAACGTAAAGCAACGTAAAGCAACGCAACATAAAGCAAGGCAACGTAAAGCAACGTAAAGCAACGTAAAGCAACGCAACATAAAGCAAGGCAACGTAAAGCAACGTAAAGCAACGTAAAGCAAGGCAACATAAAGCAACGTAAAGCAGGCAACGTAAGGCAACGTAAAGCAACGTAAAGCAAGGCAAAGCAAGGCAACGTAAAGCAACGTAAAGCAACGTAAAGCAAGGCAACGTAAGGCAACCTAAACAAGGCAAGGCAAAGCAAGGTAAAGCAAGGCAACGTAAAGCAACGTAAAACAAGGCAAGGAAAAGCAACGTAAAGCAAGGCAACGTAAAGAAACGTAAAGCAACGTAAAGCAATGCAACGTAAAGCAACGTAAAGCAACGTAAAGCAAGGTAAAGCATGGTAAAGCAAGGTAAACAAATGTAAAGCAAGGCAACGTAAAGCAACGTAAGGCAAGGTAAAGCAAGGTACAGCAAGGTAAAGAAACGTAAAGCAAGGCAACGTAAAGCAACGTAAAGCAACGTAAAGCAAGGTGAAGCAAGGTAAAGCAACGGAAAGCAAGGCAACGTAAAGCTACATAAAGCAAGGTTAAGCAAGGTAAAGCAAGGTAAAGCAACGTAAAGCAACGTAAAGCAAGGCAACGTAAAGCAACGTAATGCAAGGCAACGTAAAGCAATGTAAAGCAACGTAAACCAACGTAAAGCAAGGCAACGTAAAGCAACGTAAAGCAAGGCAAAGCAAGGAAACGTAAAGCAACGTAAAGCAAGGCAACCTAAAGCAACGTAAAGCAAGGCAAGGCAAAGCAAGGTAAAGCAAGGCAACGTAAAGCAACGTAAAGCAAGGCAAGGCAAAGCAACGTAAAGCAAGGCAACGTAAAGCAACGTAAAACAACGTAAAGCAACGTAAAGCAAGGCAAGGCAAAGCAACGTAAAGCAAGGCAACGTAAAGCAACGTAAAGCAACGTAAAGCAAGGCAAGGCAAAGCAACGAAATCAAGGCAACGTAAAGCAACGTAAAGCAAGGCAAGGCAAAGCAACGTAAAGCAAGGCAAGGCAAAGCAACGTAAATCAAGGCAACATAAAGTAAGGCAACGTAAAGCAAGGCAACGTAAAGCAAGGCAACGTAAAGCAACGTAAGGCAGGGCAACGTAAAGCAACGTAAAGGAAGGCAAGGCAAGGCAACGTAAAGCAAGGCAACGTAAAGCAACGTAAAGCAATGTAAAGCAAGGCAACGTGAAGCAACGTCAAGCAAGGCAAGGTAAATGAACGTAAAGCAAGGCAACGTAAAGCAACGTAAAGCAAGGCAACGTAAAGCAAGGTAAAGCAACATAAAGCAAGGCAACGTAAAACAACGTAAAGCAAGGTAAAGAAACGTAAAGCAAGGCAACGTAAAGCAACGTAAATCAAAGTAAAGCAAGGCAATGTAAAGCAACGTCAAGCAACGTAAAGCAACGTAAAGCAACGTAAATAAGGCAACGTAAAGCAACATAAAGCAACGTAAAGCAAGGCAACGTAAATCAACGTAAAGCAATGTAAAGCAACTTAAAGCAAGGCAACATAAAGCAACGTAAAGCAACGTAAAGCAAGGCAAGGCAACGTAAAGCAACTTAAAGCAACGTAAAGCAAGGCAACGTAAAGCAACGTAAAGCAAGGCAACGTAAAGCAATGTAAAGCAAGGCAACGTAAAGCAATGTAAAGCAACGTAAAGCAAAGTAAAGCAAGGCAAGGCAAAGTAAAGCAACTTAAAGCAACATAAAGCAAGGCAACGTAAGGCAACGTATGGCAACGTAAAGCAAGGCAACGTAAAGCAACATAAAGCAAGGCAACGTAAAGCAACGTAAAGCAACGTAAAGCAACGTAAAGCAACGTAAAGCAAGGCAACGTAAAGCAACGTAAAGGAACGTAAAGCAACGTAAAGAAATGCAACGTAAAGCAACGTAAAGCAACGTATAAGCAAGGCAACGTAATAAAACGTCAAGCAACGTAAAGCAGCATAAAGCAACGTAAAGCAAGGTAACATAAAGCAAGGCAACGTAAAGCAAGGCAACGTAAAGCAACGTAAAGCAAGGCAATGTAAAGCAAGGCAACGTAAAGCAATGAAACGTAAAGCAACGTAAAGCAACGTAAAGCAAGGCAACGTAAAGCAAGGCAACATAAAGCAAGGCAACGTAAAGCAAAGTAAAGCAACGTAAAGCAAGGAAACGTAAAGCAACGTCAAGCAACGTAAATCAACGTAAAGCAACGTAAAGCAAGGCAAGGTAAAGCAACTTAGAGCAACGTAAAGCAACGTAAAGCAAGGCAACATAAAGCAACGTAAAACAAGGCAACATAAAGCAAGGCGACGTAAAGCAACGTAAAGCAACGTAAAACAAGGCAACGTAAAGCAAGGTAAAGCAAGGTAAAGCAACGTAAAGCAAGGCAACGTAAAGCAACGTAAAGCAACGTAAAGCAAGGGAACGTAAAGCAACGTAAAGCAACGTAAAGCAAGGCAACGTAAAGCAACGTAAAGCAAGGCAAATCAAGGCAACTTAAAGCAACGTAAAGCAAGGTAAAGCAAGGCAACGTAAAGCAACGTAAAGCAAGGCAAGGCAAAGAAACGTAAAGCAAGGCAACGTAAAGCAACGTAAAGCAACGTAAAGCAAGGCAACCTAAAGCAACGTAAAGCAACGTAAAGCAAGTCAACGTAAAGCAACGTAAAGCAACGTAAAGCAACGTAAAGCAAGGCAACGTAAAGCAACGTAAATAAGGCAACGTAAAGCGACATAAAGCAAAGTAAAGGAAGGCAACGTAAAGCAACGTAAAGCAACGTAAAGCAAGGCAACGTAAAGCAACGTAAAGCAACGTAAAGCAAGGCAACGTAAAGCAACGTAAAGCAACGTAAAGCAACATAAAGCAAGGCAAAGTAAAGCAACTTAAAGCAACGTAAAGCAAGGCAACATAAAGCAACGTAAAGCAAGGCAAGGCAAAGCAACGTAAAGCAAGGAAACGTAAAGCAACATAAAGCAATGTAAAGCAAGGCAACGTAAAGCAACGTAAAGCAACGTAAAGCAAGGCAACGTAAAACAACGTACAGCAAGGCAACGTAAAGCAACGTAAAGCAACGTAAAGCAAGGCAACGTAAAGCAATGTAAAACAACGTAAAGCAACGTAAAGCAAGGCAACGTAAAGCAACGTAAAGCAACGTAAAGCAAGGCAACGTAAAGCAACGTAAAGCAACGTAAGGCATCTTGGCTTGTATCAGAAACGGCGTGACCAGCAGGTCCAGGGAGGTTATCCTCCCTCTGTACTCGGCACTGGTGAGACCGCTCCTCGAATACTGTGTTCAGTTCTGGGCCCCTCACCACAAGAAGGATGTTGAGGCTCTGGAGAGAGTAGAGAGAAGAGCAACAAAGCTGGTGAAAGGGCTGGAGAACAGGCCTTATGAGGAGCGGCTGAGAGAGCTGGGGTTGTTTAGCCTGGAGAAGAGGAGGCTGAGGGGTGACCTCATTGCTCTCTACAACTACCTGAAAGGACGTTGTAGAGAGGAGGGTGCTGGCCTTTTCTCCCAAGTGACAGGGGACAGGACAAGAGGGAATGGCCTCAAGCTCCGACAGGGGAGGTTTAGGCTAGACGTTAGGAAAAAATTCTTTACAGAAAGGGTCATTGGGCACTGGAACAGGCTGCCCAGGGAGGTGGTTGAGTCACCTTCCCTGGAGGTGTTTAAGGCACGAGTGGACGAGGTGCTGAGGGATATGGTTTAGTGTTTGGTAGGAACGGTTGGACTCGGTGATCCGGTGGGTCTCTTCCAACCTGGTTGTTCTGTGATTCTGTGATTCTGTAAAGCAACGTAAAGCAAGGCAACGTAAAGCAAAGTAAAGCAACGTAAAGCAAGGTAAAGCAAGGCAACGTAAAGCAATGTAAAGCAACGCAACGTAAAGCAACGTAAAGCAACGTAAAGCAACGTAAAGCAACGTAAAAGCAAGGCAACGTAAAACAACGTCAAGAAACGTAAAACAACGTAAAGCAACGTCATGCAAGGCAACGTAAAGCAAGGCAAAGTTAACTAAGGCAACGTAAAGCAACGTAAAGCAAGGCAACGTAAAGTAAGGCAACGTAAAACAACGTAAGGCAACGTAAAGTAAGGCAACGTAAAGCAACGTAAATCAAGGCAACGTAAAGCAGCGTAAAGCAAGGTAAAGCAAGGCAACGTAAAGCAACGTAATGCAAGGCAACGTAAAGCAACGTAAAGCAACGTAAAGCAAGGCAACGTATAGCAACGTAAAGCAACGTCAAGCAACGTAAAGCAACGTAAATCAACGTAAAGCACAGCAACGTAAAGCAACGTAAAGCAACGTAAAGCAACGTAAAGCAAAGAAAGGCAAAGCAACGTAAAGCAAGGCAACGTAAAGCAACGTAAAGCAAGGCAACGTAAAGCAACGTAAAGCAAGGCAAAGGAAAGCAACGTAAAGCAACGTAAAGGAAGGCAACGTAAAGCAACCTAAAGAAGCAAGGCAAAGCAAGGTAAAGCAAGGCAACGTAAAGCAACGTAAAGCAAGGCAAGGCAAAGCAACGTAAAGCAAGGCAACGTAAAGCAACGTAAAGCAACGTAAAGCAACGTAAATCAAGGCAACATAAAGCAACCTAAAGCAACGTAAAGCAAGGCAACGTAAAGCAACGTAAAGCAACGTAAAACATGGCAACGTAAATCAACGTAAAGCAAGGCAACGTAAATCAACGTAAAGCAACGTAAAGCAAGGCAACGTAAAAGAAACGTAAAGCAACGTAAAGCAAGGCAACGTAAAGCAACGTAAAGCAACATAAAGCAAGGCAACGTAAAGCAACGTAAAGCAACATAAATCAACGTAAAGCAAGGCAATGTAAAGCAACGTAAAGCAAAGTAAAGCAAGGCAACGTAAAGCAACGTAAAGCAAAGTAAAGCAAGGCAACGTAAAGCAACGCAACGTAAAGCAACGCAACGTAAAGAACGTAAAGCAAGGCAACGTAAAGCAACGTAAAGCAACGTAAAGCAAGGCAACGTAAAGCAACGTAAAGCAAGGCAAGGCAAAGAAACGTAAAGCAAGGCAACGTAAAGCAACGTAAAGCAACGTAAAGCAAGGCAACCTAAAGCAACGTAAAGCAACGTAAAGCAAGTCAACGTAAAGCAACGTAAAGCAACGTAAAGCAACGTAAAGCAAGGCAATGTAAATGAACGTAAATAAGGCAACCTAAAGCTACATAAAGCAAAGTAAAGGAAGGCAACGTAAAGCAACTTAAAGCAACGTAAAGCAAGGCAACGTAAAGCAACGTAAAGCAACGTAAAGCAAGGCAACGTAAAGCAACGTAAAGCAACGTAAAGCAACATAAAGCAAGGCAAAGTAAAGCAACTTAAAGCAACGTAAAGCAAGGCAACGTAAAGCAACGTAAAGCAAGGCAAGGCAAAGCAACGTAAAGCAAGGAAACGTAAAGCAACATAAAGCAATGTAAAGCAAGGCAACGTAAAGCAACGTAAAGCAACGTAAAGCAAGGCAACGTAAAACAACGTACAGCAAGGCAACGTAAAGAAACGTAAAGCAACGTAAAGCAAGGCAACGCAAAGCAATGTAAAGCAACGTAAAGCAACGTAAAGCAAGGCAACGTAAAGCAACGTAAAGCAACGTAAAGCAAGGCAACGTAAAGCAACGTAAAGCAACGTAACGCAACGTAAAGCAAGGGAACGTAAAGCAACGTATGCAAGGCAACGTAAAGAAAAGTAAAGCAACGTAAAGCAAGGTAAAGCAAGGCAACGTAAAGCAATGTAAAGCAACGCAACGTAAAGCAACGTAAAGCAACGTAAAAGCAAGGCAACGTAAAGCAAGACAAAGCAAAGCAAGGCAAAGTTAACTAAGGCAACGTAAAGCAACGTAAAGCAAGGCAACGTAAAGTAAGGCAACGTAAAGCAACGTAAGGCAACGTAAAGTAAGGCAACGTAAAGCAACGTAAATCAAGGCAACGTAAAGCAGCGTAAAGCAAGGGAACGTAAAGCAACGTAATGCAAGGTAACGTAAAGCAACGTAAAGCAACGTAAAGCAAGGCAACGAATAGCAACGTAAAGCAACGTCAAGCAACGTAAAGCAACGTAAATCAACGTAAAGCACAGCAACGTAAAGCAACGTAAAGCAACGTAAAGCAACGTAAAGCAAGGTAACGTAAAGCAAGGCAACGTAAAGCAAGGCAACGTAAAGCAACGTATAGCAACGTAAAGCAAGGGAAAGTAAAGCAACGTAAAGCAACGTAAAGCAAGGCAACGTAAAGCAACGTAAAGCAACGTAAAGCAACATAATGTAAGGAAACTTAAAGCAACGTAAAGCAAGGCAACGTAAAGCAACGTAAAGCAAAGAAAGGCAAAGCAACGTAAAGCAAGGCAACGTAAAGCAAGGCAACGTTAAGCAACGTAGAGCAACGTAAAGAAAGGCAACGTAAAGCAACACAACGTAAAGCAAGGCAACGTAAAGCAACGTAAAGCAACGTAAAGGAAGGCAACGTAAAGCAACGTAAAGAAGGCAAGGCAAAGCAAGGTAAAGCAAGGCAACGTAAAGCAACGTAAAGCAAGGCAAGGGAAAGCAACGTAAAGCAAGGCAACGTAAAGCAACGTAAAGCAACGTAAGGCAACGTAAAGTAAGGCAACATAAAGCAACCTAAAGCAACGTAAAGCAAGGCAACGTAAAGCAACGTAAAGCAAGGCAACGTAAAGCAACGTAAAGCAACGTAAAACAACGTAAAACATGGCAACGTAAAGCAACGTAAAGCAAGGCAACGTAAATCAACGTAAAGCAACGTAAAGCAAGGCAACGTAAAGAAACGTAAAGCAACGTAAAGCAAGGCAACGTAAAGCAACGTAAAGCAACGTAAAGCAAGGCAACGTAAAGGAACGTAAAGCAACATAAATCAACGTAAAGCAAGGCAATGTAAAGCAACGTAAAGCAAAGAAAAGCAAGGCAACGTAAAGCAACGTAAAGCAAAGTAAAGCAAGGCAACGTAAAGCAACGCAACGTAAAGCAACGCAACGTAAAGCAACGTAAAGCAAGGCAACGTAAAGCAACGTAAAGCAACGTAAAGCAAGGCAACGTAAAGCAACGTAAAGCAACGTAGAGAAACGTAAAGCAAGGCAACGTAAAGCAACTTAAAGCAAGGCAAAGCAAGGCAACGTAAAGCAACATAAAGCAACGTAAAGCAACGTAAAGCAAGGCAACGTACAGCAACGTAAAGCAAGGCAACGTAAAGCAACGTAAAGCAAGGCAAAGCAAGGCAACGTAAAGCAACGTAAATCAATGTAAAGCAAGGCAACTTAAAGCAACGTAAAGCAACGTAAAGCTAGGCAACGTAAAGCATCGTAAAGCAACGTAAAGCAAGGCAACATAAAGCAACGTAAAGCAACGTAAAGCAACATAAAGCAAGTCAACGTAAATCAACGTAAAGCAACGTAAAGCAGCGTAAAACAAGGTAAAGCAACCTAACCAAAATTAAAGCAAGGCAACGTAAAGCAACGTAAAGCAAGGCAACGTAAAGCAAGGTAAAGAAAGGTAAAGCAAGGTAAAGCAACGTAAAGCAACGTAAAGCAAGGCAGCGTAAAGAAACGTAAAGCAACGTAAAGCAAGGAACGTAAATCAACGTAAAGCAACGTAATGCAACGTAAAGCAAGGTAAAGCAATGTAACCAAACTTAAAGCAAGGCAACGTAATGCAACGTAAAGCATGGCAATGTAAAGCAAGGTAAAGTAAGGTAAAGCAAGGTAAAGCAAGGTAAACAAACGTAAAGCTACGTAAAGGAAGGTAAAGCAAGGTATAGGAAGGTAAAGCAACGTAAAGCAAGGCAACGCAACGTAAAGCAAGGTAACATAAAGCAACGTAAAGCAATGTAAAGCAAGGTGAAGCAAAGTAAAACAACGTAGAGCAAGGCAACGTAAAGCAACATAAAGCAAGGTTAAGCAAGGTAAAGCAAGGCAAAGCAACGTAAAGCAAGGCAACGTAAAGCAACGTAAAGCAAAGTAAAGCAACGTAAAGCAAGGTAAAGCAACGTAAATCAAGGCAACGTAAAGCAAGGTAAAGCAAGACAACGTAAAGCAACGTAAAGCAACGTAAAGCAAGGTAAAGCAACGTAAAGCAATGTAAAGCAAGTTAAAGCAAGGCAACATTATGCCAGGTAAAGCAAGGCAACGTAAAGCAACGTAAAGCAGGGCAACGTAAAGCAACGTAAAGAATGGCAAGGTAAAGCAACGTAAAGCAACGTAAAGCTACGTAAACAAGGTAAAGCAAGACAACGTAAAGCAACGTAAAGAAAGGCAAATCAAGCCAACGTAAAGCAACGTAAAGCAAGACAACGTAAAGCAACGTAAAGCAAGGCAAATCAAGGCAACGTAAAGCAACGAAAAGCAAGGCAACGTAAAGCAAGGTAAAGAAAGGTAAAGCAAGGAAAAGCAACGTAAAGCAACGTAAAGCAAGGCAACGTAAAGAAACGTAAAGCAAAGTAAAGCAAGGCAACGTAAAGCACAGCAATGTTTAGCAACGTAAAGCAACGAAAAGCAAAGTAAAGCAACGTAAAGCAAGGAAACGTAAAGCAACGTCAAGCAACGTAAATCAACGTAAAGCAACGTAAAGCAAGGCAAGGTAAAGCAACTTAGAGCAACGTAAAGCAACGTAAAGCAAGGCAACATAAAGCAACGTAAAACAAGGCAACATAAAGGAAGGCGACGTATAGCAACGTAAAGCAACGTAAAACAATGCAACGTAAAGCAAGGTAAAGCAAGGTAAAGCAACGTATAGCAAGGCAACGTAAAGCAACGTAAAGCAACGTAAAGCAAGGTAACGTAAAGCAACGTAAAGCAACGTAAAGCAACGTAAAGCAAGGCAAAATAAAGCAACGTAAAGCAAGGCAAATCAAGGCAACTTAAAGCAACGTAAAGCCAGGTAAAGCAAGGCAACGTAAAGCAACGTAAAGCAAGGCGAGGCAAAGAAACGTAAAGCAAGGCAACGTAAAGCAACGTAAAGCAACGTAAAGCAAGGCAACCTAAAGCAACGTAAAGCAACATAAAGCAAGTCAACGTAAAGCAACCTAAAGCAACGTAAAGCAACGTAAAGCAAGGCAACGTAAAGCAACGTAAAGTAAGGCAACGTAAAGCAACGTAAAGCAACGTAAATCAAGGCAACGTAAAGCAACGTAAAGAAACGTAAAGCAAGGCAAGGTAAATCAACGTAAAGCAACGTAAAGCAACATAAAGCAAGGCTAAGTAAAGCAACTTAATTCAACGTAAAGCAAGGCAAGGCAAAGCAACGTAAAGCAAGGAAACGTAAAGCAACATAAAGCAATGTAAAGCAAGGCAACGTAAAGCAACTTAAAGCAACGTAAAGCAAGGCAACGTAAAACAACGTACAGCAAGGCTACGTAAACCAACGTAAAGCAACGTAAAGGAAGGCAACGTAAAGCAACGTAAAGCAACGTAAAGCAACGTAAAGCAAGGCAACGTAAAGCAACGTAAAGCAACGTAAAGCAAGGCAACGTAAAGCAATGTAAAGCAACGTAAAGCAAGGCAACGTAAAGCAACGTAAGCAATGCAACTTAAAGCAAAGTAAAGCAACGTAAAGCAAGGTAAAGCAAGGCAATTTAAAGCAACGTAAAGCAACGTAAAGCAACGCAACGTAAAGCAACGTAAAGCAACGTAAATCAACGTAAAAGCAAGGCAACGTAAAACAATGTCAAGCAACGTAAAGCAACGTAAAGCAACGTAAAGCAAGGCAACGTAAAGCAAGGCAAAGTTAAGTAAGGCAACGTAAAGCAACGTAAAGCAAGGCAACGTAAAGTAAGGCAATGTAAAGCAACGTAAAGCAACTTAAAGTAAGGCAACATAAAGCATCGTAAATCAAGGCAACGTAAAGCAGCGTAAAGCAACGTAAAGCAAGGCAACGTAAAGCACCGTAATGCAAGGCAACGTAAAGCAACATCAAGCAACGTAAAGCAAGGCAACGTAAAGCAACGTAAAGCAACGTAAAGCAAGGCAACATAAAGCAACGTAAAGCGACGTAAAGCAAGGCAACGTAAAGCAACGTAAAGCAACATAAATCAACGTAAAGCAAGGCAATGTATAGCAACGTAAAGCAAAGTAAAGAAAGGCAACGTAAAGCAACGTAAAGCAAAGTAAAGTAAGGCAACGTAAAGCAACGCAACGTAAAGCAACGAAACGTAAAGAAACGTAAAGCAAGGCAACGTAAAGCAACGTAAAGCAAGGCAACGTAAAGCAACGTAAAGCAACGTAAAGCAACATAGAGAAACGTAAAGCAAGGCAACGTAAAGCAACGTAAAGCAAGGCAAAGCAAGGCAACGTAAAGCAACATAAAGCAACGTAAAGCAACGTAAAGCAAGGCAACGTACAGCAACGTAAAGCAACGTAAAGCAAGGAAATGTAAAGCAACCTAAAGCAACGTAAAGCAACGTAAAGTAACGTAAATCAAGGCAACGTAAATCAACGTAAAGCAACGTAAATCAAGGCAAAGCAAGGCAACAAAAAGCAACGTAAATCAACGTAAAGCAAGGCAACGTAAAGCAACGTAAAGCAACGTAAAGCAAGGAAATGTAAAGCAACCTAAAGCAACGTAAAGCAACGTAAAGTAACGTAATTCAAGGCAACGTAAATCAACGCAAAGCAATGTAAAGCAACGTAAAGCAAGGCAACCTAAACCAAGGAAGAGAAAGGTAAAGCAAGGTAAAGCAACGTAAAGCAACGTAAAGCAAGGCAGCGTAAAGAAACGAAAAGCAACGTAAAGCAAGGTAAAGCAACGTAAAGCAACGTAAAGCAAGGCATCGTAAAGCAACGTAAAGCAAGGCAATGTAAAGCAAGGTAAAGCAAAGTAAAACAACGTAAAGCAAGGCAACGTAAAGCAACATAAAGCACGGTTAAGCAAGGTAAAGCAACGTAAAGCAACGTAAAGCAAGGCAACGTAAAGCAGCGTAAAGCAAGGTAAAGCAAGGTAAAGCAAGGTAAAGCAACGTAAATCAAGGCAACGTAAAGCAAGGTAAAGCAAGACAACGTAAAGCAACGTAAAGCAACGTAAAGCAATGTAAAGGAAGTTAAAGCAAGGCAACGTAAAGCCAGGTAAAGCAAGGCAACGTAAAGCAACGTAAAGCAAGGCAACGTAAAGCAACGTAAAGAATGGCAAGGTAAAGCAACGTAAAGCAACGTAAAGCTACGTAAACAAGGTAAAGCAAGACAACGTAAAGCAACGTAAAGAAAGGCAAATCAAGGCAACGTAAAGCAACGTAAAGCAAGACTACGTAAAGCAAGGCAAATCAAGGCAACGTAAAGCAACGTAAAGCAAGGCAACGTAAAGCAAGGTAAAGAAAGGTAAAGCAAGGAAAAGCAACGTAAAGCAACGTAAAGCAAGGCAACGTAAAGAAACGTAAAGCAAAGTAAAGCAAGGCAACGTAAAGCACAGCAATGTAAAGCAACGTAAAGCAACGTAAAGCAAAGTAAAGCAACGTAAAGCAACGTCAAGCAACGTAAATCAACGTAAAGCAACGTAAAGCAAGGCAAGGTAAAGCAACTTAGAGCAACGTAAAGCAACGTAAAGCAAGGCAACATAAAGCAACGTAAAACAAGGCAACATAAAGCAAGGCGACGTAAAGCAACGTAAAGCAACGTAAAACAATGCAACGTAAAGCAAGGTAAAGCAAGGTAAAGCAACGTAAAGCAAGGCAACGTAAAGCAACGTAAAGCAACGTAAAGCAAGGCAACGTAAAGCAACGTAAAGCAACGTAAAGCAAGGCAACGTAAAGCAACGTAAAGCAAGGCAAATCAAGGCAACTTAAAGCAACGTAAAGCCAGGTAAAGCAAGGCAACGTAAAGCAACGTAAAGCAAGGCGAGGCAAAGAAACGTAAAGCAAGGCAACGTAAAGCAACGTAAAGCAACGTAAAGCAAGGCAACCTAAAGCAACGTAAAGCAACGTAAAGCAAGTCAACGTAAAGCAACCTAAAGCAACGTAAAGCAATGTAAAGCAAGGAAACGTAAAGCAACGTAACGCAAGGTAAAGAAACGTAAAGCAAGGCAACGTAAAGCAACGTAAAGCAACTTAAATAAGGCAACGTAAAGCGACATAAAGCAAAGTAAAGGAAGGCAACGTAAAGCAACGTAAAGCAACGTAAAGTAAGGCAACGTAAAGCAACGTAAAGCAACGTAAATCAAGGCAACGTAAAGCAACGTAAAGCAACGTAAAGCAAGGCAAGGTAAAGCAACGTAAAGCAACGTAAAGCAACATAAAGCAAGGCAAAGTAAAGCAACTTAAAGCAACGTAAAGCAAGGCAAGGCAAAGCAACGTAAAGCAAGGAAACGTAAAGCAACATAAAGCAATGTAAAGCAAGGCAACGTAAAGCAACGTAAAGCAACGTAAAGCAACGTAAAGCAAGGCAACGTAAAACAACGTACAGCAAGGCTACGTAAAGCAACGTAAAGCAACGTAAAGCAAGGCAACGTAAAGCAACGTAAAGCAACGTAAAGCAACGTAAAGCAAGGCAACGTAAAGCAACGTAAAGCAACGTAAACAAAGCAACGTAAAGCAATGTAAAGCAACGTAAAGCAAGGCAACGTAAAGCAAGGCAACGTAAAGCAACGTAAGCAAGGCAACTTAAAGCAAAGTAAAGCAACGTAAAGCAAGGTAAAGCAAGGCAATTTAAAGCACCGTAAATCAACGTAAAGCAAGGCAAGTCAAAGCAACGTAAAGCAACGTAAAGCAACGTAAAAGCAAGGCAACGTAAAACAATGTCAAGCAACGTAAAGCAACGTAAAGCAACGTAAAGCAAGGCAACATAAAGCAAGGCAAAGTTAAGTAAGGCAACGTAAAGCAACGTAAAGCAAGGCAACGTAAAGTAAGGCAATGTAAAGCAACGTAAAGCAACGTAAAGTAAGGCAACGTAAAGCATCGTAAATCAAGGCAACGTAAAGCAGCGTAAAGCAACGTAAAGCAAGGCAACGTAAAGCACCGTAATGCAAGGCAACGTAAAGCAACGTCAAGCAACGTAAAGCAAGGCAACGTAAAGCAACGTAAAGCAACATAAAGCAAGGCAACGTAAAGCAACGTAAAGCGACGTAAAGCAAGGCAACATAAATCCACGTAAATCAACGTAAAGCAAGGTAAAGCAACGTAACCCAACTTAAAGCAAGGCAACGTAAAGCAACGTAAAGCAAGGCAACGTAAAGCAAGGTAAAAAAGGTAAAGCAAGGTAAAGCAAGGTAAACAAACGTAAAGCTACGTAAAGGGACGTATAGCAAGGTAAAGCAAGGTATAGGAAGGTAAAGCAACGTAAAGCAAGGCAACGCAACGTAAAGCAAGGCAACGTAAAGAAACGTAAAGCAACGTAAAGCAAGGTGAAGCAAAGTAAAACAACGTAAATCAAGGCAACGTAAAGCAACATAAAGCACGGTTAAGCAAGGTAAAGCAACGTAAAGCAACGTAAAGCAAGGCAACGTAAAGCAGCGTAAAGCAAGGTAAAGCAAGGTAAAGCAAGGTAAAGCAACGTAAAGCAAGGCAACGTAAAGCAAGGTAAAGCAAGACAACGTAAAGCAACGTAAAGCAATGTAAAGCAAGGTAAGGCAACGTAAAGCAATGTAAAGCAAGTTAAAGCAAGGCAACGTAAAGCCAGGTAAAGCAAGGCAACGTAAAGCAACATAAATTATGGCAAGGTAAAGCAACATAAAGCAACGTAAAGCAACGTAAAGCAAGGTAAAGCAAGACAACATAAAGCAACGTAAAGCAAGGCAAATCAAGGCAACCTAAAGCAACGTAAAGCAAGACAACGTAAATCAACGTAAAGCTAGGCAAATCATGGCAACGTAAAGCAATGTAAAGCAAGGTAAAGAAAGGTAAAGCAAGGAAAAGCAACGTAAAGCAAGGCAACGTAAAGAAACGTAAAGCAAAGTAAAGCAAGGCAACGTAAAGCAAGGTTAAGCAAGGAAAAGCAAGGTTAAGCAACGTAAAGCAAGGCAACGTAAAGCAGCATAAAGCAAGGTAAAGCAAGGTAAAGCAAGGTAAAGCAACGTAAATCAAGGCAACGTAAAGCAACGTAAAGCAAGGCAACGTAAAGCAACGTAAAGCAAGGCAAAGCAAGGCAACGTAAAGCAACGTAAAGCAAGGCAACGTAAAGCAACGTAAAGCAAGGCAAAGCAAGGCAACGTAAAGCAACGTAAAGCATGGTAAAGCAAGGCAACGTAAAGCATGGTAAAGCAAGGCAACGTAAAGCAACGTAAAGCAAGGCAAAGCAAGGCAACGTAAAGCAACGTAAACTAACGCAAAGCAACGTAAAGCAAGGAAACGTAAAGCAACGTAAAGCAAGGCAACCTAAAGCAACGTAAAGCAAGGCAAGGCAAAGCAAGGTAAAGCAAGGCAACGTAAAGCAACGTAAAGCAAGGCAAGGCAAAGCAACGTAAAGAAACGTAAAGCAAGGCAAGGCAAAGCAATGTAAAGCAAGGCAACGTAAAGCAACGTAAAGCAAGGCAAGGCAAAGCAACGTAAAGCAAGGCAACGTAAAGCAACGTAAAGCAACGTAAAGCAAGGCAAGGCAAAGCAACGTAACGGAAGGCAAGGCTAAGCAAGGTAAAGCAAGGCTAGGCAAAGAAACGTAATGCAAGGCAAGGCAAAGCAAGGTAAAGCAAGGCAACGTTAAGCAACGTAAAGCAAGGCAAGGTAGAGCAACGTAAAGCAACGTAAAGCAACGTAAATACAGGCAAGGCAAAGCAACGTAAAGTAACGTAAAGCAACGTAAAGCAACGTAAAGCAAGGCAAAGCAACGTAAATCAACGTAAAGCAAGGCAAGGCAAGGTAAAGCAACGTAAAGCAACGTAAAGCAACGTAAAGCAACGTAAAGAAAGGCAAGGCAAGGCAAAGCAACGTAAAGAAACGTAAAGCAACGTAAAGCAAGGCAAGGCAAGGTAAAGCAACGTAAATCAAAGTAAAGCAACGTAAAGAAACGTACAGCAAGGCAAGGCAAGGTAAAGCAACGTAAAGCAACGTAAAGCAAGGCAGGGCAAGGTAAAGCAACGTAAAGCAACGTAAAGCAAGGCAAGGCAAGGTAAAGCAACGTAAATCAACGTAAAGCAAAGTAAAGTAACGTAAAGCAAGGGAAGGCAAGGTAAAGCAACATAAAGCAACGTAAAACCAACGTAAAGGAAGGGAAGGCAACGTAAAGAAACGTAAAACAAGGCAAGGCAAGGTAAAGCAACGTAAAGAAACGTAAAGCAAGGCAAGGCAAGGTAAAGCAAAGTAAAGCAACGTAAAGCAACTTAAAGCAAGGCAAGGCAACGTAAAGCAACATAAAGAAACGTAAAGCAAGGCAAGGCAAGGTAAAGGAACGTAAAGCAACGTAAATCAACGAAAAGCAAGGCAAGGCAAGGAAAGGCAAGGTAAAGCAACGTAAGGCAACGTAAAGCAACGTAAAGCAAGGCAAGGAAAGGTAAAGCAACGTAAAGCAACGTAAAGCAAGGCAAGGCAAGGTAAAGTAACGTAAAGCAACGTAAGCAAGGCAAGGCAAGGTAAAGCAACGTAAAGCAACATAAAGAAACGTAAAGAAAGGCAAGGCAAGGTAAAGCAACGTAAAGAAACGTAAAGCAAGGCAACGTAAAGCAACGTAAAGCAACGTAAAGCAACGTAAAGCAAGGCAAGGCAAGGTAAAGCAACGTAAGGCAACGTAAAGCAAGGAAAGGCAAGGTAAAGCAACGTAAAGCAACGTAAAACAACGTAAAGCAAGGCAATGTAAAGCAACATAAAGCAACATAAAGCAAAGCAACGTAAAGCAACGTAAAGCAACGTAAAGCAAGGCAACGTAAATCAACGTAAAGCAATGCAAAGTAAACCAACGTAAAGCAACGTAAAGCAACGTAAAGCAAGGCAAAGCAACGTAAAGCAACGTAAAGCAAGGCAACGTAAAGCAACTTAAAGCAACGTAAAGCAACGTAAAACAACGTAAAGCAAGGCAAGGGAAAGCAATGCAAAGCAAGGCAAAGCAAAGTAAAGAAACGTAAAGCAAGGCAACGTAAAGCAACGTAAAGCAACGAAAAGCAAGGCAGGTCAAAGCAAGGGAAAGCAAGGCAAAGCAACGTAAAGCAACGTAAATCAACGTAAAGCAAGGCAAGTCAAAGCAACGTTAAGCAACGTAAAGCAACGTAAAGCAAGGCAGGGCAAGTTAAAGCAAAGTAAAGCAACGTAAAGCAACGTAAAGAAAGGCAAGGCAAGGTAAAGCAATGCAAAGCAACGTAAAGCAAGGCAAGGCAAGGTAAAGCAACGTAAAGCAACGTAAAGCAAGGCAAGGCAACGTAAAGCAACGTTAAGCAACCTAAAGCAAGGCAA